>NC_084671.1:8754743-9078743 GCF_028389875.1 Rhea pennata | reverse complement strand
TAAAAATATACTATCCTTTGAAAGACTTGCAAACCACGTACCCACAACTGCTCTGTTCTACAAATCTTGCTATTCATCCGGTGAAACTGTTCTACTGCGCTTTAAGTTCTACAAGCGCACACAGAGTTTTCAAGTTTCAAGCTGCAACAACATTTCAAAGCAAGCACACACAGTGACATAACCCTATGAAGAAAGGCTGTATAACTTAACAGAAAGTTGTGTCTTGGCTCCTATAACTGCCCACAGTAATGCAGCCAAAAACACTGCGTTATTCTAGGTCTACTTGTGTTTTGGAAGAACACCCACAGAAAGGGCAAGAGAATCAAGGTGATTCCAAAGCACTCACAGCCTACATGCAGAAGTACAGCAAGCGTATGATAAAAGATGATTTTCATTGCATGGGAAGTTGGCGTAGGGCATTTTCAACACAGCTGCAAATTAGTAGGAATGACATTTTGTGATAAACCATGGTACTTTTGATATTATTTATTTCTTCTCCATCTTTACAGTCTTGATGCTGTTCTAGCATGAAGATCTGGGCTTAAAAATAAGAAACATTAGTGCATCTTTCCCCTAAATTGCCATTTGATTATGAACCATGCTCAAAATAGTACATAAAGCTGTATATACTCCACTGGTGCAGAAATTCAAGTTTATCTATGGATCACTGGCAGTTCACACAGCATTTTTACATGCAACTCAGTTCTGTGTGCTGGTTATCTTCTTTCAGCTGATGAAAAATATTAGCAGGTTCTAAAAGCATTAAGTGATGTTTGTACTATAAGTAATAATTACAGTGGCCCTAGAGATACGCATACACAACATGAGCAAGAGAAGGACTCCTCTAGTTTTCATCCTCTGAAGCTTACTTAAAAAGCATCTAAACTATTGTTCTCTAAGTTAGACTTCCTCTTCAGTGGGAGTTCCCACACAAAGAAACATAAGGAGTGATGAAAAAAAAAAAAAAAAACACAGAATCTGTCCACATGACTAACCGTTTGTCCTCTGCAGGTACCATCATGAGGTCTGTGACTCTCCAGGTGCCTCTCATCGTAAGTTACTCCAGTTCAGGGCTTTCTCAACATATAATAGTGGATTCTGTAGCCTTTCCATTCTGCAGAACTGTCCCAACCTGCATTTACCCAGCATAACTGTAACATTTATTAATCATTCAGTTAATTAGAAGGCCATTTTAGGAGACTAGGTATTTAGCAGGCTAGATATTTTCATAAACTGTTAATATTACAGAAATGACTTTTTTTGGTCATTTCTTACTGACTATATTACTTCAAGGATATCTAAGCACCTACAGGCTTAGTTAATTTTGTCTTTGAACACCCACATAGGGTAATTCTCTAGATAAAGGGACTGAATGAGGCTAAGACACAACCCACATGGTGACACCACAGAGGCAACATACGACCATGTTAGGGGAAGGGAGAGGAGAATACAAAATAAAAAATAATATTTTTTTTTAAAAAAAGGCACATCCCCTGACTTTTGATAAACAGCTTCTCTTAATTCAAATGTGTGAGAAACATGTAGAAGTTAATGCAAAAGATGGATAAATTTACAGGAAGTCACGCTTTCATATGCCTAGTAGTAAAGGCCAGACTGACCGCCCCTGCTGTGTCAAAATAAGAAAGCAAGAGCAACTTCTCCCATGGCTCTGATCCAGCAAGGCACTTAAGCATATGCTTAACCTTGAGTTTTGCAGGACATGCTTAAGTGCTGTGCTGGAATAAGGCCAAAATGCAGGAGCCAGATAAAACTGTAGTTTCTGTGTTGGGATACTGCTCCCTTTCAGTTTCCATAGTCAGAGCAAGAGTAACAGAGGGGAAGAGCTGGTGAACTGTGAGCTATTTAGCTGCCCATCACAGCTTGACACTAATCTGTAGTTAGAGAGGGGACGCAACTATAGCACAGCAATCATGGCAACAGTTCTCAATCAGTGCAACTACTGTTAATGGAGATGCAACATAAGCACATTATTATTTAGTAACTTAGACGACAAGCATGGATTTTAAACAACACAGCTGGCATATAAATTTAAATATCCAATATAGTATCTATAGTAATCCTCCTTCAGCTTCTCTGTCTTCACACAAATAATTGGTCAGTTGTTAACATTAGGCCTCAGAGGATCGCTTACCTTGCTTTTTTTTTTTTTTTGTTTTTGTTTTTTTGGTTTTTTTTGTTTGATTGTTTGTTTTTTAAGAGGTTTGATATTTTCACCATTGATTCATAGAACACTACACACACCTTCTGCTACATAGCAACAAAGCATCAGTTACCACCTGCCACTGGCGATTAGTCTTGACAGATGCAGCAACACCATACTGCTCTTTGCAGGACAGTGAAATTAGTTGTCTCAGTTTCAGAGCTTCCTATAAGACATATTGTGTGAAAGTCACTTTTACTGTATGCCCTCTATATTGATTCTCTGTTCTCATGAAAATCAAATATTTGACTGGCATGTCAGTTTTGTTTAGACATAAATTCATAGTAGAGTGACAGAAAAGAATTATGACCCTGGCAAAGGGAGGATGCAAAAAATCAAGTAGTAATCACACTGAACAGCAGATAATAATGAAAGGCAGGTGATTATGAAATACTTGTAGAATTACTGGAAAAGTAGGTGAAGAAAAACATAGCTCATAGAATTTCAACTTTAGCACTAGATTAGTAGGGTTTTTTTTAAAAAAAAGTTCCTTTTCCAAGCCTACCTCAGTGAGCAGAAAATAAGGTATTCCAGCTCTTATCCTGCCAAGATAAGAGCTTTCATAGATGCAACTGAAAGGATAGCATATCTAGAAGTAGTTATATTTTACAGAACAAGAACCTCAGTCTGTAGTTTTTGTTCCCATTTACCAGTTTCTAGAAATAGCTAGTCAGTGGAAATGAATTCATAGATGTTACCTGTTTCCTCTTATCCTAGTGAAGGCCATCAGTGATTACTGTGTGCCAGATAGGTATGGAGAAACTATATCTCTCAAGAAACAACTGCTATATATATATATATATATCATACAAATCAATTACTGATTGAAGTTAATTCATGCTTTAGGAGATATCTCTGATTCAGGTAGAGGAGCAGTATAGCACTAACAAACCAGTTTAATTAACTTACCTGGTTGTCTCACACTAGGAACAGACAAGCTTCTCAGAGCAACAGTCGAAGATACAATTTCTCCACTAGAAAATCAGAGTTAACAGGTTTCTGCTTTCTCCCATGCTGACAATTCATTGCTGCACCATAAGCTTTTTCTAAGTCAGATCAAGTGACTAGTCCAGTTAGCAGCCCAACCACATAACCATTCACTGATGTGGCAGAGGCACAGCACCAGGACTGGTGCCCTAAGGCAGCTTTGCTACACAACTCTAAATGAATTACCCAATAGTAGTTTGGGGCTCCCACAAATAATCCCTTGAGTACCTCAATCAGCTTCAGGTGATAAAATGGGTGGACTCCAACCCAGCTGGCTTGCATACCTAATTACCTCTAAGTTTTAGTTTAGCCTTACTAAAATAAGATCCATATATAGTCAATGGGGAAGCTAGGTGCCTTTGAAAGCCTCCTTGGGGAGAGCCTAAATTAGACAGGCAGGATCTCCCTCTGGAGCTCCTTCCATAGGCATCTACCTTTCCATCGACAGTGGAAGGAATTTAGGCACTTAAATTAAGAGAACTAGTTCACTGTGTGCTCAAAATATAGATGCTAATTAGCAGCCTATGTCTGACTGAATCTCCCCCCAATACAGCTTCCAAGCCAAGTATCTTAAAAATTAATACTATGTAATACCCTACTAACATTAAAAAAAAAAGAAGGGGGGGGGGGAGAATCCAGCATGTACCTGGATTGCAAACAGACCAAAAGTCAGAAATAGAGTAAGAGAGGATTTAAAAAGCTGATGGCAGGACCATACCTTAGTGACAGCTTCAGCATCTTCCAGGATTCATCGCAGCATAACCCCAGCACTGCAGGGAAAGAAAGCAGGCAAAAAAATCCCTGTAGCCCAGAGCAAGGCGCTTGCACGAGGCACAAACGCCGTGCAGCTGTGGCGCTCAGCAAGGAGCCCGTCTTCCCAGCCCTTCCCTGAGCACCTAACCCACTTCCTCTGTGGAAGCACTTCACAGCAGAGCCTTGCTAACACCCTAACACCTTTCTAAAAAAATTTTTTTTGTTTGTTTATTTTAAGTCAGGCAACTGCCTGGATGCTCCATCGCTCTCTGACTGCCATGCAAATTGCGTGTTACAAGCAGAGCAGAAGCGCAGCCATGCTGGCTGCTCCTCACCTACGCGGTCTCACCTTCTCCCTCGCGCAGTGGCGCGCAAAACGCCAAAAGCAGCTCTGCAAGCGGCGCCCGCGTTAAAACCGGGAGCCGAAGGCCTCGGGGCTGAGCGGGAAACAAATTTGTGCAGGCGGGCAGAGCTGCGGCGGTGGCCACAAGCCTGCCCGAGGGGAGGCCGCGGGGACAGGCCCGCGCGCGTCTCCTGGCGAGGTCTGGCCGCGCGGGGTGCTCCCCTCCTGGCGGGGGCGAGGCGCCAGCACGGCCGGGGGTGGCTGCAGGGGGGCCGCGAGGGGAAGAGGCGTCAGGCAGGTGAGCGGGGGCAGCAGCCGCGAGGCCACCCGTGAGGCGCCGCGGCGGAAAGGCGCCGCCGGCCCTCGCTGGTGCTGACGGGCGCCCAGGCCCGGCACCCCTCCTCTCGAGGCTCTCCGAGTGGCGGGGCTGATACCGGTGTCGTTTCGTAGCCAGGGTCTCTCCCCAAGCGCCCAGATCCTCAGTTACGCCTCTAGGAACGACAGAGTACGAGAGCATTAAGCGGGTGAGGCAGGCGCCATTTTCTGCCCTACTGCCTGACCGCACGGGGCAGCTGCGTAAAATAATAGCAGAAACCTGTTACAAAAATTCATTGCAATCTCAAAGGATGACTTTTACATTATCGTGGAGACTTTGCAGACGTATTAGCAGCAGCGAGTATCGCTCCGTGCAAATTTTCAATTTCCTGAAGCTAGAGGAGCGTATTCTAACTAAAATAGATTTTATAAAGAAAAATTAAGTTCTTAGAGATATTATGAGAAATTTATGACCCCCCCCCAGCTATATTACTCTTCATAGGTCAATAACCTCGTGGCGGCGCTCTGCCCAGCTGGGCCACACTGCACGCAGGTTGTGCCGCGAGGGCGGCCGGGGCTCTGTGCCCGGCGGCACCTCCGGAGCCCCGAGCGACGCCGCGCGGCTCCCTGGCCTTCGCGGCGCTCCTCCTGCCCGTCGTGCTCCTCCGCCCGGCAGCGGTGCCAGCCTCGATTCCTGAATGTTTTACAGCGTTCTCCGAGATCCGTCCTGAAAGGCACTTGAGAACCATGAATTATTACTGTAATATAGATAATAGTTTTCATCTTATGAATGTTTTATTACGCTGCTCCAAATTCATGCCTGATGTAGCTCTAATAACTTGAGAGTTAAAACTGGGGGGAATTTGCCCCAGCACTTGAGGCAGAGGACTCACCAAATGGCATTGCCTACACAGCCAAGCCAGAAACCTGCCCCGCGGCCCGCTTACCTGCCCCAAAACATCAGCTCGTGGCATTCTTTAAACTCTCTGAGGTCCCACATGTCGTGAAATGCCTGCTTCATGTCAAAACTATGTATCTAGTATGTTATATTGCTATACATAGGTAGGTTGTCTTTACTAAGAATTAGCAGACTTGATCATGTTTTTCTTTTTTTTTTTTTTAACCTGTTTTGACCTAGATATTGCAGTTGAAGGCAGGTTATTTTTCCCAGGAATAATCCTTATAATAAGATATTCCTACAGCTTTGAGTTGTTAGTCATGGGAGCGTAGCGCAGAGAACTGGAAGGGATCTTCTGTGCCACAGTCTGCTTCTCAAAAGCAACCCCATCATAAAAAGCCACGTAGAAAGCTTATCACGCACCTTTTTACACAACTGGGCGTTCTGACCCCCTACCCTAAAAAGAGACTGTTCATACACTTTACTGCTATGGAAGTTAGACAGATTCATCTAATTTCCAGGCAAAATCTATTCATGGCCATTTTATATAATTTTGTTCCTGTGCCAGCCTTCTTCAAATAGTTGGAAAAGCTTTTCTGAAGTGTCGTTTAACCCTCCCTGTCCTTTTATGTGTACGTGAAGAAGAATTATATTCCTACTCAATCTTCATTTTGTTAGCCTAAACAAGTCCACCAGTTTCAGTCTCCCTGTGCAGTGGGCTCTGGATTCATCCCATCATCTGGGCGGCCACCTCTGAGGAGTTTAGTGGGTACATTCACAGGGCAAGTGTGCCAGAGTGAACCTATTTGTTTTCTCCTGAAACAAAAATGCTGCAGATGCAGCAGAAAGATGGAACAACTTAGCGAAAATTAACTTGGCATTTGCTGACAAAACTTATAATGAAGAAGTGGAAAAAGCCATCAATCTTTATTTTGATGATAACATTTTTATCAAGGGACTGAAAGCAATGCACGGCTAGTACCAGACTAACAAAAGCCTATTGCTGACCAGATCTCCCTTAGATAAACAACCTAATAGAGAAATGACTGGGTATATGGCAGCCAGCTGTGAGAAAAAAGAAGTATTTGCCAGATATCTGCTACCTGAACCTTGGAGAAATTCAGATCTATTTGGATTATAGTCCTTCCCCCATCCACGATTTTAATCTTCAGCATTACTACTGCTCCTCCCAGAGTTTATCCTCTTACCCTCCCAGTAGATTTGCAATAAACTGTCTCTCCAACTGGTTTTCACATCTTCTGGTTTTTGCTGTCTCGTTAGTGATCTTGACTGTTTTGCTTCTCATAGTCCTTCTTCCCTCCCTTCTCCCTCCATTCTTTCTTATTAAAGAAAAGTTCCATGAAATGTAATGAGAAATTTGATAAGCATCCAAATCCTACATAATAATGTACCCAATAGCACCTTTAAAGATATGGGTACTACAACAATAGTATTTCCTGTGAAGTTTTTGTATTTACAGTGATTCCTATAAAACCTATAGAACCTCTGCGTTTATTCCTCCCAGATGGCAGCCGACTTTTCTTTAATGTCACAAAGTAAATCATTGAAGATCCAGCTGATCTATTGGCTTTCACAATCCTTCTGCTGGATGTCACATTCACCAGGGTATGTAACTTCACCACTGCAAAAGTCCAGCAGCTGTTACTAATGCTGGCTCCTGCAATATGATGAGTAAATGCAAGAGGGAGAATGTACTGGAGTAATTCTGGCTGATTTATGAAGCTAATCACAGAGAAACAAACTTTTAAACTATTAAGAGTAGTTTGGATAAGGATTAACTAGGCAGCCACCTTCATTTTTTTCACCAATAGAAATGATTAAAATACTATCACCAAATTGTAGTTAGAAAAATACACGCGTTGAGTATGCAGAGACATACTAGGTACTTGTAAGTCTTAATATCAATATTAGATAAAAGTATACCTCTGGAGATAGTGTGGGCAAGTAGAGCCACCTTTAATGAAAATCAAAGGTGTGCAGCTGATATAAACACAATTTCCAATCAAACATTAAGATTTACCAAATTTAGCAAGTAACTTCTGGGTTTTGAATGAGACATGAGGCTGAGTGATTAATTTGGAAAGAGTTATAAAACACAAGATTAATTCCCTTGTAATGTGCATCTGCATTCTGGTTTTAGCATAAGCAGAATTAGAGTTTGGGAAGCTGCATCATTGCTAGATTTCTCAAGGAACTGCACACATTTGCACGTTCTGCTACACACAGTTGGGCAAGCAATCACTCATCTGTCTTCCATGTTACTCATGTAAATTGCTATTTCAGTGCAAAAATATAAAGTTCTAGGCATCTGAATGACTGCACATATTATAAAATCAGCTGGGTTTGGGTACCAGCAAAAATGTTTGACACACCAAAATAACAAACATGCTCTTTTTTATTTTAACAGCTCTGCTATTTACTAGGGACTTTGTAATAAAAAAATCAAGTGCCTTACAACACTAAATGTAATCTCTTTTGCTGGATTAAGTTTAGAGGCAATTCTGGCATAGCTAAATGCCTATTAAGAGAGGTCAAATGAGGATGAGTTTGCCAGCATCCTAAATTTAAAAGTTCAACTGAGAGAAAGTTTTGAAAATTCAACATTGGAAAAGCAGAGAAAAGGGAAGAGAGAGGAGGAAGAGAGGAGAGAAGATAAAAGTAAAGCTGAAAGAGTTCCAGATAAAAGAAACAGGCAGAGGGAAAACACATTTTCCCGTTATTAAAGAAAAAGTAACTGCAGGCCACACCATCAGATGTCATCCAGCGATGTCAGCTTAGGCCTTGATCCTCCAAACGATCAGGGATAGATTGCAGAGAGGGTACTTTAATTTTTGAGACTATTTTGCTGTTTAATCCCTAATATGTGAAATAGCCTGTAATATAGAGATTCCTTTTAGGTAGCAGAAAATCAACACATTCGTGCAATTACAATAAAAAGGAAAACTGCTCATAAATACAAAGTCTTCGCACAATCAGAACTCATCCAGGAAGTTCATGAATTCACCAGGGTCCATCCATTGTCATTCATATGTCTTTGCATTGCAGAGAAGTGTCTTATGTCTCAGCGGGTTATTGTTTAATGGGCTAATGCACATTTTCTGTATGAAATGGTGCTGTGGAAGTTCTGTGGAGGAATATATAACTGGTAAAAAAATTAGTACTTCCAAAAACTAAAAAAATCTCTACTTAGTATCTTGGTGATAGAGAAGGCCAACTTCAACCATTGATTTCAAGGGAGTTATATCAGGCCTTTAATATTTTAGCCCCAAAGCAATATTACATGATACATGCTACAGAAGAATCACTTAGCTGCTTTATTTTTGTGCAGTTTGCAAAATTGGAATAAAATTTTGCCCAAAAAGAGCAGCTGAAGTTTTTAATTCTGAGCACAGAGCTATTTGTACATCTCCTAATTGATACATGTTACTCTATCTCACAACCAAAAATAAAGCACATTATATTGTAAGATCTTTTTTAAAAAAATATTGCTTTAAATTCTGCATCCAAACAATGCTCTTTGACTCTGTAATTTTTTGTTGCTAGCTGGTGAATGAGCAACAAGAAAGCAGACCCCTTCTGAGCCCCTCCATTGATGACTTTCTCTGTGAAACTAAACCAGAAGCTGTTGCAAGGCCTGTAACATCAAATACAGCAGGTAACCAAAATTCTTTATTACCTCTCAATAGGGAAAAAAATTTCCGTTTCATCTTAATTCTAGTACTTTTTGTCAAGTGATTTCTTTTGGTCTCTTAAAAAGATTTGTTACTATTTTCACAAAATTACAAACTGGTCTTAAACTATGAATTGACTAATCTATTACTAGAAAAACTTTGTTCATTACATTTAAATGCAAATCTGTTGAGATCCAAATCACATGTTTTCTAGCAGATTTTCAGTGCTGGGAAAAAGGGAACCTGTTTAAGTTCAACAGGGAGAACATACCAGCTCAGCAAATCCTCATTCTGTTGTTTTTACAAAACTTTAACCCACGGATAAGCAACATTTAAGTCAGTTTTTAATTGGATCCATTCCTTATTTTAGGAAGATTTGCTTTAATAAAAAATTGGATGAAATGTCAGGGGACAGAAAATAGCTATCAAAAGAATATATCCAGCCTACATTCTACGTACTGAAAAGAATACATTTATTGCTGGTTTCAGAGGTTTTATTAATGAAAGGATCTAATAAATTTCTTAGCTGCTTTGTGATTCGGTGAGACAGTAAAACAGATATAAAAAAGAAAGAGAGAATCCTGAATGCATTCTGAATTAAGAAAGATATATTGTGTTTTAGAAGTGTTTTTAGAAATTGGCCTCCTATTAAGTGTTTGTGCAAAGGTAATCAAAGCAGTAGAGCTGGTCACCTGAGAAAAAATATAGTTAATAGCACTATTATGTTCTATTGCTATCTCTTAATCTAATAAAACTTGACTTGTTAGAAGCCATCTAATTAAAATCTATATACATGCAAATTATTTAAAAGAATAATTATCAGTGGTGTGATTATCTTCACATCTAATTAATAGGCATCTCAAGCAAAATGAAGGTTTTAATAACAAAAACTGGAACATTGAATTAAATGAAGAATTGTAAATACTATTTTTCTATTGATATAGCTAAAGAATACAGGGATGAATATAAATACTTCAGGTCATTTAAGAGTTTTATTTGTTGTAAAAAATGTAAGTATCTGTAGCTCCTATATCTAGCAGATTTGGGGATGGCTAATCACATTTTTAATCAACAAAATTATACTTTGTTGTTCTGTGAAGATTGGTGAAGTTCAATGATTTACCAAGAACACAGACGAAGCACTGCAAGTGATTATACAGAATGATCTGTCAAAAACACCTACCCTATAGGCCAATAAAAAAGGAGTTTTGCTATGCTTTATGAGCTATATAATTTAAAATGTTACTTTTTAAACAACTAGCAAGTGAAAAAAACAGACTGAAGCATGCCTTATATACTGACATAATCCAATAATAGAGATATCAATAGATTTTATTATCATATCTGTCAATGTTTATCCCCCAAAAGACAGAAAAAAACAAGCAGCAACAGTAGACACAATTTCTTAGCGTACTGTTACTCCTTTTTGATCTAAAACTAGGCAAATTTGGGGCAATTCATATTGTTTCCAGGAGAAGAAAATTTCGTTATAATCTTCTGTGCTATAGTCTTTTGTTATTTCTTGGGCATGTCTTGTTAATTATAAAAATATTTAGTGTTCTGTTTCTTTCAATACAACAAAAATCTTTGCTGTCACAATCTCAAGCCCCTTCCAGTCAGCCTGTAGTCTCACAGCTCTCTCTTTCTAAGGATCGTTTTCAGAGTGCTAGGTCTGACTATGTTTGCAGCTTTTCTAGCCTGACTGCTTCTTCCTTACCTTTCACATGTTTTCTGCCTCATACAGACACAGCCTTCAGAAAACAGTGACATCTACTGTTCTTTGTCACCTTTTAACCCATGGGCAAACGCTAATTAGGTCTTGTTTTCTCCAGTTCCTTTCTCAACTATAAAAAGATTAATTTGCGTTAACTCTGGAATTACTTTTTGTCCAGCAATATGTTCCAGTATTTGTGATGGAGTCTGCTTCTATATACAGTTCTCTTACATTACTGACAGAAAACACATTTTAGGCTATGATTTTTAGAGAAGCATAAGAGAGGCCAATTTCTCAATGAACTAATGAGAGCTAAGCATCCAAATCTCCTCTGTAGTTTTTAAGCTTTGTCCAGAAACACTGAGAATACAAATATCATATCATTTTTACCATAGATGAATAGTTCTAGGAAACTAAGATGAGTTGCATGAGTAGGACAAGAAAGATTGGTTCAGAGCATTATTTCTTCAGGAATATTTTTTTAAAGATATTTTAAATGATTGTTTAATAAAAATAATTAAATATAATTTAGCATCTCTGAAAAACATTTCTGAATGTGAAATGTTAGAGACAGGGGTCCATGCCTTACTTTTTTTTCCTTAATGGCATGTGGCATATCAGTAGTATCCTAAGCAGCTGTTACTACTACCTGATAAGCTATTAAGACTGAATCATATCTTATCTGCAAGCTCAGTTTTACTGGAAACTCCCCTATCATAAGAAAAGCTGTGGACTAAGATTTTCAAAAGTGACTAGTTATTTGCAATACCTAAGAAGATTTCTTAAGAGAACCCAATTTTCAGAGGGAAAGCCTTTTATGCAAATCAGGTATTCTTAAACTGAATCAAGTTAAGCACCTAAAATTACCAGTCATTTTTGAATATGCTAGCCATCATCTTTAGTCAGGAGATAAACACTCACTATAGTCAAATGCAGATACATTAACTTAGTAATTTCTTTTCCAATTAAAATATAGATTAACAAATGTGAGCTATTTGAATTAAAACAACATTGAATTCTAACATTTTGTCTCTAAGTGTTATCAACAGCTTTGGATCTCTTGGATCTTAGTGAACCTGTCTTACAAACCCAAAACAAAGCAAAGAAATCAGAGAATGCATCAAGAGGTGAAGGTTTAAAAGCTTCAACCCACAGAAAGAAGACAGACAATTCTGACCTTATCAATGTGGATACTGAGCAGAAAGTCCAGACTGTTAGAGTTTCAGACAAGTCTTCACTAGATTTAGGTAAGAGTGTAGTTATTTTATCAGTGCTACACAGCCTTACTTAGCACAAATTCCTCCTTGTTACTATCACAAAATAACAAGAAAGACCAGAATTTTCATTTCATCACACTTTAGCAGGGACTGTAAACTTTGTTCCACATTGTAAACCACTGTCATTGGAAGCACATTTTGCCAACAACTTGAAAATTCTACTGTTGGGGGTGATGTAAAGGATACTTGGGGAAGAGTATCTATTTACTATTTTTGATACCATTTACTACAGATTTAATACACCTCTCTCATGAAGATGCATCTTCTTTCGTCATTTCTATACCTTTGTCATTATAGCTACTAAGTTTTCAGTAAATGTGCAAATGAAGATTTGCATCTACCTGAATGGGTTTTTTCAAAAGAAGAGTTTAAGCATGGTCAATAAAATAGTAGAAGAATCTATAGAGGTATCAGGAGAGGCTGGACTAGGCCCCAACGCAGAGGCAGCACACGTTGGGTGTCCTTTTCAGAACGGCAGATGTCAAAAATACACATACTATTTGTAACATAGTGCTTTATCTAGACATACCAGAGGAAAAAAAGTTCCACTCTTGACAGAAGAGCTTGGTTCATGCAGATTGAAAAAAAAAAAAAAAGAAAAAAAAGAAAGAAAAGCACCAGCACAACTTGATATCTTGTCAAGCACGATCCACAGATGAGCTTTGGAAAAGGTGAATTTAATTCAGTTACATCCAAAAGGAATGACTTGCATTTCAAATGAGAAATTTGCAAGGTAAATATAATTTATATCAAGGTAGCAACATTTACATTCATCAACATAGAAGCTGTGTTGCAGGCAGACATAGGAGTAAGTAATACCAGTTGCCTACGCAGTCATTTTTACATGGTAGTCACTAGAAGAAGCTATATTCTCACAAATTGACCTAGTTTTTTAATTAGAAAATTGAAAATACTGAATATTATCACAGAGCAATTATAATTTTATCATCAGATATAAATTATATATAAATCACTGGCTTTAAGTCAAGAGTTCTAGTCAGATTCTGACTATCAATGCTTCATTTTTTTTATCATCAGATATAAATTATATATAAATCACTGGCTTTAAGTCAAGAGTTCCAGTCAGATTCTGACTATCAATGCTTTATTTTATGGCCATTAAAATCTAGATTTAGAAAAATGATGCTAATTCTCAAGTATTTTCAGAGTATTTCTGCTAGAAAGCTGTACAACATTTTTGCAGATTGGACTTTAATTAAAACATTCTTTCATAACTTAGCTTCACAATTTCCTCTACAACTTACATTTAACAGAAGAGAGAAAATTTTCTGCAGTAGATTCTGTAACAAATCTATGTTTTCTTTTCTTGTTTTTCAGTTGATATTCAGACACAGCTAGAAAAATGGGATGAGGTGAATTTTCATGGAGACAGGAGCAGCAAGGGCCACCCATCTACAGAGCGAACATCATCATCCAGAGCTCCATCAAAAGAGCTTTTATGGTACAACATTTTTCTTTCTTTACAAAAATATTTCTAGTCCAGTTCTCTTAATTTACAGAAATGACAGCTTTATGCCAAGTCATAATTTCATTGAATCTCTTATGATTACATTAACAGTGTTCAGGTAGACATTTTAGACTGTTATAAGCAAGTGCACCATAAAATTACATTTTCCCAGCAATTTTTAAAGTTTTGAAAAGTAGCACATGCAATTACTAAATAAATAGTGGCGAGAATTCCACAGGCAGATACAGTGATCTAAAAAAAAAAACTAGAAAAATGTGAATAAAATGGGTAAAATAGGATACTTCGCAGTGATTTGTCTATCACTGGCTGTCCAGTGAAAATTCTTTGGCATCAAGAGGGCAGAAGTTGTGTGTATTACTGGATGAGGCACAAGAAAGTATCCAAGCCAAGTACTGCCTTTCTCACACTGTTCAGGTGAAGTTGCAGATGGTATAAATGAGGGCAGAACTGGGCTTCACCTTTCAGAACAGTTCATGCATTGCTTAATTCTGCTGCCTTCTTGGTGTGTGAGCTACAGTCATTCTCTACATTATGCATAAGCATAATTAGCATTAGCATTGTCATACACTTGAACCAGTTTTCTGTCCAACTGATACTGAGCTTCTACCTTTCCCCCTGCCTATTATCCGAGTGTTTCATTAGCTGCAAGTTTTGTACAAGAGTTTTGGTCAGTTTACCTGATTGTTCTTCAGGATTTCATTTTCTAAGAAAGAAAAATATTACGAAATCATGCCACAAAAAAGTGCATGAGCCAAGTTGAAGTTGTGTGTTATGGTGGATGATTCTCAGCCACTGACTCCTGTTACGGTCTTGTGACATTGCCTAATCTTTGTGAGCCTTGTTTTCCTTTGCTATGAAATTGAAGTATAGTGGCACAGGCAAAGTGTTGAATCTATTATACTTGTTTCATACCAATAGACATCCAGGGCTCTACTGGTGAATCAGGCCCAACTCTGTTCTGTTGTATTGGCTAGTGTCTGCATGGGACTGAAAAGCATAGCAGTGGGAATACTGAGATGGGCGCAGGCACTTTTGATATCTGCGAGTTAAAGAATTCAGCTAAAAAATAGCCCAATTAGTCAGTGTATGCTTATGAAACTGGCAGACAGAAGGCAGTGTTTTTAGCATGCACTGATGAATATGTAATGCATTATTTATAGGTCCACGGAAAACAGATCACAGTCTGAGCTGACTAATGTCAAGAGTGCCTTGGATTCTGATTCCACATCAGATTTAGAACTAGCACCTGCAACACAGGTAAGATGATTTAGCAGATTCAGTAACACAAAAAAAGCAAATGGAAACTGTCCCACTGGCTAACTGTTCACATTCTGGAAGAACTATTTAACAGATATTTTCAGGATCATCAGTTAAAAGACTCATATAGCTGAATTTTCACACAGCTTCCAAATTAAGGTTTTAGGAAACTGAAATAACTCTGTCAGCATCTCAGCATTCAATATTTAATGCTGCAGTGAACTGTGACCCTCCTGTACAGAAGAAAGACTTCAAACTAGAATTTGCAGCAGCATCTTTCCCTTCCTTCAGTTCTGAAATTCTAACCTCTAATGCTTCCCTCTGCTTGTTAGATACATTTTCTCAAGGTCTCTTGGTCAACTGAGAATCCCCAGAATTGGGAAACTGCTAAGGAATACAGGAAGCAATCCTTAGGCCAATGCTCATTAGCAGTTCATCTCCACAGGTAGGGTTGCAGTGTGGTCACACGAATTTTTCCTGCTAAAAAAATAACTTTAATATGGTGGGCTGCAGACTGAAGGTTTGTAGATTTTTCCTCATTTTAGTGTCATATGGTATATTGGACAGGACTTTCTAGAAGTGATTATGGTGTATATAAAAATATATATATATATATGTGTGTGTGTGTACAAACATACATTTATATATGCATTCACATAGTTCAGGCTGCTTTTCTGCTTTTTATTTCTTAACTGAACAATTTCAAGTTCAGTCAATGCCACTGGCCGGGAGGAGAGAAAGTTGTTTGGTGGATTCACTTTTAGTTGAAAATAATTTTCTTCTCTTCCACTGCTATTTTTTGGCCTGGTCTTCAAAACCTTTTTGTCAGAAGGAAAATCAGGAAATTAATGCAAATGAATAGCCCCATTTCGAAAATGGAAGAATGAGACACCAATATTCTAAGTGTCTTTCCTGAGATCATGTGGCAGGTTTTGCAGAAACAGAAAATAGAACCCAGTTCTCAGGATCCATTCCTGTGTTTGGATTAGGGAATAATCCTCCTTTCCTGCCCTGCTGTCTCTACAAACAGGCTGTTTTTCCCCTTTGGAAATCCTAGCTCCAATTCATGAAATATAGAAGGGAAATCTTCCCTTTCTATACAGTAGATTTATGCAGCTTTGTAATGGAAAAAATACTATTTCATAGTATAGTCCATTTGCATGGACAGCATGTTTCCACACGCTTTGTTCAGCTTATTTTTAGATATCCCTAGACTCTTTTTAGGAGGATATTCCTCAGCCTAATAAATCTAAATGTCAGGGAGCTTATGTTCAACCTAGATGTGTGTAAATCAAGCAGACAGTCACAGCATTTAATTTCTGTGGCCTTCTGTAAAAGCAATTGCAGATCTATATAACATCTCTATTTTATAGGGTCTCTTACCAATTTCTCTTCCAGTAGAAAAACTGTGGAAGCAAAAATCTCCATTTTTAATTCAGTATAGGTTCAGTCAGTTCAGACTCCATTCAGTTTGGTAAAATGGCTGGTATATCAAGACAAAAAAATTTTAAGTTGAATTGACCATCTTGAAACATAAGTAGAGTATAAAATTCTTACCTATTAGCCAAGTATATTTTTTATGCTTTGTTTTATCATTTCTCATAAGCAGCACTTTTTTCAATCTTGTGACCTACTCAAGTCATGAAACGTTGTTGAGCTGTTAATTAGTAGTACGAACAACTGACCTGAAGACCACCTTCTGAGACCGCCTTCTTATTCTTGATAGTCTACCAAGAAATTTAGTATTTTCAACCAGTTTATGCTTGGACTGTCAAAGTTGTCACTTCCCAACAACCAGGCTCATCTGTCTTGACAGAGTTCTTAATAGCCTGCTTGTAAAAGAAATCACATTCAAGCTTTTATCAAAGCATACATTTTCCATATTTTGTCCTCTATTGATCTTGCCTACCTCATTTAAGTGTAATGTTCACATACGCAACAGATCCTGCCATACCCTAAAGCTTTTATCTTGTAAAACTTGCTGCAGTTTGCCATCAGCAATTTCTGAGACAATCACCTTCATCATTCATTTTTGACATGTTAACTTTAGTTCCTCAAAGTGAAAAGCTAAGTAAATGCTTCAAATTTTCATACTGGCATTAAAGATATGCAGTCTTCTTAACCATTTATACAAATACAAAATTACAAAGGTAAGCTTTGAATTAACAAAGAAAAAAATAATTTGAAGGCTGGAATGGGCAGTAGCAAGGTAGCTGTCATTGAATGTTGCCTTCTTCCTTCTCAATATTCTGCTCACAGCATATGCTACCCAATATTAACTTTTAAAATGTATTTGCCCAAGCATCTTTGTTGTTCCTTTTATTGGCCACCCTGGACCAGTTAAAGGTTTTATTGGCACTGAGATATCCTGCAGTATTTGGGGTTTATTGAAGATTTATTTTCTCTTTGATAATTACAAACTGCAGTGGTGGATAATGTTTTTAGTATGTTAATTGTGCAAGTATAAATTCTCCTCATGTTTGCACACCCTAACCACAATTTCAAACTTGAGCCTCTCACTCAGGACATTCTAGATGTTTTATTGAGCACTCAGAGTGCATAAATAGACACCCTGCCATACTAGAAAAATGTACCTAATTCTTTTACCTCAATACTCTTAGGCCAAGATATAGCCCAAAGCTTGTAGACTTTGAAATTTTTAGTTTCACACAGCAATATTTAGACTACATAATTTACTCTCCACTTTTCCCAAATAGCTGTGATAAGACTAACAGGCCCAGCTCTTCTTGGATGTGCCAATTACTCTAACAAAATGAGGAGTTACCAGGGTGAGATTTAGCTCATTACTTGAAAA
Source organism: Rhea pennata (assembly GCF_028389875.1). Classification (NCBI taxonomy): domain Eukaryota; kingdom Metazoa; phylum Chordata; class Aves; order Rheiformes; family Rheidae; genus Rhea; species Rhea pennata. The sequence continues at coordinate 9,060,982 of NC_084671.1, read as the reverse complement.
CCTGCTCAAAAGTTAAGACTACAATTTAAGCCTCTCACCAACAGTTAAGGTCCAACAGCACATAAGCAGACAACAAGTGCAGGAAAGTGTGCGCAAATGCATTGGAATGGAAGATTTTGTCCCTGAAGACAGCAGCCAGTGATCAGCTACAGCACCTCCGCTGTAGAGTGGTGAGCATATCAAACCGCAGCGTATGCAGACTGTCCATGCCTCAGACATGCCCATTCCACCCTGACCCATACCCCACCTCGGGCTCCCCTTAGCAGATGTGACTGCAGAGTCCCACTCCATCATCGGCTGGAGATAGGAAGTTCTTCAGTGCTGGCACTCCATTCCCATCCCCCGTCTTCCCACACTAATGAAAGGCAGCATGTCTATTATATACGGGGTCTTTCATTTCTGAATATCACAACTCAGAATACGACTCTGCATTGTCTATATGTGAAGGCAGCTTATGGAGGTTTTGTCAATAACATCTTTTTTCCCTTCTGGCTGAGGGCAGCTGTGCGTTTAATGGAGGAGAAGGTGTATTTGTGTAGGGATTACTATGGGGGAATGCGTGTGCTCCAACATGTGGCAGAGGAAAGGATGTCTGCGCTTCTTTCTCCTCTTCCCTTTTCCCTTCCAGTGCTTCAGCGAGGTCACGCTCCCCTTCTAGAGACTAATCAATCTGAAAACAATGATTTACAATATTGTTTTTGACCTATTACAGTAAGAAATTACAGTCACTGGAAAAAAAAAGATTCAAAAGGTAATCAAACTTTTTGCAGGAGTCAACTCCTAAATAACGAAACAGCTAGGAACATAATTAATGTCTGTCAACATAGTTTTGTGTCAAGAAAACTCAAATTTATTCTTTGATCAGATTGTAAGTTTAGTTGATAAATGTTGCTGTGTGATCTTCTGCAAGATGTATGACTTAGCACACCATATTCTGCTTTATAAATTAGCATCATGCAGTTTGAATAAAGCAGTATTAAATGGATTAAAAATGGCTAACTTCTCAGGAAGAGCAGTGATTTACCAGGTATCATATTCACATGGGAGTTTTCTTCTTTGATTCCAAAGAGAAACTGTGATCTTCGATATTAATGATCTAAAGTAAATATGTCAATAAATATGTAAGTCATTCCTAATGAAATTTACACAAGACACAAAGGATGAATAAAAAAAATATATACACAAGAGAGACATAAAAATGACCTGGTGATCAAGACACCTGTATAGATACATATTCTAATACAGTCACTTTCAGACTGAGAATGCAGGCTCTACATACAGCAGGATGCTGAAAAGCAGTTCTGGAAAGGATCCATGGCTCATAGTATTCAAAAACGTCAACATGAGCTCCCTGTGCAATACTGTAACAAGAAGAGCATATATAAACATGCAAAATCAGTGGATCATATATATATGTCTATATAGGAGACTTCTGTATACAATATGGACAAGATGGATGCTGGAATACAGTACTCACTTTTGCTGTCTGTATTGTAAAATGGCTATAAAAATTAAAGAGGGTGAGTAAAAAAGCCACAAAAAAGGTTGAAATCTGAATAAAATGCCTCATAATAAGATATTTAAGATCTGAGTTTCTTTGGGTCATTAAAAGACAATTAAAAGATGATTTCAGTCATGAGTATATTTGCACAGAGAAAATAACAGGTACTAAAAAGTGTTTTAAACTACTGGAGAAAGAACAAGAATTGATAGCTGGAAATGGAAGCCAGAGAAGTTAAAAGTAATAAGGGAAGCAAGGAGGGCAATTAAACAAATTTCCAAACAAGGTGATAAGATTACAGTCTCTTGGTAGTTTCAAATTAAATCCAGGCACTTTTCTCAATGACATATTCCAGGCAACCTCAATTTACTCTCTGTGGAATGTCAGGTTCCTCTTATAGATGTCTGAGTGATAGATACAGTTGTGTGATAATATAGACAAATTGACTGTTTGAACCAGTCATCTCTTCTGCCCTAAATTCTGTTAATCAATAAAGTATAGGTTTTGTATACATGGATTGTTTTTTGATACATTTTCAATGACATCCTGAAATCTCCTACTGCCCTTTTCAAAAGCAAAACAAAAATATAGTTGCTAAACAACATAAAACACCGGTGGCAGATGTGAAAACAGAAACAGCGTATCCTGACTCCTCAGTGTGGGCCTTTCCTCAAACCCTCTGTTTTATGCTACTTTGCAAGTCCAGAAGCCAGCACAGAACATAAAACAATGCACAGGGCGCCCTTCTTTGTCAAACACTTCCCACAGAATTTGTGCTGTTCAACCCAATATACATTTCATTCATTAATCTCTACCCGAAAACCTGAAGATTCAGGAACAAAACAGACACTTTAGGGCTAGACTGAGAAAGGAATGTCATCTTTCTAATTTAAGAAAGTGTAATGCACACACAGACATGCATGGTCTGGCTATGCATTGTATATGTATATGAACATCTAGGCATGTGCAACAGGGCACATTCCAACATTGCAGAAACAGCCCAGTGAATCTGAAGTGAGAAAAATTATTCCTTATAGGAATATAGTTCACTGTAATTGAATATTACAAGTACAGTCAGAAATATAATCACATAAATTAATGCAATTGAGACCATGGGCAGGCAAACGGCTAATGAGTGTAACCTCTGACAAACACAAGGGAAGAGCTCAGCAGTCAGAGCTGTATTTCACAAGGCTCAGCCACTTTCTGCTTTTCCTTGCCATCCCGCAACACTGTTTGGTTTTGTACTATGCCTTTTGTACAATAAAATAAAAGAGTAGGCAGAAACTGGTTAGGTGCGTTTCTAAGGGGAATAACTGCAAGTAAGGCATAGAAAAGAGAGCTACTAATTGGAAAAAATGAATGATTTATCCCTTCAGTGAAATTCATAACAAATCTGGCTCTCCAATGCAATCTCAAACTAGAATCTGAAAGAGAAACACAAACTACTCAGGGAAAATTAGATGCTTTCTTCTTGGAGCATAGTGAATGGAATGCATTGCCACCATCAAAATAGAGCAGTAGAAATAATCAAGGTTAAATTCCTAATTAAAAAAGCCAGCTATTCCCTTCTTAGCCCAACTTCTGCACTGTCTTTTCTTGAATATCTCTTTAGCTGTCTTTAACGCTTGTAAATTTTGAGGGAAAACTCTGGAGAAGATAAATTACTCTGCTGACTATGAGGAATGATCCCTGCTACAATGTGAGAGAGAATTAGGAGGAATTCATGCAGGGACAGAACTAGCTTTGCCCAAGATAAGGGCCACTTTTGGCTCTAGACAATTAAGGGTAGGAAATAACTCAGAAATTTGAAATAGAGTATATCATCCTTTTCTGATTTATTCTATTTTTTCCTTTTTTTAGGCACGATCAACTAAGGAGCAGCGTTGGGGAGGGCCTCTCCTCTCTAGAAATCACTCTTTGGAGGAAGAATTTGAAAGAGCAAAGGCAGCTGTTGAGGTATTCCTTTTTTTTTTTTTTTTTTTTTTTTTCCTCATTTTCAATTAATGTTCAGTGGATTGCATATTCATCTTGCAGCACTGGTAGAAGAGAAAGCTTTGGCTAGATTATTCAAAACGGAGAAAAAGATACATTTCACGCAATTACTCATTTAAAATAGCAATTTCTCCCTTAACAAAAAATAGAACCTTTGATATAAATAGAGATATGCCAGAACCAATTTTATAAGCTAGATTTTATCTTACTGTACTGGGTGAAGAAAAATTCCCCATAAATGTAACTGCTTTTATATTCGATACATGAGTGAAAAAAAATTTTCCCAGTGACTAAACGTGCACAGTCAGTTATTTCAGCTCAGGATAGGCAGGATGGGAGTCTGAACTCAGACATATACCAAGTCTTTTCATCCACACAGAAACTGCAATTCAGAATCTTTTATAAACAGAATAATTACTTGCTGTAATGGATGAGTAAATTTGCAGCAGTAACCATGCACCAATGCATTTTTATAAATAATAGTATAAAGTTAAGTATAGAAGTATTCTCTTTTCCAGATACATGGATTTAGTTCAAAAAGGTGCAGGTATTCTGCTAGTTCTCCTATTACAATTCTGTTTTTCCCTAACTTGCACTTTCCTAACATAAAAAAGGCTCTTAAGTGTCCAGTACCAGCGCTGCCAATTGAAATCCCGAATGTGTTTGGAGACAAGGTACCTTACAGCTTTTTTTGACAGAAGTCAATGAAGATAAAGATAGAGCCACTGATCTTGAGCATAATATCATCTCGGGTTCAGTCAGTAACCCTTCAAAACCCCATCCCCACAAACAGCCAAGACAGCTGCATCCTCCTGAGGACAAAATCCAGGCAGAAGTACACAACAGCCAATACAATAAGTTTTTTAATGGGAAGGATGTAGCTGTGAAATTGCCTCCTCAAATATAATTATTTTTAGTGTGTCCTTCAGCCTTGCTAGCTTCCAAATGTCTAAGAAACTTGGAAGAAGTTTGGATTTAGATATAGATTTTAGTGGTTGTATCTAACTTGAGTTTTGTACCATTGTAATTCTAGTGTTGTTATTTGAATTATTTATTCTAGATGAATACTTGTTTACTGAAAACAAAAGTAGAGCCAAATCATATACTGGCTTCTAACTAGCAATGAAACACCTCATTTAAGAAGTTAATTTAATTTTCAGAGTTTGTTCATAATGTGATAAAGTAAGACTGAGGAGTTTCTACCATTATTTCATAGAATCCTGCTACTTGTAAAGCAGTTCTTGGCTCAGCTAAAATGCTAAAATGAACACAATCAGTAGTAAGTGAGCTGTTTTATAAACTGTAAACTGAATGCCTTTCTCTTGTATTTTTTGAGTGCATCAGTTTTCCTGGTCAAATAGATTCTTTATAAACAACTGCTGGTGATGCACAATAGGTTTTATGTTGCATATCATACACATTTATTACTGGTAGGAAAGGAGAGACTTGCTTTCAGATTGCCACTGTTGAACATTCTCTAGACATTCCTAATTGCATTGCAGACTGATTCTTAAGGTAGGACATATTGTGGTGTAATTTGTGATTCAGGCACAGGGAATTTGATATTATCTGCATTATAGTTAGTGGTAAAGCAAGTGGTGTCACTACTCTCGCAATGGGCAGAAACTATGTGTAATGCAAAGTTCCTAGACATTCAACAGAAAAAGACGTATGTTAAGACTAATAACAGATTACAAGACATTACTGAATTTCTTTACAGAGTAAAGTAGGGAGAAGAATATATTGTAAAACAAGCCTGCACATTAAAAAGGTCACTCTGAGGCAACAAAGACAGATTATTAAAATGCTTTAATGTAATCTGGAAAACAGCTATTAAAGAGAATCTAATTAAATGTTTCCCCAACTGTGTAGCTGGCAGTCTAAGTAATTCCTTCTGCTTAAAATAGAAACTTGTACCAGGTAGTTAAAATGTAAAGGAAAGGATGCTTCAAGACCTCATACAGCAGTTATTTTCATTTGCATATGAAAAGAATTGAATTTTCATCCTGGCCAAAATGTAGTGGTAAGAAGGGTAGAGTGATTGAAATAAATTGCAGCCCATCTCAGAAAGATTAATGCTTTCTTAAGAAGAGAATAGATACAGTTCAAAAATTCATCTTTTAGGCTTTGGATGTTTCTGGTATAGTCTTCAATTGAGAAAGCTCCAAGTGGTAAGATTAGCCAGAAACCTGATCAGGAAAAGGATGCAAATCTCAGGTTCTTTGTGGCCTATTTTGAAAGGAATTAATTAACAATTCAGTAAATTAAGATGCCAAATGATCCTCCACCCAGTATTCACTTTAGAGCTTTGGGAATGGTTTTAAGATGTCAAACCCTGAGATTAATGAAGATCTGTGAGGTAGTTTTTTTCTTAAGAAGGTTTAAAGATATTTATGCCTTTAGGGAATCATTAAAGAATAAAGAGGTAAGTAAATTAGCTTTATTACTAGAGAGGGTCCAGATTCATTTGCAATGATTGGGTCCTTGTAGACTTGGCTATTTTTTCTGTCATGCTAGAAACAGAATTTGATTGTCATGTTGTCCATTTGAACTGTATGTGAGGAAAGCAAAAATAGCCTAAAATCTTCATGATTTCCAAGTACTATAACAAATATGTTTTTTAAATAATTTTTGTAATAATTAGCTGTGTTTTTACCTCTGCAATTGTTACTTTTGAATTTTTAAAAATTGCCACGGCAGGGAGTCAGATCCACAAAAATCCATATTTATATTCTGTTAAAATGATTGCTTTACCCTCCACTATCCAACTGCTAATGAGTTATAATAAATAAAAATGAAGACAGTGCAAAAAATTGCAAATGAAAAATATCTCAGACCTATGCAAAAAGAAATCTTAGTATTTTCTTACGTCACATTTCCCTGCTGTGGAGATTAGGTCATATATGCCACACACTTTTGCAGGTTTATAGAAAAGAAATTTCAAGCTGTCCATCTCTGCATCATTTTATATACGACACAATGTCACATGAGTGCTCTGAAGTATAATATATTGTTAAGAAGCATCAGAACATACTACAGCTAAATTATGTGACAGTAGTAGCAGGAAGATAGGATTAAAATATTTTAGCCTAGGGAAACATATTCCAAAACTATCAGCTTTGTGGTTTACAAGAATACTTGTTAGAAACCTTTACATAAGGATGCTATTCCAGTCTCATTCTTTCTACCTCCCTGCTGGATCTTCTCAAGAGTGCCTAAATCACATTTTAAGTTGGAACGTAATAGCTTGAGTCACTTAGATGCATCTTACTTGGCATTCTCTATAAAATCACAATGGGGATCTTTGTCTTGATACAAATTTGTTTTATCTAAGCTTTACTAAAGATGAATACTTCAAATTTTGTTTTGAGAAAGTACCAGCTGAGGAAACTTCAGGTAGTTAGCACAAAAATACAATTCTTTTTGTGTCTTTCACACGAAAGAGTAAGTTGATGCAATAATTCATGGAAAAAAATAAAACAACCACGGAAGCTTTGTTTGTTATGCATTCATCAAGAAGGAACGTTGCAAATTAATTTCTGGAAATACAGGACTGCCCAAATTCTAATCTAAAAATGATGAAAAGAAGAGGTAAGTTTAGAAATTACCCATCAATATTCAGAAAGTGCCCCCTCTTCATTGCATCCTAGGAAATAAATAGCCTGGAGATATTTTGCCTCCCTTTTATTTAACTGTTTCAGCATATTTTTCAATGCTAACAAGAGTAAAAATAGCCTGTTTGACAAAATGCAGAATATTATGCATGTAAGGAGTCAGACAGTAAGAAACATTTCTCCTAGTTGTCATTCCATTTAAATGCTGCAGATGATCTGAGAATGTGTTAAATGTGTTCAACTGCTCTGAAACCTTTTGGTATGTCCAAAGTAATTCACCACCGTAAAGACAACAGAAGCATTGAAATGAAGTAATTGACACCGGTCACATAGCAAAAAGAATTAGATCTAGGAGTCTTGATCAAGGGCCAGATTTTCAGAAGCACTCAACATTAGTTTAACTGACTTGCTACTGAAATCAATGGTAAAACTGCCACCAGCATCACTTGAAAAAGACTTAGCTCTTTAACAAAGACTATATGACATTTATAGTCTTCTTCTTCGTGAATGTTAAAATGTTCTGCTATAACATTGTTAATTGTCATGGAAATATTACAGCATTTTATCAGGTGCCATAATTGAGCGTGATCCATTTGTTCAGCACAGCTTCGTCTTACCAGTTTCAGAAACCCGTACCCTGGCATGGTAAAAAGTGTGGAACTTACCATCTTGGGTGCTAGCACCCCGTATGCCACCTGTATTTAGGAGGCTGTACGTGATGCAGGAGTCCTAAACTGGAAGAGAACCTGCAGCCCTCTCCTGTGCATTGGAAGTGTCTGTCCCAGTCCCTGCACTGAGAAAAGGTACAATCCCCAGCTACAGACTTTCACAGCAGGTCCTATCCTGTCAGGTGACTGGACATACACAGGATTTTCTAGATCCTGTACGTGTGATCTGGTGATCTAGTACATAGGATCTTCTATGTCACACACATATGCTTCTGCATTCCTGTTTTCCAAATGCCTCCATTTTGACTGCAGGTTGTATGGATGCAGATAAGCTTATGTTTCAACTAAAAAAATATCCAAAATGTTCTCTTTAAATACAACAACAGGAAGAAGAAGGAGAAGACAAGAGTTACTTAACACAGGGTTATGTCACAGAGCTATCGCAACACTTTAGCTGGTATTATGTAATATTAAATATTCTGCTCTGTACATTTGTCTAAGTTAAAAATATTCTATTAATCCATACCTTAGTAAGGTAGGTAAGAGAGACATCATTTTCACTAGCTTCTGATTAATAAGGAGATGAATAAACTGTAGCACACTTTTTATTAATACCTAAGAGTCAGGGGCTTGATCTCCCACAAAATGGTAAGAGGAGTGAGACTGCTGAACTCACCTGGTCTTGGTCTTTGCTGTCAAGGCCATTAACGGTTCAAGTTCAGGTGTGGGAAACTTAGGCCTCCACGCAATTCCATGACAACTGCATCAGAAAATGAAAAGCCAAAGCAAAACCACATGAACTACCCACAACGTCTCTGCCAGGCTTGCTTCCTTCTCTGGCAGTCACATACGGGACTCAACCCCATTTGGCCCAAACAAGCAGCTTTCTAGTCGTAGTTACAAAGTAACAGTTGGATCCTAGCACTGTAGGCCTTACAGCAAAGCTGGTCATCTCCTCATTACATTTTTCCTCCACTTTTTACTCACTGTAGACAAACATTAGGCATGGCTGCTTGAAATGGTAATAATTAGTTAAACATTTAAGTACAGTATGCACACAGTGAGCTTCTGTGTGAGTTATAAACATGTAATTAAACAACAGAATTTGACCCATTCATCTTAAAACCTAAAAACCCTTATTGTGTCCTTGCTTATTATGTGCAAAAATAGAAGGCAAGTGATTTAACATTTTCTAGAGAGTGGGTCATATAAGTGATTTTTGCAGAAAAATATGAAAGCAAAAATTCTAATATAAACATCAAAGAATGGATTTACTTATCCATTAGTTCCATGAGTGCCTCTATTTAAAAAGACATTTTTAATTAATTCTCACTGGTTATATTAATATTAATCTGGGGGAAAGGGAAATTTCCGCTCCTTTACCTCATCCTGAATCTCAGAGTTACTTCTAGTGAAAACACAATCAAATAAACTTTTTTTCAGCATAGTGCTGACTTGCACTGAATGCAGAATAATTCATGGGGACATTTGTTGGACAGGATAGTTCGAGGGATTCTAATACTTCTGGTCATGGCTGATAAGAGTAAAAGGGAGCAATCTGAATCATAATCCTGGCCTTTTCAATGCCTAAATGGATATTTCACTACAACCTCAGAACTATTTAAAAGCTTTTATTTCCTTCAAATTTGGAATGAAAACAAATTTTGAAACCTCAGAACCTGTTGTGCAACTGAGTTATCTTCTGTTTACTTCTACTCACATTATTATGAAAAGAAGCGTATAATCTCCTCTCCAGGAGTGAACGATTCGCAGCAGTTTTCTGATTCACAGAGGAACATAGCGGGTACCTTCAAACATCCAGTAATTGCATAGTACAGACAAGTCTGAGTGTCCTCGAAGGAAGTGCTGGGTATCAGCAGGCAGACGAGACAGTAAGAGCACAGGAGAAATGCTTGTTGGATTCCTGGAGAGGGGATGCGCGTTGCTATTTTTAAACAGCCATGTGATCCATAACAATCACACCTAATGTTCGTGAGTGAAGGTCCTTCAAACCCTTTACCGAAGTCTCCTTGCTGACTCACTCGGGATCCGTTAACAGTCTGTGCTGCCCTTTCCCTGAGCGCCTAAGGAGGGTTGTGGCAAGGCGTGCAAACACAGATCAACTCTATTCTTGAGATTATGCTGGGCTGTGGAGTAATAGCACAGAGTAATCAGTTTTGTTGTGAAGATTCGGACAAAACTATCTAGACCAGTTCCTAATACCTTTAAGTCATTTTGATTAGTATCTCTCTCTCTCAAATAGTCCTGTCTAAACCTCAGTGGAATTACTTGGGCTGTTAAGTGTCTTTGATATAAGTAAGCTGAGAACCTGTGTTTTCCGTGGCATCAGTTCACTGAAGCCCTGGCCCTCCCCTTGCAGGACCTTTGCAAAGGCTTGTAGTGCTGAGCATATATGCTTCTGCAGAATGTTTCTGTGCTTATGCCTAATACATGGAGGTGAAAAAACAGCACCTTAACTTGAATTCCCCTGTCTTGTTTTTTGTTGGCCTGTTTCTGTTTCCTGGCATCATTTTCTAGCAAACACCGTGGTTTCCTCATTCCAGTTGATACATACCCTAAACTTCACTGTTATTTCATTATTTCTGTCTCTCTCCTATATGTATTTTTTCCCTTTTGTCCTTGAGCTCAGTATATGATACTATACTGATATTATGCAGTATATGATGCAATGTTAGGATTTCTCCATTCTATCCAAAGGCCTTACTTGCATTAATGCTTTGTTATTTCTCTTTTACATAGTTGAAAATGATGCTGAGTCTGCCAAAGTGGAATACTTGCTCTTTTTAAAACTGTTTTATCTGTTGTTATTCCTTAGCATGTATGCTTAGTTGATTTCTTTTTTTCTTTTTTCTTTCTTTCCTTTTTTTTTTTTTTTTTTTTGGGGGGGGGGAGGGGGGGAGGCAACTAGCTGCATTCATTTCCTTCAAATTTTATGTAACAGTTTACTCTTAGAGTCACTGAGATACAGTGTAAGCTGCTGCAAATCCTGCTTCACATAGAACATGTGCGCTCTCTGAGATAAAGGGCTTTATGTTAAAGAAACACATAACGATGTAAGAGATAAAATTTAGCTATACAGAATTCCAAATTTGTGCTGTAGTATTTCAGGCAGTATGATTATTCATCAAATGAATACTGCTTTGCTAGAATCAGACCACAGGTTAAAAAAAAAAAAGTTAAAGCTTACTAGATTTTTAAAGTTTCTTTGTTGATTTTCTTCCTCTTTTCTCTTTTTCTTCTAGTCAGACACAGAATTTTGGGATAAGATGCAAGCAGAATGGGAAGAAATGGCTCGCAGGAATTGGATTTCAGAGAACCAGGAAACACCAGGGCAAGTCACCATCTCAACCATTGAGAAGGTAACAGAGTTTTTAAATACAGTATATCTTTGCCATATTTAGATAAGCCACTCAGCTATTCAAGAGAACTCAGGAAAGTCTCCCCAAACATGGAAGCTAATTTTTACCCAACAGTTCAGACTCTTTAAAAAAGTGCCTATGAGAAGGGTAGATTTAAAAGGCTTTACCACAAAATGCATTTAGACTTGCACTCTGACTGAATTTGGCCATAGGGATTACAAAGCAAACTGCTGGACACTGGGCACTTTTGAAGACAGACACTTAAGAAAGAAGACCAAACACTAAAAAATCTGGTTTGGAATGTTCAAGAACTTTCAAAGATAAAAATGATAGCGATTCCATCTCTCGCCTTCATTCCCTCTATTGCATGTTTTAATTTGATTTATATTATGAAGCTGATATTAATGTACACCCTTCACTTTGCAGTGGCAGAAAGGAAGTTTTGCTGTCCTAATAAGCATTTTGCCCTGTAAGCCAGTTGTTATTAGACTAACATTTGCATTGATTTCTGTTCCCCAAAAACACATTGTCTGAAAGCACATCCTTTTCAGATATACCTGACTGGGCCTTTTTATCCAATCCCAAATGGATCAGTACCTCAGAAGTGGGTAAAATTTAAAAGAATCCTAAAATAAATTCAGGGGCTTGCAAAACTGTTCTGTATTTTGGAAGCTAATTGAAGGTTTCAGGATATTGACTGAACAGGCATCAGGTTGCAAGTCCCATAGCCCCACTGAAGCATGCTTTTCACCATCCTATTCAATGTACTGGGCACATGCAGTCTGTATGAGTTGTTGCCCTTAGCTTTGATGGGAGCAGGAGAGCCTGATACATGAGTATCAGAGTAACTTCAGAGCTAAAATAAAGAGACCAATAATATAAATGTCTAGTGACACTGCATGACATGAATTATTTTTAAAATTTTCTAAATTTAAATTTCATAAGGTAGTTCATACTTTCTTCATACAACAAAGGATCTTTATATCTGGGTGGAAAATAATGAGTCATTTAATTTTACAGAGCTGTTATTCCTTGCTACAGGACTTCATCATGCGCCTATTAACTCTCTTCTCCAGGGCTACTATTTTCACACTGAAAATCCTTTCAAAGACTGGCCTGGTGCTTTTGAGGAAGGTCTGAAAAAAATGAAAGAAGGTGACCTGCCAGTTACAATCTTATACCTGGAGGCTGCCATTCTACAAGAACCCAATGATGCAGAGGTATTCTTGTGCCTTTTATTCACAAAGGAAAAGGGGAATCTCTTTAGCATGCAGAGAAAGAATAGTTTCATGGCCTAAACCTGTGGCAGTATGAGACTGAACAGCAGTGGTGGTTTTGGAATAGCTTATGCCTTGAAATAAATTAAGCAGAACTCTTAATATGATAAGACTTTGGTTTTGAAATTGCAGAATTTCCAAGTTTTTCATTTAAAAGCTTTCAAAATGGACAATATTTCAAACTTTTCATTCTTTTCCTGATGTTTTCAAACTATCTATTAAACACTTATTGAAAGGATGAAAATCTTTGATTTGACAAGAACACTGACAAATTTTTTAGTTGCATTGGCTTCCAATACTGATGTTCTCAATAAGTATATATTTGAAGTCTGTGCTCTGTGAAACCAGCAAATATTTACAGTATGTGTTTCCAGATCCCTTTAATCTATTGCTACACTAAAATAAGCAGCAGCATTTTGAACACCAGAGATAATTCTTAGTCCGTCTAGATTCCCTTAGGCCTGTATAATGAAATAATTACTCACCATTTTCTGCAAAAGTCTAGCAATAGCTGAATCCATTTTAAGTGTACAATAACACATTTGAGAAACCAGTATGTCTTCTTACACTGACAGGATGCCTTTGCATCCGTTGCTTATATATGTTGTGAGGCTGCAAAATTGCATTGATTTATACTGTTGGTATGTTTGCAGTAGAAAAATCTATATTTAGCCAGTGCTGGACTGATCTGCTACTTTATTGACCCCACTGTTTAACAGTGATATTAGTCTGTAACTGTGCTTGCACTTGGGTACATATAAGAAAATAATATAGTGACGATTATTTTTGCAGGCCTGGCAGTTCCTGGGCATAACACAGGCAGAGAATGAAAATGAGCAGGCAGCCATTGTCGCCCTCCAAAGGTAGATGAAGCTAATTCCTAAATAAGGGGTCTGATCAGTAATTAGGTAATGGAAGCCTAAGTATATTTAACCTCACATCTGCTTAGTTAAGTAAATGATTGAAGTTAAAAAGGAAATCATTGACACAGGTATAGAAATCTTCACAGTGACTTCGGAGGCATGACTAGTGATTAATGTTTCCATTTTATGGAATAATTGCAATATTTAATATAAAATTTTAATTAGATGCACGAAAGAAAAGTTACATAGACTGACAAACAAGAATCAGGCATAATGCAGATAAAGTGCCTTTTCAATATTCTAGCCACTTGGCATATTTTCCATAGTCTGTCCTTTAATGAAGAGGTTTCCTAATTGAAATGAACTCCTTTCAGCTGCTGAATACTAAACTGAGAACATTTTTAGGTTGACAGAGATGTAAAGATCATGGTAGGCTTGTATGCAAAACATTAATTCCAAAATATCATTATTACTATTACCTTACTGCAGTGGGTGTTCATGTTTCCACTTGAACAAAGTACCCTCTCCAAATTTAATTGCGTTAGCAATTTAACCATCAAATCATTTTGCCTAAGAATACTTCAATTACTGTAACTCATTTATACGTAACTTATTAGTTTACCTGATAGAAATCCAAGGGATTGTCTGATTTAGGGCTTGCTCATCCCCGTTTTAAAATAAGCAACAGTAATATTCACAAAACAGACTAGACTCTGTTCTCAATTAATGGTACATAGCTGGAGAAAGACTACTGGAGTTGACTGGTTGAGAATTCAGCATGACTCAGAAGATCAATAGGAATGGGAGAGATTTTAGCTTCAAGATACTTTTTTGAATAGCTGAAAGTCTTTAAACCTGAGTTTATGCTGCTCTTTGTGTACTGGGCAGATACTATAAATCTACCCATAGTTACTCATAACCAAACAGATGAGAATAAAACCTGTGTGCATATGTTTATGTATGTGTGTATTTACACACAAGCATGTGCATGCAAGTACATGCGAGTGTGGAATGCACTTACCACATAAAAATAAGACAAAGTCCCTTCTTTGAAAGCATGACTGGGTAGGTCTTATCTCTATGAGTGATTTTTTACACTATTTTGGAAGAATTCAAGAATTATGTTTGGCTAAATAGAGAACCCTTAAAATATTTTTGTTTTCTGCCTAGGTGCTTGGAACTACAGCCAAACAACTTAAAAGCTCTGATGGCACTCGCTGTAAGTTATACTAACACTGGCCATCAGCAAGAGGCCTATCAAGCTCTAAGAAACTGGATAAAGCAAAATCCAAAATATAAGTATATAGTGAAAAGCAAAAAAGGATCCCCAGCACTTACCAGGAGAATGTCTAAGACATCAGATGAAAGGTAAATGCAGCCTAAATCCTGACGGTGGAAACTTTAATGATGTCACTAGAAGCAATTTTATGAGCTGTGCCCTTACCGCAAAGAAGTCAAGCCTGTTCCCTTTGGCGGAAACTCAAAGACTCAGTTTGTGGCAGCAGGAGTGGTAAGCCAACGGAGGACATTTGTTTTAGAGACTGTTGGCTTGATGTTATGCCATCCCTGGAAGTTAAAAAGAATTACAGCTAAAAAAGAGATGCTTCCCCTCAACTCCACCATTTTCCTCTGATCCCATTTAGCCTGTCCACTGCCTCTGCATTCCCACATCCTCACTCTTCTTCCACTTCCAAATCCGTACTATGCTTGTATCCTGCTGTGTATGTGTTTGTTCTACCTATGGCTCATCATATTTCCTGTATCCCAACTTAGCCACTAGAATCCAGGAAAAATAGCTATTTTGCAGTGGGTCCCGGCTTCAGTGTCACAAGCAGTATTGGGAAGTAACACCTGCATGTTCGAAAGCAGATTTGGTTCTAAACAAAGAAGCAGTGTAGTCATTTTTCTGACTTCAGCCTAGCATACTGTAATAGGAGCTGGCAGACATTTTAAAGAACAAAAAAAATTCTTGAGTTGGCAGCCTTTCATCATGTTTTCGTAAGACCGATAAATAAGCATCTCAGAATTGTGAGATGCATAGTAAAGTCATTAAAGGCATAAACACCATTCATAGACCCAAAATGCCAGGATTATCTCAAAGCATGTCATTCTGAAGACAGGCCTTATATTTTACTCTCATCACTAACATGTTTTGGGTTGACAAGATAGTTTAGAATCAACAATAAAATATGCTATTTTTGCTTAATTGCTAAGTATGTTATTGTGCTTTGGCCTCATCAAAAACTGGTGTCAGCGGGAAGATTATATGAAACCTTAATGGGAATAGAAGCTTTAAATTTTGTCATCTTTCCTCAAGGGTCTTGGCTAGTCATTTTATCTGTGTCTTTTGTGAATGACTACTCCTTTAGTTACTCCCCAATCCTTTTACATCTGAAGAATTAATGCAATTGCTTTAATAAGCCTTTATGTTATCTCGCCTGGATTCATAGTTGCACTTTGACTTTACCATATAGGTAAACTCTAGTATTCCACACATGAGTTTACAACAGCAGCTGAAAGTAAATCTGTGCCACACTGATGGTGAAGAAGCTTAATTTCAAATTTTAAGAGTGTATCATTGCTGATACATCCAGTGCAAGGATTTTAATTTCTGGCTATGCAATCAATATTGCAACATTTGCAAAGAACAGTAAGATGCAGCTTGATGTTATTTTTCATCCTTGTCTAGCTCATTACTTGAAGAAGTAAAGGATTTGTACCTGGAGGCAGCTCACCAGAATGGTGATATGATAGACCCTGACTTGCAGACAGGGCTTGGAGTTCTTTTCCACCTGAATGGAGAATTTAACAGAGCAATAGATGCGTTTAGTGCTGCTTTAACTGTTCGGCCAGAGGTAATTTTATGCTTTTATGTTTTTAAGAGTTTAGCTTTACAGGTCGTTTTCTTTCTCCTCTCTTGAACAGGCCAATATTAATGAGATGTCACTTCAGCCATTAAAATTTTAGTATCTGAAATAGAAATGTTAATTATAAGACAGTCCCATTATAACAGATTTATGCATGTCCAAGTTTTAGCTGTGTGCTGATTGACTGTGCTAGTTTTATGACACTGTCTATAATCATGAGTCAGACCTTCACGTTCCATGTCAATTAGGAGAACATACTACTATTCTCTGCACTCTTCCTTACTTTGGGGGGGAAAAAAAGAAAAGCTGTTATGTCCCTGTTTGACACCTACAGTAGAAAACTCTCATTTTCTCACCAGGATTACACATTATGGAACCGACTTGGAGCAACTTTGGCAAATGGGGATCGAAGCGAAGAAGCTGTTGAGGCCTATACGCGTGCTTTAGAAATACAACCTGGCTTCATCAGGTCCAGATACAATTTAGGGATAAGCTGCATCAACCTAGGAGCATACAGGTAAGTTACAAAAACATATAAACAAAAAAGGCAGTGGTTGTATAAACATCTAACACATGAAAACACATCTTCTAGCTAGAGCTATCTATGAGGCTATATTCTGATTTTTTGTCTTCACCTCAAATATTGTAAAAAATTTGAATGATATTTTACAAAGCAATGATACTTCTCTCAGATCTGCTAAGGAAACAATTGAAGAGACTGCAATGAACTGCCTTGTAAAATAATGTATTTGATTTTTGCATGGTATTTTAGAAAGTTTTACACTAGTCTTAAAGGATATTATCTTGCATGTTTCTTTTTTCTTCTTCCCTGCAGAGAGGCTGTCAGCAATTTTCTCACTGCTCTCAGTTTGCAAAGAAAGAGCAGGAACCAACAGCAGGTTCCCCATCCTGCTCTATCAGGCAATATTTGGGCAGCACTCCGAATTGCTCTGTCTATGATGGACCAACCAGAACTATTTCAAGCTGCCAATGTGGGTGATCTAGACATTCTGTTAAGAGCTTTTAACCTAGAGCCGTAATAAAAAATATCCACAAAGTGATCACGTTGTATTAGGAACTAGAGAACTCTATGGCTTATCTCAAAATGACCATGTTTTCCAAAAGATCACGGCTGTAAATCAGTAGGGGAATTCTCCTGGACATGACTCAAAAAGGAAAAACTCAAAAAGCACAATATATTGTAAATAGATTCAAAATCAAACGGTTGAAACGGATTGCAGCTAATCTGACAAAGCCCTGAACTAGAGGAAGCAGTCATTTCTGAAGAATCTTCATCCCATGCAAGCTATATCTCTATACATATCTGCTATATGTATACACACAGCTATACAAAGAAAAACGTATTAGGAACAAACCTAGATAATCGTTATTGCACATTAGAATGGTGAGCAACGCATCCAAGGAATCTGCTTAGTAGCTCACTGCACTATGCTGATGACACCTTCCCCTGCAAAAGGGATTCCCTACCTTTTGGTTTCATTGTTGAAAAGTCTTCTCAAAGTCCATCTTTAAGATAACTCTAAAAACAGATGCATGTAAAATGAATATATTTTGTTTTGACTATATTTATTAGTTGGCAATCAGCAACAGCTTTGCATATGAAGGTTCCTTGATTGAATTTGGGCCTAATTCTGCAGGCTCGAAGAGCGGCAAACTATGTGGGATGTAACAAGAACATTGTACACGAAGGACTCATGGAACTAGACCATTTACTTACCGGAAGAACAAATGTTGCAAGCAGAAGCAGTAATTTGCACTAGAATTGTTGTTGTTTAAACCAGCTATCCCTGATCTTGGAAAGAGCATGTCTTCTACAAGGCGCTTGTAACAGGATCTGCACCAGTCTATGTACTTATGCACTTTAATCTTTCTTTTTGTAAAATAATGCTATGCGTTTATTTTTATTTTGATTAGTAACAACAAAATATACAAAATAGCCTTGTTAACATAGAGGACCAAATATCATTTCCTGAAATGTGATTATAAGGTTTTCAATATGTTTAAAAAATGCAAATACAAATAATATCTATTGGAAAGACTATTTTATATACATCTACCAGGTACTGCACACATACATGCTGTATGTGAATTATGTCTTTTGAAAAGTAATAACCCTGCAGATTTCTATTACAAATAAAAAAAAAACCTTCATAGGAATTAATGCCTGCAGACCATGTTCAAGGAATTCTTTTCCCTGAAAAGAGAAGATTGGTCTATATATGGATTGTAGGGTTGTGACTAAGATTTGATCTTTTTGCTCTTATGGCAATCTGTAGCAAAATTCTCGGTGACCTCTGTGAGAACAGAACAAATCCTTAGCCAGTATCAGTATCTGCAGCTGCCAAAAACAAACAAAAAAAATCTTAGTTTTGCTGGACTGGATGAATAGGAAATAGTATTTAGGTGGGAGAGTGGGTGGAAGAATACACTGCTGTATGATGAATAAATTGATTTAGATACAATGCAAACATATTTAGTTCAAAGTGAATGTGTCAATCAAAGACAGGAATAGAAGTTTTTCAGGAGTTAGTTTTCAATTGCTGGTATTTTAGTAAGTTGCTGATACTACTCCTAAATAATGAAAGAAAAAAATTAATCGAACAGCTAATATTTTGGTACATAGTCAGGAATGTAACATACAGGGTATGTA
The DNA here is from genome assembly GCF_028389875.1 of Rhea pennata. Lineage (NCBI taxonomy): Eukaryota > Metazoa > Chordata > Aves > Rheiformes > Rheidae > Rhea > Rhea pennata. Next base: position 9,042,146 of record NC_084671.1, on the reverse strand, counting down.
CTGGAATGTGTTAAAGTAGGAAAAACAGCACATTTCCTATAAGCAGTATAAAGAAAAAAATCAGCCCAATTATTTGTATCAAAAAAAAGAAAGAAAGAAAAAAAGAAAAAAAGAAAAGAAAAGATGCTTAGATCACGGAAAAAAAACTCTGGAGGAATTAAGCAGTTTCACTAGTACAAACCTAAAGTTTCTTGCAGCTGTATGTTATTTTGAGCAACCAGTTAAAGGAAAATTCCGCGTTAAGATAGTCTAATCACTGCAACTAATCACCAAGTGTGATTTGTTGAATAAAAATAATCAATTCTCATTAAAATAAAAGGCTTACCCATCACTCCCTTGCACAGAATAGAGGTGCTAAAGCAGCTCCAGGAATTTTGAATAGTGCTTTATTAATTCACTGTCAATATACATTCCTATTTATCTATCAAGCATGTAACGGATTCCTGCAGTTTTTCTCTAAGGACTGGGTATCAAGGACTGAGACCGGCAATGTCATTGTATCTGAAGCGGGCTTGCTGTATGCATAACTGCTGACAACAGTTTGCTCTTTTGCTTTGACAGCGATGTGTGATGACAGCCCTTTACTGATAAGGCAGAGCAGAAGGTGCAGTGCAATTGAATCTGCAAAAGTGATAAGAGAGAAAGGAGGCAGCTTTGAGAAGAGGCCATAAAGCAAAGGCATACGTACTTCAATTTTGCTTGATGCCCTGCCATTGCAAATGTTCTTCTAGAATATCCTCTGTGCTATGGTGTAGGATAATTAGTGCTTATCCAGAGGATTTAGATGTTCAAGAGCTTTATTTTTGTGCCTCTCAAATCAACAAACTTCACGGCTTGACTTGTCAGTCAGAATAACCATGGACATTCATAATATTGATGACAGTTCACTAAATCTGTTTTTCTCCAGAATATATACGAGCAGCGCAGCAATTCTGTTAGGTATCACTCAGACCCTGCATTAAAATCTGATGCAACTCCTGGCCTTCCAAAAAGGACGGACAAGTATCTCTCAATTTATCCTGGGACGCTCTGCTCAAACCTGCACACACCTGCTGACACACACACAACACTGACGAAAATGTTGTGCAAGGGAACAACTAGAGCAGACTTGGACTTAGCGGGGAGGGTGGCACACCTCTTACTCCGCTAGACACCAGTTCAGCCCAGTTTGTGTGGGGGAGTGGCTGGTGACTGAGCTCTCCACACAAACAGATCAGAATTGCTTATGCTTAATAGTCCTTGGTAATTCTGGGGACAGTGATGCCTATGCTTCAATATCCTGGTCTTTGTCTTCTTCCTTAAGCCCCTACTGCCAAGCACTGTCGGGACAGAAGGCAGGATTAGATGTTGCTTTGGTCTTGCCCCCTCATGGGGTTTCTTGCATATTCAGTGCAAGCGTGTGTGTTTGCCTGCAACAGCAAGAGGAAATGTGAGGAGGCTGTAGCATATTAACACCCTGAAGAGGAAAAGCATCTACTTGTACTTCAAACCAGGCATGAGGTGGGATAAATAAGAAGGCTGCTGAACTGTAGCAGATTGAGCCTGAGAGTGAGAGACAGGAAATCTGGGTCCCATTCTCAGTGCTCCCTTCGAGTTCGACCAAGTCACAATCTCCTTCCATCCCTGACTTGCCCAGGCGCCCAAGGAAGGAAGAAGGGGAAATAACAGCCATGGCATGCGATGGCCCCGTATCAGAGCAGAGTAATTCTGTTATCTCACAGAGCATTCATTTACCTTCTGTAAATTCAGAGAAGGTAAAGCACAACGGTGAGACTGCTTGGGTGTAAGTAAGGAAGCAGTTTTACACAGTGACCAGCATTTCAGCAGAAAAGAGAACCTAAGACATTTCAGGATTAGGACTGTACAGTATGTATGTGATACTAAATGGAAGTCCTGCAATGGTTTATTGTCATCTCCCCGTCCTGCTTCTTCTCATTACTCCCTTCTTTCTCTAGAGGTGACTTATCACTTCCAGGTAATTGATTCCAGGTTTTTGAGCCTTTCTTCTATTTTATATATTTAATGCAGTTAAAAATGCTTTCCTAACCCTCTCCTTTACAAAGGATTTTGAATATTTATAACCTGCAAATCTGATCCATCAAGCTGCTGAACACTCAAATGCTGCAGACTTCACAGGAGTGCTCAGCACTTTGCATGATCAGATCACGTGGAGGCATTCAGTTACTGGACGGGGGCTGACCTCCGACAGCAGCTGTTCAGCATGAGCAATGCTGAAATCAAAGTGATTATTTACGGGATAAGACTTCTCAGTGAAAGCAACGGGCTCATTTCTTGCCGATCTCTTTAAACTGCAATGACTAAAATCCTTGTCACAAGAGACTAATTTAGGTCAGTTTAAAATATCAGTTCAATTTTTTAGGTAAACACATACACATATCTGTATCTAATGGTATTTTCTTAATATCTGCTAAATCACAGCATCTGTAGAAATATTGAGGGGGAGGTTCAAATAACAGAAATGACATGACAATATTGCATGCAACTATATTAACAACCATATTGAAATATTAACCCAAAGCATGGTGTAATACTACTTGCATATACATTTATGGAATGCATGCATAAGGCCCACACATAGGGTATTCTTAAACTATCGATTGGTATCTCCTATGGGATATTTTAAAAGCACTTTGCATCTTCTCAATACAAAACTGGAATGAATTGTTCATGTTCCGTGGAACAGGTTAGATCAACACAGAGCACTTTTTAAATCCCATCCTTGCTTTGTGGATTTCATGCTTTCTTCAGGTGTTTAGTTAATGACAGAAATCCACAGTAATAGCTTTTGCAGACATTATTTTTCAGTATCCTCTTAAGAATTAAAAAGATTAGTGTATGCAGCCTTCACAATGAACCGGGATTTTTGGCTTTTCACATTTTCTTCACAAGTATAAACCAGATATCACCAAGCCAGAGAAAAAGACACCAAGAATCATCAGAATAGATAGCTACAGCTTTGATCTACATGTACCGCAACGAAGCTTTTCAAATTTGTCCACTAGCTCTGAAGGTGGCTAAGTGTCCAACTCTCCTCGTTGAAATATGTGGACCTTAGACTGCACCGGATCTGAACACCTGCTGCATCCATCTGCATTGCAGACGCTTAACTCGGCTGCAAGCTCAGAGCGTCGAGTTAGGCACTAAGAGCTAACGCGTCACCTCAGAAACCTTGAGGCTGCCTGTCAGAGAGAGAGGAGGACCCTGACAACACCAACAGACCAGCTAGGTGATCCCATGAACAGCTGTAGTGCAAAGGCCTTCAGGACGCAAAAGCCAGCGGTACGGGGGTAATAACTTACAACATTACTGGCAACCACAAAAGCAGAGACTGAGGCCTAAACCACTGACTCCCGGGGCCAGTGAGAGCGTGGCCGGAACACAGATTGGTTGTAGATCTGTCTCATCTCAACGTGCATCTGAAAAATGACACATTAGTTACTTAGCATGAATAACCTGCTCAGTTGACAAATGGAGACTTCTAGTCACCCATGCTATCAGCTTAGCAGTCTGTACAGTGAATTTATATAATAAGCGTTTATAAAATATCAATACTGAGTATTCAGAGTTAGAAGTGATATACAAAATGCACTGCACGTTGTGATCAAAAGCTGGTGGGTATGCAATACAGTATTATCTACTACTCAAACCTCGTCTAGACTAGAAATCAGATTCTTATATTTTACCAGTCCATTAATAGAACTATAATACATCAGAAAAAAAAAAAAAAAAGTACCATGCATGAAGAGACCACTGATGCTTCGAACAAATCTAGATAAAATAGCCTCAACACACAAAGCAATATGTGCTAGGCATGGGGGGGAGAGACAATCAGAAGGAACCTAAAGTTCCCTAAAATCAGCTGTAATTTTACAAATGCTTGCACATGTGACATCCCATTGAGCAAGCTTGCATGGTCACGACTTGATGTGCTTTGACCTTTTTTCCCTTTCCACATTTACAGAATGACCCTGACATTGGCTAAATCTTTAATTTAAATAGCCTTTTTAATATCAGTACTCTATTGTAAATTCAGAAAAATCAAAACATTTATATATATTTTATATATCAGAGTATAACATATCTAGAGTAAACTAAAATATATAGTTTTGAAAGGCAGTCTGTGCAGCTTCTTCTATATGCTGTAAACTGTTTGAAACCTTTGCAGTCTTGCATCAATTTCTTTGGCTTATTTTTAAGCCAACATACAGGAAAGAAGAGATCATAGGGTTTTTGCAAAGACTTTTGCCTGGGCCATCCGAAAAGCCCTGTTCCTGCAGACTTGCACCGTACGCTTAACTCTGCAGGCTAAATAATCCCTGAAGTTAAGGGTACGTGCAAGGCTTGGCAGCAAGGGGGCAGTGGATGGAGAGGTGGGAGTTCAGCCCTACACTCGAATGTTTACATTCCGTTTTAAAGGTTCATATCGACCCAGACTGACAATCTGAGTCTGTAAGTACACACGGAGCAAAAGATTAGTTTCTTACAACAGGTAACTTTGCCTCTGTATATTTAGTGCATTATCAGCTGTATATAGTATTAAACATGGACCTGCAGTTTACCAATGCTTTAATTCAATGTTTTCTTGCACTGCTCTTTAAAATAATCTCTTTCCTCAGAAACGGACTATGTGCATATTGAATGTGTTAAATTTACTGAGCTTATAGATTACTATTTGCAGAGCACTACAGTTAATCTAGTATTTTTGTACTGTAATGGCAGCATGCCTTTGGGTTCTCAGTGCGGGTTCTTTTCCACATATTAAACTGTATTTATTTACCTGTATTTATAACTGTGCAATTTTTAAACGTTTTAAAAATAAACTTTGTCTGTTGCTTCAAATATTTCAAAATTTCTTTGGGATTTTAAGATGGTTTGGACTATAATTACTTAAAATGAAAGGAGGGACCTACATCTCTAAGTGAAATAAAGGATTTTTTTCCATGAGGTTTTCTTTCCTATTCTTAATGAAATAGATGTGCTTCTGTGCTTAAAAACTAAATCCAGAAGAAGCTTTTCCCTTATCAGTACATTTTAAAATAATTTTAATAAATCAAGTTACTCTGAGATGTTTCCTTTTTTATTTTATTATTATTAATTCCAACAGCACATTGATCAGTTATGCTTACAGCTGGAATTTATACCAGCTGAGGACTGGCTCAAATGATTTTGTGCATACACTCCATAGGAGAAAAAAGGAAAATCTATCAGATTTTTTTCCTGAAGATCAGGTAACTGCACATTTAAAGTTAAAACAGAAGTAATATTACAATAAATCTTTCTGAAAAAGATGAAAAATTAAGCCAATTTTCAGTGACTGACTGACCTGCAAAGGAAAGGCAAATGTAAAATTATAATTGTAAAATGTAAAATAAGGAAATTAAGCCCATACTGTGGAACTTTAGAATCTTGCTCTTCACAATGCTAAGAAAGTATTTCTTCAAGAAAAATACGTAATTTCATTTATTCTGATATGAGAAAAAGCTATTCTTTGTAACTACATCCTGTCTAATGCAAGCTAACACAGAGAATCCAGGGAGAATCCAAAAGAGGGAGAGAGATTCAAGGCCTTATTCTAAACACTCATAAAAGTATTTTGCATCATTATTCGTCAAGTTCCCATAACCTTTACTGGGAGTTAGCTAGTGGTGACTTCAGCTTTGGCTTTCACGCAAAGACATGAAAGTGTTGAGAGAACAGGTGCGACATCTTGTTAGGGCCTTTGCTACGGGACACGGGGGGCACGGACATGGGACAAGAAAGGGACAGAAGATTCAGGTGCCCCACTGCGGACAGAGCACGAAACAGCCAGCAAGGGCCTGTGACAATTCCAGCAAACACGTTTTGGGAAAGCAAGCCAAAGCTGAGACAGATCTGAGGCCTGATACATGCAGGGGACATGCAAGTCTGCCCAGAAAAGGAAAGGAAAGAAAAAAAAAATGCCTATGGCTTTAACCAAAACAGCCATCTCCTAAAGAAGAAAAGGCAACAGGAACTAAAATCATACTAAGCCTTAGGATGCAAGTAATTGTGCTGTTGACACTGGCATATTTTGTCCAGAGACGTTAGTTTAGTTCATGCTGCTCAAATGTACCAACAAAGAAGTAGCAGCAATATCCATCAGTTATTTGCTCTGTAGCGAACACGAACCAGGATCGTAGTTTGTTGTCCTGAAGAAAAACGAATGGAGTGGTTGGGAAGAAAGCATTAGAGCCAAATGCTACATACAAAGCTCTGCTCAAATAAATCACTGGGAAGGACAGTGGTAAAAAGTCTGAAAATATAATCACCCATTCCACACATGCTGTCAGCTGCGCACTATCTTCTGATATTTTTATGGCGCTCATCTCTCTCATTACAGCAGCAATGCCTCACTTATACTGCACTTGCAGCACACCCGAGACACAGAGGTGTTATTTTCTGTTTTAGTGAGGGGGAACAGCACAAAGCTGGACATGAAACGGCAACGCTCTTCTACATCAACATTGCACCCCACTTTTTCAAAGAACATCAACTGGCTTAAAAGTTGCAAACAAAAAAAATCATTTCAATTTAAATCCTATTTTACAGCTTTGCTATGTTTTATATTCACTCAGGGTTGGGTTTTTTTGCACCCATAGAGTTGCCATGAGTCATGAGAAACCAAGAATCTCACAAAACTTTTTCCTCCCTGTGCAGATCTTTAATTAAAATACCAAATACCATAACAACTGAAAGAAAAGAGGCAGCATCAAAACTTTCTCGCTCTGTTCTTAAGGTTGGGCAGAAAAGAAAGAGGCAGAAATCTACACAACCACAAGATGTGCGAATATTTCTTTTTAATTTAAAACAGTTGCAACAATGTCATTCACAACCTTTCTCATCTCAAACACTCTCCAAATTGTTAACAGTGCTTCAAACAAGCAATCCTGAACGGTGCAAAAATCAACTTGTACAGACACTTCCAGAATACAACAGTAAAACCTCAGAAAAGTGAACAGAAATCAGAAACTGCTCCGAGTCATTAATGGTAGAGGGTGGACAGGAAGAGAATAAAAAGTTCTATCCAGTTACATATTTTGCATAGTCTTTTAATGCATTAAAACAAACAAAAAAAAAAGAAGAAAGAAAAAGAAAGGATGGCTGCCACTAGGATGGAAAACAAAAGGAATGAATTGGAGATACTTCTAAAACACTCTAATGAGCTCCAGTTGTATCCAGATTCAGAACCTGCATGACAGCTCAAGGAGGCTGCCTAAACTAAAGAAACTACATCAATTCTCATTTAATTTATACCAATGTAAGTCAGGAGTAATACTACCAAACCCAGTAGAATTACAAGTGATAGGAGTCCAAAAATATCTGAATTTGTTTTAAACTATAGCTTTGAATAAATTAAAATATTATCTCCTGATCATATTTCAGCTAGGAAGCTTAAAAAGGACTTTGTCTGCGTGTGTACTCAGAATGAGGCTCTACTGGAAGCCCAGTGTGCTGCGAGAAATGGGAAGAGAAATGGAAAGAAAAAGGAAATGTTGCTGAGTTCTCCTTCCTTCTGCTCTCCTAACCTAAAATGCATCATACAAACATGTAAAATCAGTCCTAGAAATAAGAGCATGATTTGATGTCAGCCCCTGGATTGCCATAGTTCTCAGGCTAGATTGTCTCAAACACCTCACAGTGATCTTTCTCCCCCGATCCTTTTTTTGGGGGGAAGAATCTCACGGTACACTCAAAACCCTCTTACACTCATTCGAGTAGCCAGACACACAGAGATTCCCATCAGCTACTGCTCAGGTTGCACCCTAAGGCCTGGCCCAGCACAGTCAAGTGCACACACAGTCTTTAGCCTAGAAAATAATCCCAGCCTCAGATATTACTCATCTATTCATTAAAGTCTGTTTTATTGTGAATTCTGCAGGACAAAATAAAATAAAATAATTTAAAAACCCCCTTTCCTAAGTTAGGCTAAAGAGTCAGGAGGTACATCCTGCTCCCCCAGAGCTGCTGATGTTCTTCACCCATATCCCATTATAAGAGTGAAACGACTCAACTGGTCATTTGATAAAGGAGGGAAGCCATGACTCTCAGAGATTAAAGAGAAAGATCCTCAAAGAGATATTTTCCAAAAATTACATTTTTTAAAAAATCTGTAAGTCTTTGCTCTAGATTGCTCCCTGCTCTTCTGACCCACCTGGTAGCTTAGGCTGGTGGTACTCTAGAGTGCTGAACTGCAAAGCATGTCAGAAGCTGAAATCACCTACCGCGGCCAGATAATAGCCTTCCCCTTTAGTTTACCTTTTTTTTTTTCCAGCTAATTACCTGCCAGCTTTCTAAGTATGCCTGACATTAACTGGAATCAATATCAGTCCCACTGACATTTCAGTTTTAGTATGTACCTGACTGTCTGTAAGAGTCCAAGCTCCATCCTTAATCCTGGGAAACCAGCCATGTTTCCAGGTGAATAACGAACAGAGGAACAACTCTGTTCCTTCTACTTACCCATAATCTCTGAATAAAGGGTAACAGTCACCAGACTGTAAATAGCCCTTTAAGTTCATGAGGCAAGAAGGAGGCTGTTGTGCTGAACTTCCTTGGAATATAGCTGGGCATTAAAAAAAAAAAAAATACAAATAAAGCTATGAAAGAGCCTTTCACTTCACTTTAAATGCAAGAAAAGTCACCATATAATTTGCTAATCCCACTTTCTCAAACATGGCACTTCTGGGTGAAAGATACAAATACAGAAAACCTGGAAGAAGGAGAAAATTAGCTAGCAGCTTCTACTTTGTCCAGAACTGGCGGCTCAGTAATTACGAGGCAGCTGAGTCTCACAGGAGCCACTTACCAATGTGCTTGAGCACCATTCTTGTGTGCCAGTAAGAGGGCTAGAGGCAGGAAGCTTTCCCAGCAATTAGGCACCATTTACACTCTACAGAATTATTGCAATAGAATTTCTCTCATCTGCTAAGATCAGAATTCAACTAAAAAAATAAAATTGGGGGGAAAACAACAACAACAACAAAAAAAGTCTACTGTGCTTTTTGCTCAGCATGAGGCTATATGACCAGAGGGAGAACATTTCCCTCCCACTCGCCCAAAGCTGGAAAAAATAAAATGCCTTACTCATAATCAGATTTTTGTGTTCTCTTCTGTAGTGTGTAGCTGCCTGGATTTTGCTATTAAACTTGCAGGCTTTCACTGCAGAGAAAAAGTAATTACGCCACACGGCCTCTCTCACACTGTAGAGAGGGTTGGATTTTTTTTTTTGTTTGTTTGTTTTTTTTTTTTTTTTTTTTTTTTTTTTTTTTTGACTGTTCCAGTTTATTTTGAGGGCTCAGTAAAATTATGTAAGGTAATTCCACCAATTGTCTCTAAGCAGTAGCCAACACACTGTGAACCTTTGGGCTTTTTTGGAATCATGACATGTTTCATATTTACCATTGCATTTTTTTCCCAGAATAAATGTTTTTCATTAGAATTTAAAACCCACAGATATACTCTTCCCTGTAACACCAATCAAAACAAACAATATGAAAAAAATAGGGCAGGAAAGGCCAGCTCCTACCTACCCATCCCTTCATCCTCTCCAAAAAATATAGATCCCCTTATGGAAGGTGCCTGTTGAACAGATCATATTATTGGTGCATTTGGAAGTTTCCACACAGCTGAAATATCATTACAGGGCATGGTTTTTGTTTCTTTAAAAGGGGAGAGGGTAGAGAATCAATAAATCAGCGATTTTACTATGCAATATCTCCCACTCACAGATCAAATGTAAATATATAAGCAATCTTTGGTGGAATGCAGAATTATACTGCAAGTATTTTGCCAGGTTGATTAAGGAGTTGATTTCAGTAGGAGTATCAACGTTTTAGATGCAAATTTCCTCGCAAAAAATAATTGGACATTAACACCATCGTTAGCTCCTTCAGCAGAAAATAAATTTAAATTAATAGTCTTGTTCTTCCTGAGCTGTATTCATTTACTTTTAAAGTCAGTGCTTCCTTTAGCCATTTATAATCCTGATTCTGTTGGAAGAAGTTATAAAAGGAAAACAAACAAGAGAAGATGGAGAAGTTTCCCTCTGTAAAAATCAAATCCACTATTTCTCTTTGGCAGAAAACACACGTCACTGACAGCAGACCACTTCCATCTCCATTATTTTGTTAAATTTAGGCATCAAAAATGCAAGACAAAACATTATATGACTGAATTCCAACAGATAGAGCTATAATCAACTTTTCTTATTGTAATGAAAATAATATCTCAAATGAGACGCATTCTGCTTTGAAGAACAGTCACAGATCCTCTCCCTTACACTTCATATGGGATATGATTTCCCTAAGTGGTCTGGGCTCTGATTGAAAGCAAGGGCTCCCAGCTACCATAGATACAAATATTTCTTCCAGGTCTTCAAAGGACACACGGACTGAACAGGCAACAGTTGGGCTGAATTGACGAGTTTTTGTTCAGTTCTGAAACATCTGTTTTCTCCATACGCTAGCTGCAGACTACACCAGTAATCTGCATGGTTTTCAAGGTATCCTTTAAGGTATATAAATTTAAAACAACCTACTGTACATCTCCTAATAGAAATCTTCCCTCTAATATTTAAGGTGGCATCAATTTACTGTTTTTAAATAAATTATAAATATCCCATGTTTTCCTTTGCTTTTTGGCAGTCCAAAGGCTAGGGGTTTTGTTGGTTTTAGATTTTATCTTTTCTTATATTTTTTTGGCAGGTTAAAAAGGCTATGGCTTCATAAGGCCCGGTAATAGATCTGAGGTCTAACTTGGTATCCTGTGATAAAAATAAATGTAGCCCAGGTCTTTGGGAGGTCGTTCTGAGGCACAGACTCTAAGGTCATTGTAGATCACCCATCTGAAACAAAAACAAGATTGATTAAATGCCACGTTTAAAAAAAAAAAAAAAAAAAAAAAGAAATCAAGTTTATCAGGGACTTCTCAGATCCGAACTTCAAGGAGCTTAAAAATCTAAATTTAGGTATCACAACAAGAACAAAAGGACAGAAACAGCTGAAGCAGGTTTGCCTGTAGAGTCAGCAATTGAAAAGGAAGAGTGATGTACAGCAGGATGTGTAGTGAGGGTTTAGATGAAGGAAAAATCAAGGATTCCCAATGCCAAATAATACGAACTTATCAAAACCACAGTCGAGATTTGTGTACCAGCCAAGATCCACAGTACTACTGTTACTAGTACTAATGTCAATCCAGAGTGTGATGGACTTCTATTGATAGGAAGTCATAGAAAGTTGAGCAAAGCTCAAATACAGAGTCAGGTACAAAACAGAGGCCCCAAAATGAGGGGAGCAGTTTTGGGAGAGCAAGCACAGGAGAGCCAATGATATGTATCAGCATAGACCTTGGCATAATAAATGCAGACTTGGTACATCTGTAATCAATAACAGAATCAATCTCCCTTCAAAAGATTCTTAACCTTCATTTCAATGGTGAGAAATGTATATACAATAACAACATGTGTGTTTAGTCTGCAGTGCAAAATATCCCGTTCTACATAGGTGCACATTACATAGAAAGAATTTGCTCATCTTTGTATTTCTCTCCAAATTCCACTCACCTTCCTTCTTTTTTGAGATGACAAACATAGTGACCACTCATTGTGGATGTTCCCATGTGGCTGATGAACCCAAATAGCTCATACCCTGTTTAACAAGAACAAATGAGAGCATAAGTCTTTCATGGTTAATGCTGCAATGTGGGAGCCAGGGAAATGCTTTTCTTTCTAAAGCTACTGAAGCAGTGGAGCACATCTAAATCAGACTCTGCAGCTCCACAGTTTACATTGCTGCACTTCATGTACTTTACATAGCACTCACATTCACTGTCAAACATTAACACAACCCAAATCAAACCCACATAGATCCATGCACATACAGCAGGGCTGCGATCACAGACACTGCTTTGAGAGAAAACAGCAGAGATTCATTCCCAGTTCACAGAGTACACCACATAAAGTGCCAGATGCGGTGTTTATTCTGCAAACACAAATTAGCTGTGTTTATGAATGCAATCATAAGTCCACTATAAATCAAACAAAAATGGAAGTGCTAACCTTCAGCTGATGAAAGAGAGGACAGAAAAGAAACCTCTTCCTTTAGTAAGAGGAAAATTTTTATGCTCAGATCTCTGAAAAACTCAGCATTCATTCTTGCTCCTCACCCATTCATATCATTCACCAACATTACCAGTGAAGGTAAAAGGGTACCTTCTTTCAGGATACTGCATAAGGACAGAGGCCTGGACTTCAGTGGAGAGGGTATTCTGGAGTCATTTTACAGTTATGCTGGTTGTCAGGATTTCAGGCACTCAATAAATGGTTTCAGTTTATAAAGACTAAGTACCATAAAAAATAATTATTCCAAATCTTTATTACCTAATGATAATCAATGTTTCCCATGTCGCCAGGACACTTAAGGTTGGCCTTTATAACATCAGAAACAAAGAAATAAGCATTCCTATGTAATAATAGCAACCATAGAAACAAAATCAAATTGCTTGTTAATTATTTTTTTCTTTTTTTGGCTATTAAGGCCGAGATAGTTTAGGAACAAGTGTAGAACATGCACACTACAGTTATTAGAGTAAACTAATGTTTTCTGAATTGTCTTATGTATTATCTTTATCCTAGCACAACCGCTGTGCTGTGTTGTAAGGCATTTAGACCTACAATAGGTTTTTTGCCTACTTCACAGCTTTGACTGCTGTACAAAAGCCCCATCTTGTGGTTTGTTGGGCAGCAATAGTAGTAAGAGCTATGACTTACAATCTCAATGAAAAAACATCACCAAAAATTACATGAATCTGCACAGGATACAAATCATACCTGCCATATGTAGAATGTGGAATCTGGTTCAAGGGATTATCAAATGCCCCAAACCGTAGCAGGACACATTCTCAGATGGTCTGTAACAGCAGTGTTTTCTCTTTGGGATGTTCAGCCTTAAAAGAATTCAACACTTTTTTTTTTTTTTTTTTAATCCTCTTTTTATCTTATAACAATAGAAGAAAAATTAAAGCTAGAGCAGGACAGACTCTTATGTTGTGGCAACAAGAAATTTGGGCTCAGGTTGTACAGCAAGTCCAGGGAAAGAGTTTTCTCTAACTTTCTAACATACCCATAGTGTGCAGCAACCCCACAGAGTCAGACTCAGCTTCAAAAGCATGCTTGGCAGTAAATTGTCTGGGTCATGTCCAAAAATCACAAGGATCACTTTCAGAACTGAAGGGAGTTCCGTGAATGGTATAAGTGTGATACAACTGCATGATAATCAATGATAAGTTGAAGGAGAACTTACTTCCAGGCCCATCTTTGATTCTAGGTTCCTCCGACCCTGCTGCTGCGAGGATGTTGGCATTAACACTATTCTCCATATCCATCACATCCAAAGCAGGCTCACTTTCTTCCTCAGGCTCAGGGTGGCTGAAGATCCATTCCAGTGCACGCTCCAAATTATTGTTCTGTGAGTCAAATAAGCAAAAGAGTAGCCTTTAATACCTTCTCTAGCATCATACTACCACTTACACATTGATCTTTGTACAGAAAAAGGACCATGTTCAACAGCACTTGAAACATAAGGCATATACTCTGCCTCCACAGAAAGAGCATTCAGTATTGCACTCTGCAAAAACCTGACAGATGGAAATGAAATCCTCCCACCACTATTCCCCATGGTCCCCGGGTTCGCATCCTCAATGTGTATTGTCCTTAGGCAGCCGGGATGTTTCTCAGCAGATGGCAGAAGAATTTAAGTCCTCCTCACTTTCCCCTCCACATTTTAACATTCATGTAAAACACAAACCACTCTCTCTCAGCCTAATCCAATCAAGCTGGGCGTCTTGCTTTTCCAGAACAGTTCTACATGCATCATCCACTATATGGATTTGACTTTCATATGTGTATTTCACAGGCTCCAATATGCAAATGTACAAAGCATATCATATGAAACAAAACCTAAATGTTCCCAGTAACTTATGGAACTCACTGTTGTCTTCAGTGCTTGAATTGCTACATTTCTTTGGAAGCCCATGGAAATGATAATGGCAACCATCTCTTCAGGAGGTTGGTTATCTAGTCCAACAGCTCCCAAACCAGCCACTCCAGTAGAAGCAATCCCTCCAAAAGCAGATATGGCCAACGGTTCCGCAAAGTCTGGAACAAATAAACATTCATCATTTCATTCTTTCATCTCACTGAATTGAAAATTCAGCAACCAACCCACAAACAACAAATAACATCTCAAAAACAGCCCCGAAATCAACGTAGAGTTTGTTTCACTGGCCCAGTTAGAACTTAGGTGTGTGGATAGCCTTAAAAATAGCAAGATGAACATGGATGTTACGAAATATTTAGGTGGACAGTCTCACACTGAAGAGGCTGGAACAGCTCAGCACACGACAGAAGTGAAACTGCAGCAAAGTAGCAAAAGTTGATGTGGAAGCAATGACAACATCAGAATAGTAGACAACTCTGCTGATACATGTATAGATGTCAAACGAACTCTTAAGTCCATAGCTGAAGGGATGTGTCAGTGAAGCCTAGGTCTCACTCTTTCAGCATTTTCAAAAGCAACACAAAAGCACACTCTGATATGTGACCTCAGCTAAATCCTGAGTTCCCTGGAGATGGAGTACTCAGGTACTGAATCATTGGCCCAAACTTTGCACAGATGAGATGCAGGAAGGGTAAAATATATAGCAGCCCTGTCCATTAGTAGATGCACCAAGCTGGGCTTGTTCCAAGTGCAATATGAATGCTCTGAGCCTGAGCTTGAGAATGCTGATACGAAAGAGAAGAATCTAGGCCACAGGATTCCGTGTACTCACAACTGGTCACATTTGCAGCACAGATCTAACCAAAGGCTGGAAAACAGAGAGCTGGCCTACACCATCAGTAAGGACAGAAGACATTACTTCTGATGCAACTTTGGTTTGTTATCCTTTTCTAGGCAGAGGTTGCCAAATAAAGGTCAAGACCTGCATAACCTAGGAGCAGCTGAGGACATACCATTCACATCTCCAGGTTTCCTGGGGCAAGGAAGGGTACCATCACTCATCTGTCACACATTACAAAATTTTAACTTGCTGTCAAAATGCAGAACCAGGAGTTAACTTACAACCTCTGACCACTCACCTGGTTCCTCCATGTGTGCAATAATCCAGTTGAAAGCCACTTCAGCACCCACGTTGCCTGTATAATATACAGCTTTCCGACATGCTTCCAAAGGAAAACCCATCTCTGCTAGTTGCATAACTGCAGATTCATCAATATCTAAAGCTGAAGGAAAGGATGCTCTAAAATAAAAAGTCTAATACCATCTATTTTATAGTATTTCTCATCATCATTCATTGTGCCAAGGCTACTTTTTAATGAGTGTTGGTTTTTGCAGTGCCTTGTGCAAAGCACTGTAGTTTTTGTTATGGATTTACTGATAATCTTTTGTCTCACTAACCTACCCAGGTCCCTAAACCTTGATGAATTCCTAGAAGAGTTTATTTATACAAATAAGTAGTTTAGTTATACAAAACTCACCACTGGATTTCAAGAGGGTGGAGATGTTAGGTACTGACCTTATCTAGAGGTGGGAGTCAAAAGCAATCACCTCTCAAAGGCAGAATCTTGCAGGTAAGAGAAACAACAACTGCTTGATCTAGTAGTCTCCAGCTGAACTTCATTCCTGAGTGACACGCTGACAGCTTCAGCTGAGATCAGAGTTCAGACAGAGCCAGGATCAAGCAGCTGTGACCCCCAAAACTGCAAGTTTCCACTGATCAGCAGCATCTTGCAGATGAGAGCCCATAGCTCCTGCTTAGGCCTACTCTGCTTTAAACACTTGCAGAAAATCAGCCAGTTGTTCTCCCCAGGAGAAGTGGTACCCCTCTCTGTCACACAGCACCACATTTCAACTTGTCTCTTCTGGGGCTTTTAGCTTAGAGCAGTATTTCTGCCACTGACTCTGCTGACATATGGAAAAATTAATTTGTCCTGACAGCAGGAGCACTGTTACAAGGATCCTCAGTATTCTCTCCCTCTCTCATTGAGAAATTGCCATTGGAAATAGTGCAGAAAACATCCTGTGTAGAAATACCGCTGGTAAGAATAAAAGTTGCCAACATAGCAAATATTATAAAGACATATTAGAGATATCTGCAACTCTCATCACTAAAAATGCAGCAAAAAACATACTAACAGCAACAGGAGAAGGACTAGATTATATTTCAGACTCCATTTATACTCCAGCATAAATTATTACACATACACTACTGATTTTTTGCCCTAAGTGAAAGGCAGCTATTGCTTATGTTCTGCAACTGTTTTCAGATACAGATTTCTGAAATACATATGCTTATAGCCATTGACACTAGCAGTGACGCACAGAACATAATCACTGCAATACAGAGGGGGAAAAAAAAAAAAAAAAAAAAAAAAAAAAAGCAATGTTAACCACAAAGTAGAAAGTTTGCTGTTTAATAGTTACTTTAAATTTATTGTGAAACAATCATCCAAATCTTCTTAGAGAGGACACACATGCATGACAACTAACAGATACATGACATACGTACAGATACATAACAACAGATACATGCTTTTTCTTTTCTCATTAAGACCCACTTGGAAAGGACTTGATGTTTAAGATAAAATGCACTATTTCTTCTATCTGGGAATTAGCAGAGTACCAGACTCAAAGGGGTGTTTTATGAGGTAACTTGCCCTTTTTGTACAGCAGCTTCAGCTCCTTCACCCTACAAATCACAGCTGAAATAAGTGTCTGCTAAAATCCCAGTAACTTCAATTTAGCAGTCTAGCAGAGTCAGAAATGAAAGTTAAAATAAAATCTTTTCTCTTCGGCAATCGTTTAGATAAAACACGAAAGTGTTTTCAAGCATAGAGAGGTACTACTTGGCATTCAACATACTTAGCCAACTGTTAATTTAAGGCTCCCTCCAAAGTCCAATGGAATTAGCAGAAAACTTTCTACTAACTTCAGGCTTGTGTAATATATGTGTAAACAAATTTAACTTTTAAATCTAAAAAGATACCATCTTGCTACAGATAAAGGTATAGGTATAGAATAATAGTGTCTTTCTTCCAATAAATGACTGTAAATTCACATTTAAAATATAATTAAAACCTGTTTGTGAGTTAGCACCTTCCAATCTGCTAATAACTATTTTGTTACACATAAGTGTATCAGATTTCATATTCAAAATAACTACAGATAGAGCAACAGGCCATATTTTGGCAACTCTGATGCTACTGATTCTATGATTCTTCTACAGATTCTCAGGAGTCTAGCACACATGCAAGCAAATGCTGACTAAGTACAAAAGCTAAATGCCATTTAGAAGCATGCAGGCAAAGCTTCATGTGTCTCTATGCAGACAGAGCAGCCATTAACTGAGCAAACGCAAGGAAATTTGTTTGAGCAGCTGAAATGTCAGTCTCAGAAAAACTATATACATACCCTCCATGAAATGGTTCATCATATGATCTGAAAATTGAGAAAGGGTGGGGAAAAAAATAGAAAAAGAGGGAGGGGGAAAGTAAAATGACTTACGTGAAGGCTGAAAAGATTCATACGAGAGAGAACAAAATCTGTATTTTTAAATCATAGAAACATTTGATTTCACACAGGCCATGCATGAACATCCTTACATCCCTGATGTTTTGCCCTGAATAAGACCAGGGATATTTCTGCCCAGTAACTTCCCTAACTTACCTCAGAACAAAGCAACACTGGCACAATAAACCAGTGGGAAGAATTGATGACTGACCTAGAACAACTTAAGCAAGAATCCATTTAAATGACATACTATCATCCATGCACTTAAACTAAAACTAGGTCAGTCTATTGAGTAAGAGATTTAAAGGAAGAATAGGCCTTGGTAAGGAATGAGGGACAAAATTAAAACCTTCAGAGAGCTGCATTTTCCCACAGTCTATGGTCTGACACACAATCTCAGGCACGGGCTTTCTTTCACAGGCATAAAGCTTGATATGGTACCACCTCTATTACAAAATGGAGTGATCACGTCACGAGAATAATTGCATCACTCTAGTATCCTACTAAATACTGAGGCTCCCAAACTTAAATCATCCAGAGGATATTGTAACAACCTGGTTCTAATTTCATTGTATAAGAACATGATTTTATCAGCTGCAAAATATTTCATTGTCCAGAGAAATTCAGAGAGTGAGGAAGAAAGAAATTCTAATATTCTTTGTTCTGAAGGCTAATGTTAAAAAAAACAGCATTTAAGAAAAAAAGCATGGCATGTTAATCAGTCATTCTTTCTGCTTTACAACTGTTTTAGTCAATTGTTTAACAGCAGCTTCTTGAGGCAGGGTTTTTCATTTTATTTTTTTTTTAATAGGCTGTACAGCCCTATGCACATCCAGAGAAATGAACCATGCACAAACAGCTGCTAGGTTGTACTGAAAACAATTTTTGAAATTTTAAATTAATAACAGTTTGAAGCTTAATCTATGCCTGGACAGTTGTTTATTAAACTATACTACTTTGTGCATTAAATTTTGCGAAATTGTAAATTAATCTGTTCAGCAGAAAAGCTGTGTTGCTCTACCTTGAACCACAGTGTTTCATGTAATCCAAGCCAACTTTGTGATTGAACAGAAGACCATCTGCTCAGAATTATAATATTAATATCCTACAGCAAATACCATAATATCTGATAGATTTTACAAGACCTTCAAACCAGGAAGGACCGCATTCTATAAGTAAGGGAGTGACATGAGCTGATTTAGCTACAGTACCACGTAGACTATTTTATCATCAGGTTTTCAAAAAAATTTTAGCACAAAAGCGCTCTTAAGGTAATAGCAATTTAGTCACACCTCCTAAGAAATAAGTAGGTAAAAGTTCCACTCCTCTTCTGACACGTATCATGAGACTCAGCGTGGGGTTCTGAGATGAAGTTATTTGCACCAAGCTTTTGGAAATACACAATGACTTTACTGAAAGGGAATCATTAACATGCACTGGAAGTCAATGCTGTCCAAATGTGGCCAATTTTCATAAACCGATAGATCTTCAGACTCTTCCCTAGCCAATTAAGTCCTAGATACCAAAGAGGTTAAGTAAGGATGAGCACAAGGACTTCATCCTTAAGTAAGAATAACCATCCATGTGAATAGAAGATATGGAATAATTCTGTACATAAAAATAAAAAAAAAAATTAAACACAGTACAAGCTGATCTCCACTGAACAGCATCATGGGGTTGCACTATGACAAGGCAAGATAAGTAGGGAACTACAGCCAGCAAAGCAAATAAAACAATCTATTTCACAAAATATGATTTCTATCTTTGGACACAGCAATTTCCAACAGATATGGACTACTTGGAGAGAGGCCAAAACAACAACAATCATAACTCCAGAAAATATCATCCAAACTGCAAAGCTGGAAGAACTAGGGATGTTACACAGAGAAGAAAAGGCTGTGGGGAGATGTAATAGTGTTCAATTATAGAAGTGTCAAACTGCTTTTTATCTGCAGCGCTGAAGAGTAAAGATTCCAAAGGGAATCGGTGTGTGCTAGAGAGAGAGAAGCTAAACAGTGAGATCAGGAGAACAGAAGTCAGTACCTTTGGGATCCTCAGGAATGATAATGGGAGGAGCAACATCTGGAAGTTCCTCTTCTCCTGGCTGGAGACCCATGGCCCTTAGGTGGTTGATGTCCAGTATATCTGGCATCTCTATAGAAACATCTACAAAAGTAGAGAAACAGGCTAAGGTTATGAATTCAGCAAAATGATCTCACAGCACAAACCTACCCCTCCAGAGAGAAGGCTCTGACACACAAGTTATAAACACAGGATTCTCCTCCTGAAAACAGCTATTTGAGAAGTTTGGAATGCTAAAGCACGATTTAACTAGAAGGCGAGACTACATAAATCTGTCTTTTAACTCCATGGATCTGATGGTTTAGTTTAATCTAAAGTAATCTCAACTTAAAATAAAGGTAAAGAAGAAAATGATGACTAAAACCAGGACCTCATTATATACGTGCATATATAGACGTGTGTATAGGTGCTATAGGATATCTTGGACATAATATGAAAAAGGTAAGCATAAAAGGCACATACCAAGCTTTTTGGGTACCCAGTCAAGGCCAAAGGTGAACTTCTTTATCTGTACCACTAAGTACTCAGGAAATGAAGCAAAACGAGAAGTTCTGGGAAACACCAGAAATAAAATTCAGTGAAGCAAGGCAACAAAAAAAATGTCAGCAAACATATTTCAATACCTCACGCACACTGAGGTGAGTAATCTTTTGCCTGAGATGCATGGTGACTGATTTTATAAGTGAGAACCTAAATTTCACAAAAGAGTATGTTTTCAAGTACAGTAACAGTAGTTGCTTTCAGTACATTCACGTCCTGAATGTCAGCCCAAACCCTCACAGAAGTTCTGCTTACAGGAAGAGCGTAGAAAACAACTGCAAGTAATAAGTTAAACTTGTTTACACAGGTTGTTCAAAGTTGAATGTTGAGAAGTAAATTTTGAATGACATATTGGCTGGAATTTTAGGGCATAGACTTAAAATGAAGCTTGTACAGAATGTAACAACAATGAAATCTGCATTTTTTTTAATTGCCTTTCTAATAACAGTAACGTTGTCCATGAGGCATCAGTCCATCTATAAAGCACTTACCCAAACAGAGGATGACTTCTGAGTATTAAGGGACCTCTGATTTTTGCCTACTTTGTGAATGGACAAGAATTAATCTTGAACACAATATAACATTATGTGTACCCCATTATCCATGTTGAGATTTTTCCAGATTTAGATTCCTGCACCCTTCCTTTTACCTACCATTTGCATATATCATCCTTTTTTTTCTAATTAACTTTACACTGCATAAAAATATGGTGATGCATCACTAATATAATCCCTTCCTTCCATAATATTTTCTAAAGACCTTCTAAAACTTTCTAAATTCTAATTAATTCACTTTGCAATTTTAGTAAATGTACGATCTACAGCAGAAAACTTTGTATTTTAAACAAGACAAATTCTCCTTTACCTTTGAATGCATTTGAAGACCATGGGGATGAGGAAGAACTAAATTACAAACTAATCCCAGGTCTATTTAAATATTAGAATATTCTTGCAACATACATATTTACAGTTAGTACACAAAAGCTTTAGAATCCTGCTACATTCTCTCTGCCAATTTCTCTGCATTCTCTTTGTCCCTATTTTCAATACAATGTCATCAGTGAAACTGTATACAAAGAGAGCAGTGAGTCACTGATATGTTAAGTGATCTGAAAATATCTAAGTACCTAGCCACAGCAAACCAGTTGCAGAGCCCAGTTTTCAACCACAGCTTGCTGCTGAGCTATAAAAATAGAAACCAATAAGGGACTAACTCTTATTCTCATGAAGAAATATTGCCCCTGAAAATTGTACTGACCTCTACCTGCTGTCCTATCTCTTCTCAATGCTTTCTAAGTCCAAGACGCTCTTAGTTGTCTTTTAGCTACCTGAATATAAACACATCAGGTACCTTACTTCTTTTTTATGTCCATCTTGTACCATGGCCCCATATAAGTTACAGCAATCAAGTTTAACAGATGCAACCAAACACTGTAGCATGCAGAGGTGGGTGGGCTGAAATCCAGACACACATAATATATAACATAAAACATAATAACAACAAAGTTTTCAGCATAGTGTGTCACAAATGCAAAAATCTCCATTCATCTAAAGAAATTGCTTACCCAAGAACTACAACTTCTGTTCGCTTCACTCTGTCTCGTCTCCATACAATGCCTTTCGGCATTTTTAGTCAAAGGATGACATCAAGAGACTAAGCACAGAGGTTCAGACTGTGTATGTTACAGCACAATATAGAGCTCTAGCACTAGCTAATACGCAGTATCTGATTTTAAAACGTGGGCAGACAATTAAGTCACAAGATATCCGATCACATTACCTCTTGGAGTTTAACAGTGGAGAACAATTTGGTTCCTGCTCAGTTGGTTATAGCGGCTCTCATTGTGCTTGACCTGCACATAATATTTGTAAGCCCCACAACTAACAGAATCCCATAGCCCACTGTGCCTTTGGCTATTCTTCACTGTGTCATGTCCAGGTAGCAAAATAAGTACAGAGCACGACTATATAGGTTTTTAATAGGCAGACACTTACTTAACTCCTGCAGATTTTGCTTGAAGAGCACTGCTCCAGAAGTCGTCTACATTGTTTGGTTCAGAAAAGGCCTGTAGACATGCACTAAATGGGATCTTGGCACGGACGAGCTCTGGTGGGGCTCTCCCAGCAGCTTCTGCTTCTCGCCTCTTCAGCTCGTAAGCAATTAATTCGTCTGAGAAATATGCACGACACTAAAAGCTAAGTGAATGCTGTCATGGCTATGACGCACCTCTCTGAAGTGTGCGTTTTGCAAGTTTTAGAGTACAAGTCCTACGTACCAATAAAAACTTCTACATGGCTCTAGTTAGGCACCAAAGCTTTGGTCTATATTTGGGTCAGGGAGCTACACTTAAAACTACTTTATTTATTCTTTTTTTTTTTAAGTTTCTGTTCACAGTGAAAAACAGAAATAGAAATACTTAGCAACAGATTATTAAAACCTTGCCATGATAACCATAACCTTGTATTAATAGTAATACCATCAATCCACTTTATCAGCTCAATATGACCTGGAAAATTATTGCTGTCCATCTCTGCCGCCTGTCATTCTAGACAGAATAGGGTTTTGTATGATCTAGATAGTGTCCCGATACTGGCAAGACAAGCAGCATCATATGGTAAATTCAAACTGAGATAATTCCTGAGCTATTACCTGGAAATAACATGAAAAAAAGAATGAGAAACTCTCCAAAACTTAAACTTTAAAATCAAAATGATCTCTTTTAAATGTATCATCCAGTTCAATGAGTTATGGATGAGGTGAAAAGCAGGGGAATTGTCTGCCTTGTGCTCTTTCAGAGGTTCTGATCAAATTATCAGAATAGTTCCTCTTGTCTTTAAAATCTACTAAACAGAGGTTATGAAGGAAACAATAGGCAGCCTAGCCAATTTCCAGATCTTATCCCCCTTCTAGTGCTCCTCTGACATTTCCTTTGCTTCCACATCAAGCATACATTTATTTTCTTGGCCTATAAGACTCTTCACAACTTCACCACCAACTGCATAAACAACCAACATCTATCAGGTCTTCTTTCCCTCTTCCAAGTCTCCTAATCTTCCTCAACCACCTTTTTCTTTAAAAAACAAATCTGGGTTAAGTTTCATAATCACAAGTCTCTGACATCACACAAATTGCTACAATTCTTGGTGATGCATTCTGGAGAGGTGACTCTTCTGATGGTCCCACAGTTTTCAGAAGAAATCTGTCCAAAAGCTTGCCACCAGTATCCAGGTAGAATCCTATGTGCCAACAGATATAAGCAAGCACTCTAAAGCCATAAACTGATACATGCTAAAGATTACACTTAAAAGCCCAATAAAATAATCTTCCCCCCAGATTAGTTCATTGGCTTGATTTACCACATAGTCCTGAACCATTATATCTGCACAAAGAAATCTCATAAGAGAAGGGCAAGAACTTCATACTTTGCCACCAACAAGCACATTCAGGAGGCCACAATCTCATTCTCTCATAGTTGAGAGTCAACAGAAAATCAGCTAATGGTCCTGTTTCTTCCTTTACCTTTATTTGTTGCTGCCTCCATGGCAACTGGTAACTGCATGATATAGTCCACCCTCTCTGTGTAGCGGACCTTTCTGGACTGGCAGCATTGTGTGCGTTCTTCCACCAGGAACCGGAAAACATCACTGGGGTTTTCTGAACCAACGGGGTTCCTCTAAAGGTAATAGTAGAGTCAGTCACGCAAGTGATGATCTTCAAAGCGAACAGAGAACCCAAAGCATGCTCGTTGTTTTTCTGGCAAGCACAGAGACACCATTCTTGCACCCAGACCTCACAGCTCAGCTTGCACTTTTTTTCATGCAAGACCCTGCACCCACAGAAAACCCCACTGAAATCCCCAGTGTCCATGTATGTAGCAGTATCTTTCTACACATAGTAACTTGCAGGGTGTAGACCTAACAAATCTGACTAACTGAACAAGGTGAACAGAAGATGGTAGGAAAGTGGCAGGTTATAAAAAGAGAGAGAGCTCAGTTAAATACCATAGAGCATCCTTTTAGCAAATAGGATTGTTCCTAACATTCTGAATCTGCACTGAAACAGAACAAGTAACACGTAGTTAATTACCGAAAGGAAATGTCGTACAAATGATACAACTCCTCTTTATTGTTCATGTTAGTGACAGTTTATCAGGCAAAAAAATGAAAAGTGTTTACTAACAATCCTATAATCAGTACACGTATTTTTGGAATGCAGAACATTATGCATACAAATGTGAATAACTTCATCCAGAATGTATCACATGAATAAACAACCTCGATTCTTGGGTAAATGGGAAAAGGAGGTGGAAAGATTGATAAGAAAAAAAATGCTTTAAATCAAAATCAGGTGTCTTTGTAAATTTTCTTTTCAGGAAGACAATTAAAATTTACAGTACTAGGTCTTTTGCATCCAGGATTGAGCTGAAACTCAATGGAACTAACATTTTACACAGAAATAGTCAACTAACAAATAGGCACTACTTTCAGTAGGGGAATCCTTCCTCTGGTAATGGATGACTCAGTGACATATAGCTGGCATTTACAAAGGAGCTGGACATGGTGACTACTTTGCTCCTGATGACGACATAAATTTGGAATTCACATAGTATCTCAGTCCACATTACCCAATATAAGCAGACAACAAAAAGCAATAATCCAGATTGTCTCACCTCTACTAGATTTATAAGATGTAGGAAAAATTCCTGTGCGTCTTGTTGTCTATTAGAGGAAAATTCTGGATGACCTTTACTTATAAAAGCTTTAAACATTCGGGGAGATATTCCATTGTGTTGAGGCTAAAAATAAATGAAAGAAAGAGAAACATTTTTAAGAAGGATTTTTATTCATTCCTGGACCAAATAATCCAAATAACTCCACTAGATCTATCTGTAGCCCATTTCTGGCACTAGAGAAATGGTAGCTTCAGTTTCATCTGGATTTTTATTTTAATAAAAATGAAGAAAGTTCTGAAACATGATCTGGGTACTTTATGTTATTTAAAGTATTTCCCGCAGCTTTCAGTCTATCTGATTTTTCGATGGCATTTTTGAGTTAAAAGAGTTTACTAAGGATTTGCTAAGGGATATCAGCTTTCAGAAAGGCCACGTGACTACACTGTTCGCTAACATTTGACATTCCTTTCAGACTTCTATTTCTCTTCTAAAGTATGTGGGCATTGAAGCACTTTGATCTATCACCTAGCAGCTTTACTTAGGACAAAAACCTTTCCAGCAATCTCTAAAGAATCAAGCAGAGAGCAACTAATGTGCACAGCACACATCCCAGATGGGTAATTAAGAACAGATATGGATTTACTGTTTGTAAGAGTTGCTCATGTTTAGGGACCAGAGCATACTGCATTTAGCCATTCAGTAAGAAAGTTACTCCAGCAGGAAACTACCCCATTCAGAAAATCTCTGGGTTGCAATAGAGTCCTTGCTTTGACTTTCTCATTCTTTACCTATGCCACATTAAGGAACTTCATTTTTTTTTCTTTTTCTCTTAAATTGCATCCTCAAGAATACACTGAATATTATCACTTTTACATACCGCTTTTGAAATGGTCAGAATCCTCAACTTAGGTTTGCTCTCATCCTCCTTAAGAATAATTTCCAAAATGGCCCAAGCAGAAGTGCAGCCTTTATGTTATGTCAGAGGGTTGGCGGTTAAATACTACGGCAACCTCAGCCCTCACTGCAGTTGTGCTATCATCCCAATATAAAAATAGAAAAAGCAGCATGAAATGGAAGGCACATAGAGCACACACGGAAAGATCACAGTTTTATTCTTGTTTCACCAGGGTAACGTAGTCAGTTCTAATGTGCTTTCAATTTCTGGCAATATGCCAGCAACTTCATTAGGCTAAAATGTTCTTTAAAGGTGCTGTAAAGACACAGAGTTGCAGTACAGCTTGCATAAAGAGATGTTCTAGGGATTTCTGAATGCTGGGTTATGTATCACTTCAGTGTCCTCAATTGCCTTTCATCACAGCTAGAACTGGGGACAGAAATACTAAAATTATTATATACTTGGCCTCTTTCTATGTCAGAAGGAAGAATATTGGAAGGTGGCACATTAGTCGATGTCTAATGCAATGTGTTTGGAGTTAAGCCATGTTTACATCTGGACACCTTTTATTCCGCCTGCCATTTGAGCGGGAAGAACAAAAATGTGCCACACGTAAGGATTACATCCTTCAAAACCTTTCCACTCAAAGGTTATTAAAATAAGAGAAGAAATGGTAAAGCTCTAAATACAAAATCAAGTCCTAGGTAAAGACTCTTTAAGCTTTGAGACTGCTTTATGTTAAAGTGGGTCCAGGAAAACTGCTGCCACTCCCAAACTGAACTCCTATGTTGAAAAGGAGATTTTAGCTCTACACAGAACCAGGAATATTTATAGAATACCTAGCATACTTTCCCCATCAACAGTTTAGCTAAATATAGACTGTGCTGGACCACTGCAGATCTCACATGAATGCTTTTACAGGCAACAGCTCCCCCAAACTTTGGATGAAATCCAAAGAACCAGAGAGCTGGAGAACGTCTTTGCACATAGGAGGGGAAAAAAAAAAAAAAAAAAAAAAAAGAATAAAACTACCTGGATGGTAAAATATAATCTATATGTATATCAGCATTATGGTGGAAAAAATTCCTAATTTTGCAAGTCCAGAGTGAAGGAGGCAAAAAATATCTATACTTGATTTTTTCTAAATAAATCTTCAATACAGTAAGAATGAAAGCAGTAAAAGCTGTTTCAAATCCTTACACACATTACTTACTGCTTGATAAGGAAGTCATCTGATGCATGTAACTACTACTTTATTAAATTGATATTATGGATAATACAAGATGCTAGTGTAGATGGCTTCTGCTAACTATCTGGAAGAGATTTATACTACCTGTCATTAAAAAGTTCTCAACACTCTGTTACATGTTACTAGTAGTCACTGCTGGGGTAAACATTAAGATGTAGTTTTATTTTAAGGGTTCATTTTCCTGAGCTTCCAGTATATTATCCCTCACTGATATCCTGTATGTGTTTAATAAAGCAGGCCAGTCATTATACGTAATTTAATGTGAGGAGTCTGTTGAAAGGTATCCCACCATTCCTTAGCAACAGTGACTCGCTGACGGTTTTAAACTTTACTTAAAGGAAACATGAGCAGAGTTCCTCAGTTTCTCCAGAACAATGAATAGCTACGGTAAAAAGCAGTTGCTCAAGAGACATGGGGCTTCCATCTGTGTACCAGACCATCTTTGTCCAAAATCGCCCTGGTATTCTAATTTTAGAAGGAAAAACCTCTGTATCAATAACTGATGAAGGTAGAGTAAAATATTTCTGTAGAAACTATTACCATGTTTCTGTGATAGAAGCATGTAAAACTACTGTCTCTAAAAATATAACCTGGTATCAGAGATACTTTTTCCACGAAGGAAAGCTCTTTTCTACATACAATATTTTCAGTAGTGGTTATTAGCTGACCTTTCCTTTCTAAAAATTTCATCTTTGGAATCTTTGATTTGGCTTCACATGCTGCCTGGGGTCACAGTACCAGAGGTCAGTGGGGACACAGATACAATCTAGGGTCTATTTTCCCAGCATCCCTGTAAACAAAATGTTTTGAGGTAGATAGTTTGCATAGTAAAACAACCCTAAAATCAATTATTTCCTCTAGTTACTGGGACAGTGTTATCCATCTAATGTTTTGCTTAAATGCCTCACTGGATGAAAAACAAAGGCAAATTCAAAAGCAGCAGACTTTAAACAGAGAGAAACCTGAATTAACAATATTCTCACTCTCCAAAGGTGAGGGAAATGTACCACAATTTACAAGTGAGGAAATTCTTCCATCACACCACTAAGCTCCTGACATCCATTCTTCACAGAAGTGAGAAAGAAGAGGTGAAAAGCGAGCAAAAAAATCAGGGAACAAGGCAGGCCCCATGAGCTTTTTTGACACAAATTGATCAGTTTTGTCCTAGCCAAAAATGATCCTTACTGTTAAAATCGAAAGACTGGAAGGCAAAGAGAACATGAATATGCTTTCTGATGACTACAAGTATCTATTGCTGAAGGACAGAAAAAAAATAAAAAACACAGCAGATAAATGAAGATACAGGCCTATGGATGCTACAGTGCCAAACATGCACCCTGATGATTTTTGCAGCATAAGAAAACCAGGCAACTTTCATGCTGCAAAACAGCACAAAAGCAATACTAAGATTACAGAACCAACAATACTGGTGCTTATGAAGCTACATATCAATCATACACTGAGCTATATATCTGTTCTGCTACAAAATTACTGCCAATTACAGCAAAAACAGAAGTACAGTCTATTGGTAGCACTCATTATGACAGAGAAATAAAATCAATTATTACACAAACACGGGGAAAAAAAATTCTTTCTTCCCCTAGTTCCTCTCTTTTGTGTATTGCACCTTAGCTACACAATACTTCCCTCTGTATATCTTTGTTCTGAAACAGTCTATTCTCAGAAAGCTGATTCCAAGGATTTTTTTTTTCCTGTTGTGAATTATTACAAATCAGGAAATACATATTTTTTTCCACCTCCACCCCCACAGGGTGTCCAGCAATTAAGAGTTTCAATTTGTATCCAAAACCACACCTGCTACCATGTTTTCAGGTTAGATCCCACAGGCACAGATTTGCTTCTGCAAGATTTTTGTATCATTAAATAATATTTGAGCCAATCCCCAGTAGATTTAGCTCTGAATGGCACCTCCTTCACAGGCATGAAAAACTCTGGCACCACTAAGTTCTACGTTATATAAAAAGTTTCTCCTGAAGTCAGGTGGAATTTTGTCAGCCACTTCACTAGAGACAGCTGGAGCTCTTTATATTTCTTTTGGGAACTTCAGATTTAGAAGTGTGTTTCTGGATACTCAGGACTCTCTAAACCACATTCTTTTGCCCCACAGAGATCAACATAAGTTATGAGTTCTATGAACTTTTGCACTTATCACTGGAGCAGCAGAATACTTTAATAGCAGAACCAATGGTTGCTTTAATGCTTTGCACAAATAGCCCCTGACTAATATATTCCTGACTAGAATCCTGCACATTCCACCTTGCTAAGCATCTCATGCTCGATCCACCCGCACTCTCCGATGCCCAGCACCTGTTCCCTTTTCTCGGGATATCACTTTTACCTAGTTACCAGGCTGCACAAGCTCATTCAAATACCTTGTGTTCTTCTTTCATCACCTGCTCAATAAGCTCAGATTTCACGGGTGGCTTAGAGTACTGGCCTGAGAGGAGGCCATGTCCCAATTTAGCCCTGTAGGGAAGAGAGGGAAAAGAAAACAAAAAAAAAACAAAAAAACCAACAACAACAACAAAATCAAACACAGAAAAAATAACCCAGAAAATAAGAGAAGATATTATTCCAGAGAAAAAAGAAATTTACTGTTTGACCCTCTGAGAAAACGTTTTATCTGTAATGAATAAGGCAGGGCTTCACACTCCATCCTATGCTATATCTCACTTGCTGAGATTCTCTTTTGCCCTGCCATCGCATTATTTAGATTCTATTTAACTTAACAGATTAAACCATTGAAAAGCGTCACTTACATTTGAGTGTTGAAATCTTGCGTTGGATCAAGAGGGGAGTAGTCAAATATTCTTGGAAGGTTTCCCACATACCTGGACCACAAGAACAAAGCAGAAATGTTCAGATACCACAGTGAGATTTACTCAGGGATTCTCTAATAAATATTGCAGTGATACTTCGGCAAGCTCCCACTATGCTGGCAAGTCAAACTTTTTTGCATGATAGAAACACTCGCTAGAGCTAGATTAAGTCATTGACATGATGCAAACATAGTAAAGAAGCCAGGAAGTAGATATTTAAGATTTACTTATTTGCTTCTAGCCAGAGAAAAAGCAAAAACACTATTATTCATCCAGGATTTAAATTCTATTCCATGATCTGACCTATTCTCTCAGTCTCCACCTCTAAGCATTTCTCTACCTCAAAGAGGATAACTAGGTAACAAACTTACTGTTAGCAGCTTCCATTCCAGTGCATGTTATTTACCATAATTAGGCCTCTAAACATCTTAATGAAAGCTCAGCCTAACAGAACAATACAATCACTGCTTCTAAGTGGCCACTGAACTGACTGAAAGAGACCTGTTTGCAGGAGAGGTAAAAATTAAAATATCATTTTGCTTAGAAAAACAGAAATTGGAGAATGTAGCAGCTGGTAACGAAAGCTGGCTTGGAACTGCTTACGCTCGCTGGAACTCTGGGATGCTGAAAATCGCTTGCATGACAGCATTGAGGTAGCAGCTATTTCCAAGGTTCTTCATGCCAGTGTATCCTGGGCCATACATGGGCTTGAGTTTCATGCCAGCTTCCTGAATTACTTCCCATTCAGAGACTCTTGGTTTGATGTCATTATCTCTTAGCCCATTCTCTGTCTGAAAGCAACAAGAATGTTCTCTTAAAAAAAAAAAAGAAAGAAAGAAAAAGAAAAACACACCTTCAGCCACAATTATTATGATACTATTATCACCAACTTTGTGATCTATATTCTAGAAAAGACCCGTATCAGGGGGGAAAGGGAAGTAGATCCCCCATGTAGGGGAAGAGATCAGGATCAGCTTGCTCCTCCAGAATTGCCCTGTTTGTACAATTAGCTCTTATCTTCAGAGCACTGGGTCTCTGAGTGTTTTCAGTTGTGACCTCAGTCCCAGTTGGGAGTCCCTCTTCTCTCACAGTTGTGAACTCAAACTTCAGCATGAAAAACACTTCATTTTTTCAGGTTTCATATTCCATTCATAATGGCCAGGAATAGCTGTTCCTCCAGAAAATGGTCCCAGCATATAAAACAAATGAAAGCTGCAGATCTAAGAACTCTTCCCTTTATTCACATATGAAAGCCCAAATTTGTGATGCCCCTGTACAGACTGCGAGCTGAAGTGAGTAGGTTTTGATTCTGATTTCATCATAGCTGACATGGTAACACGGTTTTATAAGCTTGCTGAGTAAAACAGATTTTTCATAAGCACCTCTGGCTAAAAGAAATTTTTTATTCATGATATTGGCAAAAAAATGAATATACAAAAAACATTGTTTATCAATACCACAGGGGCTTTTGAAATGCAGTGTAACTCTTCTCTATTATTTTACAGTTTATTGCTAGCTTTCTCCCTAACTTGGGCAATGAAATGGACTAAACCAGGCATGTTCATTTTTAATAGTTTTCATGTTGAGGTTCTCAGGTAGTCATACTGGGCTATGCACTTCTTTGAAAAATAGAAACACACCTGTCTTTATATCCATGTTCCATTCAGATTTCTCTGATCATTTAAACGGAACTGGAATCAGCATCCATTGAGACACAAATTGGTAAAAGGACTTGGCCACTGATACAGACCAGCAACAAGCTGAGCTCTATTTGCAACAAATAGGACCCCATTTGCCCAGGTTCCTCACTGGTGTACCGTATTATAGTCCACACTGCCTTCTAGACTGAGAGAGAGTATGTGTATTTGGGATTTGTAATTTATTTGTTAACAAGATCCACATTTAAATTTATAGCTTGATATAAATAACCTTGTAATCATGTTTTTACATATCCATTACTTTGCTTATTTTTGCTCAAGATCTTTTCTGTTTACATATGCAACAGACTTCCTTCCATGAACTGTATCACTCACTAATTAAATATTTCAGATATTCTTCCCTAATTGAATGAGTTCTCTCATCTTTGAGGAAAAAGGTACATGGTGTATTACCAGTAAAGCATGTAAACTACAGGCTACAAACTCTTTTGGAAAGTAATTGTCAGACTTGGGGTTTAGGATTCGGTTTGTATCAGGCACAGAGAATAAAACATGGACTGGCCATTAGAACTCTTTATAAAACTAAATAACATCAAAACAGTCTCTAGTAATCACACAAATATAAGCTACAGGTATGACCTTTCTGCTGTCCCCACCTCCCCAGCAAGAAGAGTGAACAACAATCTAAATAAAAGATGGATTTCATACCACTTGCATTTGTAGCATATCAATTCCAAAGTGTGCCAAATGTTTTGCTATATGCGGATCTAAAACTGGCTCCTCTTCGTCAAAGGAATAGACATCTACAAAAGCAAAGAAAAGTAGATGACAACTTGCACCAAATGCTATCCCTTATCTGCGATAACCAACGTTGCATTCTCAGTACAAGAGCACCCATACAAAATGTCTTACTCACATTCGCTAGGTTTGTTCAGGATCTGCAGAAAAATGTGTACATACAGACCTGTATAGCTTAGTAAATACCTTAAATTTTCCACACTTCAACTACTCTCCTTAAAAGGAATTACAACCTCGTAGTATTAAAACCTAAGCCTAAGAATATTTTCAATTATTACAGCATATTTCCCCCAAAATAAGTAGGGCAAACAGGGAACAGGGCACGACATTCTCAGACATGTGGCCACTCCACATTTTGAACACGGTAACAAGAAATTCTGAGTTGTTATGGAGCTATCAGATACATGCTGACACATTAAAATTGTTGGTATATGAAGCCAACTGACTACTGCCAATGGTATTTTAATTTCTGTTACAGCTCAAGGAATCCTCTTATGCCCTTTTCCTGTGAAGATACAGGAAGAATTGAGAACGCCTGCACACTCAAATGATAGAACCTTTATTTAGAAATAACCTGGAAGATTGATCTGACTGACAGAGTGAAAAGCTGGTTTGGTGACTGGAGTGTCTTTATTTTATTGAACGGGAGGTCTGGCTTTCAGTTCTACCTCTATCACAGGTCCTTACAGCCTTAGGTATATTCACAAAAAAGATTTACCAGGGATAAGTTCAAACTGAGGAGAGAAGTAATATATCTAGTGATGATGTTTTCCTTAGGAAACCAAGTGTAATAAATCCAACAGAAGGACAAAAAGAGAAGAACTCATTTTCACTGTTAACCAAGCCAGTCCCATCATGAAGCTGAGTCCAGAGCAGCTTTCACCTATTTGAGCAAATAACGATAAAGCTGCAGGCATCATGAATGTTTACAAGTGATAACACGTGCACTAGTAAGACCCGAACAGGCCTTTCATCTTCTCTCCCCTCTTCTTCCATAGCGTATGTCCAAACTTCCCTGCTCTCATTTCCCCTCATACCAAAACCCAGAATCCCCTGCCTCTCTGCCAGTTATCAGTACTTCTCTCAGCCAAGTTCTCTTCATGATCAGTGGAGCATCACATTGTAACCCTGCCCCACACATCTAGTCTTAGCTTGACAGGGAAACTTGAGTCAGGTTATGAAAACTGGGGAGAAGATAACAAGAATTCAGATAAAGGCTGTTCGCAGGACGTCACACCACTTTTGGAAAGTCCTCATTTTGCCCTCTCCTGGCAACCACAGACCTTGGCTATGATTCAACCCATCACCTATACAAGACTAGAAGGCAATCTTTTTTTTTAAGAGTGCTAGTACGAAACCCCATACTGAAATGATAGGCTGAGGGTTAGCCAATGTTCTAAGACTTAATGCAACTTTTAAAGTCTACCAGCCCTATGAAAAACATTCATTCTCCCAAACCAAGGAACAGTGCTCATGCGTCATACTGCCAGCTGCTGATTAGCCATCACTCCCTCTATTAGCAGATGTCCTGGGTGACCTGCCTGGCATGCACGTGGCTATAGCTGCACATCTGCTGGAATTCCATTGTATGGTAGCAAGTGTTTCCAGAAGACACTACAGGTCACCCATAAACAAGAGCTCACAACATTCCTATAGTCTTCTGATGAGGTCACTGCATGGCCAAAAAACCCTGCAAAGTTCCAACACCTATCAGAGCAAGATTATACATCGACTGCTCTTGGATGATTGCCTTTAACATGGAAGCTTGGATTTTATTTTTCCTCAGCTCTGGCATCTGAAGAGAGAGCAGCCATCTGAGACTGCTGACCCAGAGCAGCAGAAATGGAACACAAGACACACATTGATCTTTGCTCAATCCCTGCTCTTGTGTCATATGCTTTAATACATTCATTGTTCATCTGTGTGGGCAACTTAACCTCATGAGAGGAAAAAGAATCCACCTATTCAAAAAAACAAACAAAACAAACAAACAAAAAAACCCCAGCTAATTAAAGCAAGAACATAAGTGCCCCAAAGACAGGTCTGGAGTGCTGTGATGCAGACTCTGGTGGATGCAGAATGTAGACAGGTCAGCAAATGCAAAAAAAAAAAAAAAAAAAAAAAAAACCTGATATCACAGGTGTGGAAAAGGGAAGGAGGAAGAAAGGAACATAAGAAGAAAGAAAACAAGAAAAATCAGAATTAGACACCACTGTACAGTGAAGTATGGAGAATTATTAATATGGTTAAAAAAGAAAAACTACATTGTAAAGCATATAATGCTACCTGTACCTCCTTTTTATTTAGAGTTCAAGATTTATGTCTATTCTGGCTGTATAGACATCACTCCATTCCAATCAAAATAAAAGAAGCAATGGTAAGACTGTCCCTTATGAAACAAGTTCCCAGGATCCCCCAGAGAAGAATCTGACAATTGCCAAGACAACTGGCATTCACAAAGCAACTTGTTCAACTATCTCTTCAATGGGGTCTCCTACCTCCAACCCTTGTTCTATTCTTTAGTCCTCAAACCAGTTTCAGATACGTAATCTTAAAAAAACTTGAACAGAAACCTAGTGAAATTGTCAAGAGAGCTAACAGGGTAGCATGGGTAGCAGTCTGTCATAAAGTATTCAAATTAGAGAAGTATGCAACTTTCCTGACTCTCTTGTGTATCTTGTCTGAGATCCCAGACTGGAAGCTAGAATTTGGTTCAATTTCTGAGCTGGTCCCAGATCTATTTGTTGACAAAAGGCTAAAAAAACGGGGATAATGCTCCCAGAAACCTTTCATAACTTATGCAACAGAGACTTCCCAACAAAAGATCAAGAGTTCTCCTGTCTATGCCTATGCTTGCTCTGTGCATAAGTAGTGTAAGATCGAGTATTACCAGCACCTCTTTCTCCTTACTGGTGTGAAAAAAGAATAAGTCAGCAGAAGGTCAAACATTTATTACTCCTTTACTGTCACCTCTTCACCTCCAGCCCAGGGAAGCAGACGGACTTTGAGTCACATTCAGCCATGGAGCCTCTGAGGCTCATCTGTCATCCAGCCCTATAGAGCAGTTATGATTAGCATTGCAGTATATATCGGAGAGAGTTATTACTGAAAAGGAAGTGAGGAGAGTTGGGGGAAGGGAGTCTTTTCTATAGGGAAACAAAGTTCACGTCATCCAGAACAACAACAAAGGCCTGTGGAGAACAGCTGCTGTCCCCCATTCAGAGGGAAGGATGACAGCCTGTCCTTTGTTATCCCAAAGGCCACCTAAGACAGGAAGCAGCTGCTAGGTGGGAGGCAGAAGGGGAACAGCCATAGGAAACAAGTACTGCTGCTATAGATGCCAAAAATCCCATCAAAACAAACACTGCAGAACATTCTTTCTATTTTCTGGATGAGTTTAAAGTCTGTAAGTGGATAAATCCTAATTATCTCCAATATTTGAGAGATTCAGACAGAAAACATCCAAAACCAGGGTCACACAAGGAAGCAATATTTATTCTGAGACAGAAGAAAATAGATTTTGCTCTGTGATTCTGAAGCACAGCTTGGTGAATCTGAATACAGTATCTTTTCCCTGAGACTCACTAACATTTAAAAGATGAAAAATCCTCACTGATGTGTATGTAAAAAAGAGGCTGCTCCAAACAGCTCTTTTTCATCCATATGGTCACAATCACTAGAAAACAAATATAGTTGTGGTATCTGTGGTATCTCCTTTTTATTACTCCTTAGAGTTGAAGAAAAGAATCTCTTTGCTTATGACTTTTTCAGCTCATGTTTATGCTCTGCCTAATTCTCACACACCATAATCCTCTCCACAGGAACACTGTAGCATGTCACACTCAGCATATGCAAACAAGGACACTTCTATAGCTTTTTCCCTCTCAGAATCTCCAGACTTTTTACAAATGAGCATCACAGCAGCCCCATTCATTAAACTGAAGAAAATGTTACTGAACCAACAAGGAAAAACGGCATGGTTTCCATAACCAAAAAAAAAAAAAAAAAAAAAAAAAAGACACAGATATACTGATACTACTGGAGTTTTCTGCCTGTTACTCTGCTGTTACTTCTGTTACATAAGACTGAACCATTTGCTCTAATCTGCATAGCAAATATAGCAGAATTGAGAAATATTGTTTCTCAAGTCTCTAATGTTTCTAACCACCACCATTCTACCCAATCTATTACGAAT
Organism: Rhea pennata; assembly: GCF_028389875.1. NCBI lineage: Eukaryota > Metazoa > Chordata > Aves > Rheiformes > Rheidae > Rhea > Rhea pennata. The sequence goes on along the minus strand of NC_084671.1, from coordinate 9,005,614 downwards.
CTACCATTAGACAAAACCAAAAAAAATCTGTATCATATATAAAAAAAGGATGAGGGGAGTACATAAAAAACATAAGGGCTTTGGTTTTCTCCAAATTGTGTGTGTTCCTCCCCTCCCCAGGATTCACAAACTCATGGAGTTTCCTTTCCATATCAAACTCTCAAACATTTACATTGGAGGCACAAAAATGGACTTACTAATAGATACACATTGATAGTGTCAGGTACAAAAAATACACCATTTCAGAACCCGCCAAGCAGCTGACCTGCTCCGTCAGGAGTGATGGTTCCCAACTTGACTGCCAGGGGATACCCCATCTCCTTGTAGTGTTCCAGTGCATGACCATTACCCCCACTGCCATCAAAGAACCACTTCCCACACAGCACCGAACCATCTGTCAGGTTTAGCCACAGATTTTCCCGCAGGTCACATTTTGAGCACTTCCAACCACTGCAAGAGAAAATAAGGGGAAAAAAAAGTAACAAGCAAGGTGTGAACCGGTCCTGCATTCCCAAATCATTACAGCATGTCAAACTAAACACACACCCAGCCAGCAGGCATGTAAGAAAATCGTTGGCTGAGTTGTTGGCTTTAATTCTTTTATTCTGGACTGCGTTGGAGAGCCTACAATGAACAAACCTGGGGGGAATTCTAACACCATTGTCTAACTGTACGAGTGTTTTGGCATGTTTAGATGCTTGTAGCTCTTCTTCCCAGGAGTCAGGGTCCTGCTTCCTGTAGGGTGATTTTGCGCTGAGGAGTGCATCACAAGCTATCGTCACCTGGAAAACAAAAGTATATTAAACTCCAAATCTAATACAATTCAGTGACTGGTCAGAAGCTGGCACCCAGTCCACTTGCTAAGCACATAGAATCATAGAATCGGTAAGGTTGGAAGGGACCTCTAGAGATCATCTAGTCCAACCCTCAAATGAGTGGCCTGTACAGGGATCGAACCTACAAACTTGGCATTATTACCACCACACTCTAACCAACTGAGCTAAACCTAACCCCATACCTAACTTGATATCACTAGAACTATCTATATGCTTAAATACGCAAGTATTCTGCTAGGTTGCAGTTATTACCATTATTATTATAGCAGGAGAATAACTACAACAAAACATGCTGTGTGAGTTTCCCTGGGACAAGCTGGCATCACAATAAAAGTAGCAACAAAGGACATAAAAGAAAACCCAAGAAATAAAGACAAAACTGACTTTAAAAAATGCTGGTCTATTATAGCTGGTAAGGAGAGGCCCTTATGTAAAAACAAGCACAACACACAAGAAAACAAATGACAATCCAGATAAAAATGGAAGTGAGAGACAATTACTATTATCAGTTTCACATATTCACTGACCAGAGCTGGTAACTCTTCTATGTTTGGTAATGAAATTTCATAGTGATCAGGAAATATAACAAGCTTTGCTTCATCTTCATATTCAAAGTCATCACTGCTTAGATCACCATTTGTCTCTAGATCTGGAAAACAAGATGGGAAACATTAGGAGATGGTCCCAAGATCAAAGTTCCTGAACTGTGCAGCAGTAGAACTACGAAGTATTGCCTGGCTGACAATCTGCCATCTGGATGCTGACACTGTCAGTAATTTTTTTCTGGACATAAGTGTTTGTGAAATTCTGACCCAGGCTAAAATGTGACCATTTCTGCCAGGAGATGTGCCAAGGACCAAAACTATCTTCTTAAACTAAACATTATCCACAAATGCATTTGGTGTGGCCCTCTCTAAGCACAAGAACTGTTGCACTTTGAGCAGCATCTAACAAAACTCTCCTGATTCTGGACTAAATCAAGATGCAAGACTGTTGTGCTTTCCACCCAGGATCTTGAATCACTTTACAATTTGGAGACAAGGTCACACTAGCTATGCCTGAATTGCAGAGAAAGGATAGTGCACTTCCCTTTTGGCTTCCCACACTGTCCAGATCACAGATATGGCTGAAATATGCTTGGGCTCCCATGCAGCTTGTACCTCTGGCCTTTCCTCTCATGAAGTTGGCTGTGGCCACACATGTCACCCATAGCCTCAAGCAGTTAGAGCAGGTACAGTTATACCAACGTTATACCAATCTTGCCAACTCCACTCTGTAACCAGGATAACTATATCTGTTATTACAATATGAACTAGTAAAACTTTCCTTTGAAGATCAGACTTAGTGTCTGTGAGTACTCTTATTCCAGTGCAAGGATGGTTTTCTTACTTAAATACAAGCTTTACTCAAGCAATATTAACTAAAATGGAGAACACTCTTGTCCAGCAAAAAATCCACCCAGAAAGAGGCCAGGAAGGTATACAAATAAACCATATGGTGAGTGTTTACATCTCAGGCTTTATCAAAAACATAATTATCCCATACGGATAAGATCGAGGTAATTAAAATCTTGGTCAGTTCCTCCCAGGACAACAGAAGTAGTTAAAACCAAACATGAAAATGCTGTACGAGACATATTTCACAGGATTCAGCCACAAGGAGAGACATGACAAGGATGGGAACATCTGGAAAAGGAGGAACTAGCATATTCCTATATACTAGACAGTCACTGGTAGAAGAAAGTTTGACCAAAAAAGAAAATGAATTCACAATAGCTAAAGCTGCTATATACTACATGCTATATACTTAATAAGTGATTCAATACTAAACAAGCATTGGCAGCAACCACTGCACCCATGGAATGCTTGGAACCTCAAATCTATATTCTGGAGTGAAGATGACAGTGGCCCCATTCAGGAAACTAAGCATTTTATTTATTCACGGAACAGTAACAGTATGAAGAGCCTAAGTGATAAAATAACTATATTAAAATCAAAAAAAAAAAAAAAATTAACTTGGCCTGAAAAGAGCACTTCTTGAGAGGTACACTGAGACCAGTTTCCATTCAGTTCTTGACCTTGCTGCACTACCAGCCACTCCTGAGGGGTGACAACACCCACCATCACTGGCTTTTGGTGTTATGACCTCTTGCTCAACAGCGACTGACCAAATGTCCTTCCCATCAGCTGAGTACAGACACCAAGGCAACACTTTTTGTTTATACTGAAAGAATGGCATTTATAAAGAAGAACAACTAACTCATTACTAATTCTCTGAATAACATTTTTTTCCATAAAGATCCTTTCCCTTACTGCAGCATAATACAAATAACCATCAACCTCACTTTATTTCAGACTTTTCACAATTTGTATTACCATCTTGTGGTTTGAAACAGGAGAGAATCTCAACAGATGCAGTTCTTCATACCTGCATCTGAAAGCTCGTGTGTGCTTTCAAGCTGCTGACACATACAGCAATACATCATATAGAGGTTTCACACAGTGCCCAGAAATTTGATGGTGGCCAGCACAGCAAATCTGAAAATACTGACTATCATCTAAACATGACAGAGGTTTCATTTTGTGCAGGTTCCTCAAATAGGATAAAAACTCGGCGTATATCCAGACAGGTTTAAAGGCAGCAAATGCCTCTTCCAGGGCTTGCAGTCACACACTTTGCTCAGCCACCAGAGGGAACCTGAGGACAGCTCACATCAGTCATTATTTGTAGACATGCATAAGACTTGCTGGTATTTTTATTTCTTTATAATATTGGCATCACAAGTTTTTAGTATTTTTTCAATCAACTATATAAATGCAGTAACAATACTGTTACCTAGGTTTGAGATTCAGACACAACTTCATCTCATCTCACAAGATGAGTGACTTAATCGCTGCCGACCTGACCTAGGTTTGAACCAGCAATCCAGAGATGAAGGACTGGGTATCCTATTAGCACGCATCCTCTGCCATTTAAGGACATCACACACTTGGGAGCATCCAGCCTTCTGTGTGCAGACGGAAGAGGAGGAGTGCTCCTTTTTACCTCCTCAGGCTTCATACCATTCAGATTATTAGAAAAGTAAAAAAATAATACCCTGTCAGCATAGCCATTCTGGATGCCTGACATGACAATATGGCAGCATCACAGTTCATATTTTAAAAAAAGATACGCACAGCATTTTAACAGTTTCAGAAAAAAAACATGAGGATTTAACTGGCAATTCTAATTTTAAAAGCAACCATGCAAAGTTGGTACGTTTCTACTCCATACATCTCCTCCCTCTGAATCAGAATTACAAAAGCAACCAATGTGTTTTGGCAATTATCACTCTGAATACTCTTAAAAAAAAAAAAAAAAAAAAGAGAGAGTTCAAATCTAGTATATAAGATTAGAAGGGACTTCTAAGGTCACTGACTGAAATCTCTTCATACATCAGACAACCACATAAACTAATCCCTTTTGCAGACTGTCAGACAGACCTCTTAACGATGTCAAGTTGAAAACCCTAAAAATCCTAAAACTACTCATTCTTTCAAACCTTGGCCTCTATGTGCTGAGAGCTGCTAAGTTTAGCAAGAAGTTCCACCTGCATTCTTTTCGCTGAATGTCTGCAAGGGCCAACATAGCCAAGAAAGCATGAGCTTAGATATAATGAATACAAACAGATAACTTCAACATTAGAAGGCAATGGAGTCCACACTAAGTGAGGCAGGGGTTCACCCCAAAGCCATTGTCATTGTTGCCTGCATGTTGTCTGCAAACCATATGTTGTTTGCTGAGAGTTTCAAATTTGGATTTTAAAACTAGAGCAGAGTTTGACAGAGGAACAAGAGTAACTATGAAAAAGATGGGCAGGGGAACATTTACTTTAACTTGCAAAACAAAAATGAGATTAAGAACAACTATAGCACAAGTAACACTGAACACGATGAAGCTTCACTATGCTTCACAGATGGCTGTTTCTTGGACAAAAACGGCCTTCCAAGATGCCAAGGCACTGTGTGTAAAGGAATCGCTGGGCAATAAGGGGTTTACTTTAGTTCTAAGACCTCAGACTGCTGCAGTACAACCAATCAGTTTGCAATCTTTTTAAAGAGCTGACAGCTTGGTAGTGAATGTCCATATGATAATGTTCCCCTTCTAGGGGACTAGGAGCTCTACACTGCCAAGTCAGAGTCCCAAGTAAACGCTGTGGTCACTAAAACAAAGTGTCGTAGGTCAAACGTTGAGTTGGGAGGCCAGGACAACAGGGAAAGCAAAATAACAGAGGCATTAAAACAGAGGCTGGACTGACGTTATTTTGGGCAAGCAGTCAATAGAGTAAATTTACTCCAGTTCACAGATCACTTTAGTGACAGCAAGAAGTGCACTGCTGCTGGGCTGACTGAAAACAGCAGCTGGAAGCGTAAGACAGAGTACAGCAAACCAGCCTGCTGGAGGGAAGGGAAGGCCTGGACATGCCCAGATCAGATTTAGACAAGTTACCAACTGACCGCACTAATAATATTGGCATAAGGAGATTCCAGACAGGACCTGCAAACAGGATTTCCTGTGCATATGGATATGTCTATGTCTGTGAATGGGAACACAAATGTGAAAATTGAATGAGGATGTAACAAGCCTACAACTGATTTTGAAACCCTAGAAAGTCATCTTAGGAATTTGGGCTTGACCCTGCTCTCACTGAAAGCAATGGACAAATTCGTATGACATGAAAGTGGAAGACTGGGTCTTTAAATCAAATCATTTTCTCCTGAAGCCTCTAAACCATCATGAATTCCAGCAGCACTTTGTAAACTATAAACTGTTCAGTTCAAGAAATAGAAGACAAACAATAGACACTCTTTATAGCTGTGACATTCTCAATTACAGAGAAAGGAAAAGGGTATCACTAGTAGGATCACCTGCATCATTCACTCTACGTAGAATTATATTCACCTTGCTACTCTCCAAAGCATTAATATGCTGGGGGGGGGGGCGGTCTGGAGCATCTGCCCTATGAGGAACGGCTGCAAGAGCTGAGCCTGCTTAGCCTGGAGAAGAGAAGACCGAGGTGGGGGGATCTTATCAACGTCTAAGTATCTGAAGGGAGGGTGTCAAGGGGATGGGGACAAACTCTTTTCAGTAGTGTCCTGCAACAGGACAAGAGGCAACAGGCACAAACTGAACCACAGGAAGTTCCGCCTGAATATGGGGAGAGATTTCTTTTCTGAGAGAGTGACAGAGCACTGGACCAGGTTGCCCAGAGAGGCTGTGGAGCCTCCTTCTCTGGAGATACTCAAAACCCACCTGGATGCAACCCTGTCTAACATGCTCTAGGTGACCCTGCTTCAGCAGGGAGGTTGGACTAGATGATCTCCAGGGGTCCCTTCCAACCTTACCCATTCTGTGCTTCTGTGAGTGTGTGCAAGAGAGATTGCACACGAAGGACACTGCATGCAGCTCTGGTTACTCTGTTCAAAATACAGGTTCGCTTCTCATTTATAAAGCAAAATAATAGAAAATAAAATAAAAAAATACCACTCTATTCCTAAAGTTTCATGTGATTTTTTGCTGCTGCTGACCACTGTGCTGGTATTTTCAGAGAACTATCCACACTAAATCTCAAGAGTACTTTTTCAAAAAAAAAACAAAAAAAAAAAAAACAAAAAAAACCCAGCTAATTTAGACCCCATCACTGTGCACATACACAAAGCGCTTCTCTTCTTGTGTGTCACGTCTTGCGTTTTTCAACATTTACTTCATCTGTTTGTTTAGTTACTCAGTAGCACACATTAAGAAGCACTTTTAGATTTATCTCCTGGATATTTGTAAATCAATTATCAAAATCTGTCACCTCATTTTTTAATCACTTTCTGTATCATTTATAATCACATTAATTCTTCATCATTACAATACACTTCGCTACAGACTTGTCAATATTTGGGGAAAAATAAAGCTCATAGTGGGTTGACTCAACCAGCCTACATTTCTACTGTATTTGCGGGATAGCAGCAGTGCTAGAAACCAATCAATGAGCATCCAAAAGATGTTTTCCTAATATCTAGGAGATTAAGAAGGGTTTAATATCCGTAATAGCCTTACATCAAAGAGGATTATAAGCAGCAATGCAACAAATGCCCAGACTGGACTGACTTTGTACACAAAGCTTAATTCTCTGGGCCTTCTGGGATTTATTCAGATGGAGTCACCTAGAAGCATAGCGATCTCAGAGTTAACATTGAACATTGCCTATTCTTGTCTAATGGAGTAAACCCTACACGGCATGTATATATGTATATATATATATATATATATATATATATATATATATATGGGCTAATGACAGCCAGCTTAGTGCAAACCTCTATCACAGGTCTCCAAGGTCACTGTGAGAAAGAGAAAGCTAGAAAATTCAGTTGAGATGAGAAGACAGACAGTTCTGAACCTGTGAGGAAACAACCCTTTAGAGATGGCCAGTGGGTTAAGAGATGAGATAACAAATTTTGCTAATCACCTCTGATGTCACTTGCAACTCAATCAACATAACTGACCACTATGTGCTTTCATTTCCTCAAATATGAGTGATCAAGAATAATTCTTTGCTCAGTTCTTTAATTATGGGGGGAGGGGAAGGTAAATCCAAAGTACTGAATACAAAGCACTTGGATACATTGGAAATACTACCTCAAGGACCAGGGCAGAGAGTTGATATCATTTTATTTCCAGGCAGCAGGGACTGCAGAGATGACTGCAGCAGAACAGGTCTGATGCCTGGATATCTCATCTGCCTAAAGATGAGATAAATTTTCACAAATGCATCAGATGCCAGAAGTCCTGGATTAAACACTGACAGTTCAGTGGGTTAAATCCATCCCAGTGAAACTGCACTGCCTTCATAAATTAATTAGGATCAAGACAGTTGAAACTACTGCACCACCTCTACTCAGTGAGAGCAAAATTTTCATACGCAAGAATGGAATTTAAGAACTCCTCCAATATGGCATATCACAGACACTTAGCTACATACAACGCAAGCTGGTATGCCACAATGAGCCTCAAAAGTATGCAGTAAATCAACAAGAATAAAAATTGATTGTGTTTTTACACTTCTTGTTTACACTCACATTGCTAACACTGTATAACATTGCTGCATTGCAGTCAGCTTTGCTTTTAAACCAACCAGTAATTGTCCAGTGAGAAAAATTATTTTCAATATAAATTAACAGTAAATGGCATTTAGAACCTGCATCTGCCGACTCATTCCTCATTAAATGGTTTCTTCCTACAAAAGGAGTTTCATCTGTTTATGATCCATCTTACTAGGACTTCTTTTCTCCAGCTCTCTTTGCAGAACTTACTCCAGACATTAACAACAACAATTTAATCAATCACAATCTGCAAGGGCTTCTTAGAGACACATTCCACAGATCAAAGCAATTCCAATGACTGGCCATGCTATTGTTCCCCCCTAGCCATAAGAACTGGCAAATGCAATGAAAACATTTAACCTCTTCATCACCAGAAGAAAAATTCACTTATTTGCTGTTAGTACAGAAAGAATAAACAACGTAAGGCTCAGAAAACTACCAGAAGTGGTGGGATGAAGAACATAGGCATCCCAGCAATTTACCCCATATCTATGAGGCCCTTAGGTTTCCTAGATAATCTAAATCAACTAATATCAAAGAAGATCAGGTTTTGATGAAAGAGACATGTCAAGAAAACTACTTTCTGTAAAGCAAGGGGATAACGATGGATGTAACAGAGTAGGAACTCTTAAGAGAGGATCATGACATACGTACTGCTGCGTTCATTACAGGAAAACCAGAACAATCTCTTAAGAGCATTTACTTTCATTAAAGTGAAAACAACTCTTCCTGTGAACAGCTGCTGAGTAGAACAGTGCCACTTTGGGGCCCTGTTGTATCAGGGCATTAACTACAGATAAATATTTTAACAAAAAAGTGTGATGTGAGTATTATAAACAGAGAAGGAACAGAACTAATCAAAAAGCATCTAACAAGCTTTAAACTACTTGAGAATAGTTGAGTGGCCAATTTAGCTTAAAAAAACTGTTTCATTAATATGTACACATATTTCAAAATACACATCAAAATTCCTAATATTTATTTATTGTTTGGACAAACTTTAAAAACTAGAATGAAAAAGAAAGAAAAAAAAACAGAAAAAGAAAACCCACAAGGAGCCCCAAAGCCAAACACGATGGTGGACAGAACCCAAGCATGCATGCAGACATGGTCAGGAAGGGACTGTGCAAATGCAGCTGTTCACAATACCTAAAAATAGCTTAGCATTCCTCCTTTTTGGTAAAGCTCCACCAGATGCCCCTGGTACCTTCTGAAAGAGAGAGAGAGAGAGAGAGAGAGAGAGAGAATTAAATATCCATCAAGTAAAACAAAAGTGAATCAGCCACAACTTCATATCATCACCATTTCTAAGAGGCAAAACAGATCTGTTCATGATCCCTATAATAAATGACAGCCCTTATTGAGAAAAAATGCAAATTCTCTTCATTCATCTCTGACAATGAGACTTGACTCACCACTGCTTGCCACCCTTAACGAGTGAGAAAGTAAGCCATCATCTGAATCCTTTTACTTTCCTCTACTAGCAATTAAGCAGAGCATGTCTACTGGTGATCATGGGTGACAGCTGTCCTGTTATCAATATGAGACATGGAGTACCACTCACACCTTCCACCACTAGATGACTACAGTATTTCGTAATGACTAAAGCTAGATTAAAAAAAAAAAGGGGGGGGGGGGCATAAAAGATTCAATACTCCACAATTAATTTCTGGTATGACTTCACTCTGATCCCTTAGCTCAGATAATTTTCTTCTATGCAGAAAGAAATTCCCCATCAGTCAGAATCTAGGCCTGCTTCCATTAATATCAACCCAAGTTATGATCACACTCTGTTAGTATTAGAGAATATGGAGGAAACCTGGCAAAACCCAAGCAACAGTTCTTTTTTTAAAAAAAAAAAAACAGCTAAACTACACAGCACGAGATGATAACTTCTCATGCATTCCACTGACACTCAGTTTCAAGCATCACTTTCTCAGTTCCAAGTATCTCAAACTACTAGGCAAAATGCAAGTAGCTAAGCAGATGTGTAAGTCATTGCACTCACTATTACATGCTGTCTTTTTAAGCCGCTCATTAACATGCGTCATTAAATCAAATTACTAAATAAGCCTCTGTAGCTATAACATTAACATAATTTATTACATAGTGTATAATGTTAGTGTAAGTGGTTAGGTTGTTAGGTGACTTTTTTTTTTTTTTTTTATAATAATATTGGGATACAACAGGTGGAGAGAAACCAGCCAAGAACCTGTCAGCCTAGGGAAAGTTCATGTGTGCCTCTGCTCCTCGGTAGATGAAAGGGTCACATATTTTGGGTGGTTCCCTTCACCACGTAAATAAAGCTTTGGCCAAAGCAAATTGCTTGAATCATCAGTAAGGTCTTATAGACCATAGGAAATTTTTCCATTCTTAGAAAGAGCAGATGCCAATTAACAGTCCTTGGCTGCACTTAAGAACAAAAACTATTATCCATACAGATGAACCCTACAGAAAGGGAGTCAGGGATGCAATGCCAGCATTACAAAGATACATCATTTTCCTCAACAAAGTGAAAATAACAAACAAAACTTTTTTAAAAAAATCACACTGGAATTTAACAAGTGGAAAGAGATCAGTCAAGCATCTTTTCTTATTCTAAAGCAGTAGCATCAAGATACAGTATAAATTGAATATAAATACAAATATAATATACACAACCCCAGGATCAAAGCTTCGTAACTAAAAAATATTGTTTTCAATTCCAAAAAGCTCCATTTGAATTCTGATGACTCTAGGAAAGTCACTGAGAACAGAAGTCTCAAAGAAGAAACATTCACATGGAGTGTTCCTGTAACTGACAGTCTAACATTAAATGTGTCAGCTTGACTTTCCAAATTGTTGAGTATTTCTAAACTAGAATGATATTCCTGAAAAAATCAGGACCTGACAGTTTTAGCCTCAGTTTCTCCACCTGTTAGACAACACACTGAACATGTTCCTCATTCACTAAAGGAGGAACTCTAACCAACCAACGAAACACATGCAGAAAATGGGAGTCTGCAAAATACATCAGCTTTGGTATTAGATTCTGTTTGCGATGTTTCTCATACAAGGTGTCAGTTGTCCTGTTTTACATTTCCATAAACTACATTGTCTGCAATATTTTTATAACACAGTTACCATTGTATAATATCTGGGAACCCACCACTGCAGTAAATTCCATGCTGCTCTGTCCAGTGTTTTCAACAGGGCCTGAGGTATCACTACAGCACCAAGCTAAACCAACAGTCATATACTATAGGAGAGCGGTGGATTTCAAAATTCAGAAAAGTGAAATGCTAAAAAATAATAATAATAATAAAAAATTACCAGAGGGGGCTCCATAACTTGCTCTAGCAGACATTTCTGATGACTGAGCATATATCTCTGGTGCTGATCTGCTGCTGGCAGACACTGTAGCTCTACTTAAGCCAAAGGATTGAAGATCTGACCCTTGTTTTCTAACTAAATTGTGACAGGATACATAACTGACATTTATTCCAAACAGCTTTGGAAGCAAAGGATTTCTGCAGCAATGCATTGCGTCCTGCAAGCACAACGCCAAGGGAACCACAAGCTAGATTAGCAGCCCAGCCAAAAGAATCCCAAGACAGTACACCCAATGCCTTTGGCTTTACTGTATCATACACCATCAAAAGCTTGGCTTAAAAAGAAGAAGTACGATTATCATGTGCCAGGCCCTTCAAAAGACTGCTTCAGTAAAGGCCTGATGATTCACATCGCCCAGAAGAAAAGTGGATAGCGAAAAAGAGGCAAACAATATCCACAGCTATCATATGAGGAATCCTATCTATGGCCCATATTAGATGACAAAATCCTCACCTGTAGTGTGTAGTCAGAGCCTTTTTCACACCATGTGATCTAGTGCATCAGTATATCAACACCCCAACACACACACACATATCATGCCTCTCTGCTACATCACAATTCACAAGAAAAATAGGGTCCACTGAACTAGTACCAACTGAAGCTGTACTCGAACACTGAACAACAATCAGTGTATTTGTTTCTCCCTTTTGGAGTTCTTCGGTCCAATCCTTACCCAGAAAAGGGTTTTCAAGGCCTTGTTTTAGTCCTAGTTTACTTCCCAAGTCAATTTGAATGACCAATACCGGAAGAAATTCGCATACAACGAATCCTGACAGAATTTCTGCCCACCTGTCTCTAATCAGAGATATCATCCTTCAAGACTGCTAAATTCATTCAGAATTCTTGTTAAAACTAGACAGGGTTGTACAAGAACTTAGGAGTTAACAATGTGAAGGAAATGTAGTTATCACTCTTACAAGGAGAGACAATTCTAAAATATAACAACCACCACCAACAATTCCAACTAGGGGGACATGTAATCTGCCTAACCATAATTCATCAGATAAAATATGAATAGTCATCTACTAGAAATAAAGTAAGTCATCAGGGCACCAGGGCCTTCACTATCCAGGGGAATCATCGCTGTATAATGTAAATAGTCTGTCCCAATCCGAGCAGCTATTTGAGGGCTTCTAACTGGCCAAAAGACACAGAGCTCACAGGAGAATGAACCAGAAGCAAACCCAGTGCGTTTCATATAGCTCAGATCAGAAATCTGTAAGAGCTTAAAGACACCAGACAAATCACAGAGAAGCATGTTATGAAACGCTAGTTAAAAATTATTCTTAATATGCAATAATACTATAGAAGAACAGTGAAGTTTGTATGTATATATCCACGTGTGGGAATGTAACACTGTCTGAAGGCAATGTCTGGACCTAGAATCCAGTATCAATTTAAGCCGTATTAGATCACAGGCCAGGTTGGGACTAAGGCTTGTGATTTAAATCTTAGCATGAAAAGAAATCCCATCACCCTGAGCTGAAACCTCACATAAAAAAAAGCCTCAGAAGCGTCCAGCCAAATCTGAACCAAAACCAATAAATCTACACTTCAAAGGCAGGTTGCTAAAGTACTTAGCTACATACAATGTATATAACATTTGGAAGCATGTAGTAAAGAATCAGTAGAAGCGGGCCAATTACCTGCATCTTTGGGCAACAAGGCTGCCTTTAAGAACTGGTCCTTTAAAGCTTGTGATTCAGCTCAGAAGTAAAACTATATAATAGGATGGGATCCAAGAATCTGAATTGGATAGGCAACCCCAAATACAAATATGTTCAATTCTGTCATTCAAAATTTGTTCTATGTCCAAAATATGTCATCTAAACAAGCAAAAGAGACCCAAGAACTGCCTGAGGTAGTTAGTTGGGAAAACACAAATCTCACCTCTATCACGTGTCGTTTCAGATGCATATATACACACTGTCCTGTTTTCTGGTAATGCCTTTCAACATGTTCCCTTCCAAATCCCAGAAACGTATTCATGCACACATAGAGGCCTCCTTCAGAATCCTAAAAGGAATGACACAAACAGTTACAGCAGAAAAGGAAATGAACATGATAGGAAGAGGTCAGCAAGCAGGAGAAAAAAAATGAAGAATTGCATATGCTGCCTGTTATCAACCAAGAACTTAAAACACAACTTTCATAGAACAGAAGAGTGTTTATGTTATCAGCCCTCTAAAACCCTTCCACATTGTATCATAGCACATAGCAACTCATTGAAATGGGTTATTTTAAAACTATAGGTTAATCAGTGTCTGAATTGGAGGTTTAAACTTGGTCTTGAAAAATTCCACTTGAGTGCTCAATCCATGACGGAATTGTAGGCACAGAAAATTGTAAGGCATAGAAACAATGAAACATAAACATTTTTTCGAAATGGTAAAACTTTTGGGGCTACTTGATTGCAAGAGTAACAGTCCAAATTGGAAGCAGTGCAGAACTGGTGGTCTGGGGATTCAGACACAGCTTCTGCTGTAGATCACAATCTTATCTGCAAAAATTAGATCTCAGGAGTGACCTCACAGCTCTTAAAACTGGGTAACAAGGAAACTAAGTATTTTGCAAACATTTTTCAGTATCTATCAGAGATTCGCTCTACCCATGCAATCAGAGGGCTTGGAGGCAAGTGCCCTACAAAGGAAATATAAAGATACATATTCCTGGTATTCATTACAAAGGCTGACATTTTGGTAACATAACCTGGCAGGAGTCCCATTACTTTTTGCTCTCCCAAAAGCTGGGTGCTGATGCTGGCTGTTATCAGATAGTTGCTCTTTTAATCACTGCCAGATCTCTCCTACATCATTCAGACTGCCAGCAGGACATTAAGTCACAGGGTCCATAGGTGTTGGATCAATTTTTCAAGCCCTCTTTAGTGCACATTGTTTTGAAGAGATGGTGCATAACAAAGAATGAGCTTTTCAGAAGCACTGTGACCTTCCCTCTATTGTGAATTTGTTTGTGGACAGTACAGAATATCCCATGTTCAATTCACCAAGAACAACATGAGCTGAACTCATCTACGGGCACCTTAGGGAAATAATAATAATAATAATAAAATAATAAAAAAATCAGGATCTCCATTACAAATCACCAATAGTTTCTAAAAGACATTTGTTCGGAATATATATGCAATTATGTATTGACTGAAAATTGTTACAGCAACAATTGCATATAGAGCAAGATTCTATATACCAACAAACAGCAATCAAAACCATAGGTAGGAAATATAAACGCCAAATTACTTTAGAAACCATCTGACTAACTAAATGTCACTCAAAGGCTCACAGAATAGCGCAAGTCACCAGATGTGTGCAAAATCAACAACTTTGACAGGCTACTATCCCATACTGTGATGCATAAAAGATACTTAAAAGTCACCTTAAAAGTATCTTTCTCCAAAATTTTGGAAGGCAGCAACTTCTATTCTTCTTCTGACCCCAGCCAGTTCCCTCTCTCAGGGTGAGCACAGAGCTGCCCATCTCGTCATAGCAGACATCAGATGAATTAGGCTCTCTCCAAACCTGGACTGGAACAAACAGCAGACGACAGGCAGCTCTCTACCACCTTCCTAACCAGCACCTTATTCACAGGTCCCTTCTTTTCCAGCGGGGGAGGCTGAAGGGCTGATTGTTAAGCAGTTCTTGCTCATTTAAGAGCAGACACAAACCAGCTGAGGCCTGAGAAGTCTGTTGTCTCCCAATACTTACCCCCAAAAATCAGGCCTGAATTGCCATACTAAACCTAGTTAGTTCTCCCCAACTCTTTTTAAAGACTGTACTGAGTTTATTTACTGACCGTAAAACTTGAAGGAATCTAAACTTCCAGCTGACCTGCCACCGTCATCCATACATGAGTGCTATTTATTAAGACATGCTCATTTGTATCAATACCGCTAAAGCCAGGACTGAAGAATTGGCTCTTAAACACCAGTAAATAATGGTACTTCTGCAGTGGCAAGCAGAACCCATGGAACTGGGGAACAGAACAAGAACCAGCAGAGGTGGGAGAGGATAGGAAAAAAAGGAGAGATCAGACAATGACATTTGATTGCAGGACTAGAAAGTATCCCTGTCTCTTCTGTTTTTCTCAATGTGAGCCAAAACAGATGAGCTTTGGCTTTTCAGATTTAGCTGAATGACAAACATGTAATGAACCATGCAACCCTTGTTTAACCTACCTCAAAAGGACAAAAAGTTGAACTGAGCATTCCAAGATTCAAATCTGTGAACTGAAGCAAGGGTTTAGAGTATATGTCATTCAGACCTAACATATACCGTGAAGTCATTCAATCAGCATCTAGATACCACAGTGATGGTCTCTCTAGAGTGAATAATAAACTATCTAGTCATCTCATTTCTGATCTACACAACACCCAAGATTCTATTTAAAAAACAGCTCCTTTAAACTGGAAATCCTCTAAGCCTTCAGAACAAAGTCAATATCTACAATTGTGCTCAAAAGTAATAAAGTACTTAAAAAAATCTGGTATTTAAAATGTATACAATATACAATAATGTTTAAAATACAGTATATATATTTTAAAGTACACACACACTTAGACATATTTATCTGGTTTAAGGCCAGTAACACCCTGCCTCTCTGCTTTTACATCCTGTATTCCAATCTATCATGTATTACCTCCTTCTCTGAAAAAGTCACGGATGTTTCCTCTACAAAAGAATCCTGTAGATATCCAGCTTATAATAATAAAAAAATTAAAAAAAATAATAAAAAAACCCCCACACACTGTATTGTCAGACCAGGTGTCTCAGGAACTTTGTTTACAATTTTGTTTTCTTAGAGACTATTCTCTTTCTTTGGAAGGAACCCAGGACAGCACAAAACTTTTTTCTGATAAGCAGCCTCTGACAACAATCTGACACTTTCAGTATACAAGCTAAATGTAGAATCTGAGTAAGTTGGTTGTGGTTACTAACAAAACAGTTATTTCTCCTGGAGAGAGCAAGCAGGCTCTGCTTTCAGCCAACCTGCAAAGAAGTGGACACAATGTTCAAAAGCCTAAAAGGTCACAGCAAAACAAGGGCAAAGGCTCTCCACCATATAAAGCTCTCCGCCATTTAAAAAAGCCACCCTTGCACAAGGCTGCAGAAAAGATTACACCCACGTTTGGTGTTCTAAGTACACTTGACTGTGATCTAAGACAGGCTTTGTGCTGGTGAATTTAACCCAATTGAAAATACAACCAGGTCTGGAAGGAACAGTATTTCTACATAGCTATAGCATGTAAATCTGTGCAATTGATGTTCATTTTAAAAAATGTGCAAATGTTCATGGTGGAGAAAGCCAACTTATCTAAAGTACCAAGGACCCTATTTTATGCCGGAAAAAATATATCTTCATGTCCTGAGACACAGAAGTAGGCATTTTAGCATTTTTTCTCTCTCACCTCAGCATGTAGTGGGCTTAATACGAGGCTCAGGATAGAGCAATGTATAGACATTGTTTTCTCTTACAACTCCAGTCCCAAGACATTATTAAGGCACTAGCTTGTACTTACTGCTCTGTTTACAGGCCATAATCTCTACACAGAAATCCCATCCAACTCACAAGTAGACTAGTCGTCTTACCCTCCAAGCAGAAGGAAATGTGATCACTGCATTTCTTCTCATTTTTTGCTACTTGAATAGTCCCAGCCACAGTATACCAAGCACTTTCTTAATAGATAGGGAGACATACTGTTCACACCAGAGAGGAAATTAAAGAAAAAAAAGGCTCTTTTTACTTATTTTGATAATATGTTATGCTTTGCAAAGCTAAGAGGAGGAAGCAAATGGAAAAGGAATCCACAGAATGCTAGAATATGACAGTCACTTCCTCTCAGGCCTTGAAGGGAAAAATAGAGCAAGGAAGCTGGTGAATGAGAGGTCTGGCAAACACAAACACCAGCTCACAATGAAACCGAGCGAGATCAACATCTCACTTCACACACGTTCATGGAACCAGACACTAACAGCTTTCAAACACGACTAACTTGATCTAGATTTGAACTTATAACCAGTATCCCATTACCAGTCCCCAAGTAATTTAGTTCCCTCAGGGAAATGTAGGGTTTAGCATTTTCAGTTCCTGATGTGCTCAGACAATAATGATTTTATAAAAGACCTACTGCAGCGATGCATCTACTAACATGGCAATCAGTTACAGATTTGGGTATAGCACAGCCGTTTCCTTTAGATCCACCAGAGCGATAGTAAAATTTACTAATAAAGGTATCAGTGAAGGGAGTAAAATAGTAACTCTAGTCTTCATGAGTCTTTATACTCCAAATATAAAGAATCATCAGTTTGTTCATCCCATCACAAATAATATCTAATTACGACAAAGGGTCGGACCCTGGAACCTCTGCATTCTGCAATGTTTTCATAGAAATGTGTCCTGACAAAAAACAGTGGTCCTGCAGAGCTACTCTAAGCTCTATTCAGAGTACTGTTCATCAGTAATCAATATTATTAATATAGTAGTGGCCATAAGACTCCTGTTGTATAACTACAATCCAATCTTTAATGTATTCGAAAAGTTACAGGAACATTCCTAAAATACACATATTGCTTTGAAACCTGCAATAGCATGATTAAGTTATAGGCCTTTTATTTCAGGACACTTCAAAAGGCTAAAAAAAAAATAGTAAGTTTCAGCTATGAATATTTGTCTGAACAACACATAATTTACCATGTAGAATAAAAAGAAAGCCTGTATCTCTCATGCACCAATACTACCTACAGTGAAACGAGAAAAAAAAAAAAAAAAAAAAAAAAAAAGGCAACTGACTGAATGCAAGAACACAAAGAGGTTGCCTTGGCACAAGAGATAGTCTACCTCCAAGCTTCCACCACAACAAATACAAATACAGTAATGCTTCCTTCAGGGGGAAAAAGAATCAGCCTGCAGAGTGGATGCTGAAGGCCAAGAATCTATCTAGTCACACTCAAAAGGACTATGGAGTTTGAATGAGGGCATAAGTTTGCCTTTTAGGCATCTGTACCTGTTCACCCAAAAGTGGCAAGAAAGTAATAGTGGAAAAAAAAAGGAAAGGGAGAAAATGAATAGTAAGAAGAGGGTAAAACTGGGCACCTGGCAAAGAAGTAGAAAAGAGAGAAACAACAAAATTAGGAAAAAAAGACAGACAGACATACACAGGTATTGGCATTAAAAAATATGTAAATAGTGAAAAGGAGTCATGAATTATTGGAACTGGTGAAGGAGAAGACACAGGAAAAGAAGAGCTGGGTCAGGCAGAAAAAGAAAGCACAAATGATTTTGCAGGAGGGAAAAAAAGAACAGGGCTTCAAGTAACTAGATTTCTAGCTGCAAGTTTTTTTAAAAAAATAAAAATAAATAAATAAATAGAGTCCCAGCCCCCTCCTCCCCTCACCCTTAAAAGGGAGAAAACAAATATCGAAGTTAGTATTTTGTCACATTGTTGTGATAGCAGTTTGCAAAATACTGAACAGCTTGAAGAAAGTCCTGATCTGTTTTTGATTTCAGTGATGTTTTCTATGGGGTTCAGATGTTATGAGGAAAACTAGATAAAGTTATAACAAATATATTGGAGTTTTGCTAAGTTTAAAACCTTCAAAGTCTTGGGTTAAATGCTACTTACTAGGTATTATGCAGGATATTTCCCTAAGAGCATATTATTTCATGATTGCTTAACAAAGGCATCTGTTCTTTCCCTTGTAGCTTCTGACACTGGACACTCTTATGGGCACACAGACACAAGTCCAATCCAGTGCAGCATTTACAATATTTCATTTGCAGAAAAAAGCCACAGGGGTGAGCCAGACAGTAAAATGAAACCAAACCACCATCCTAAGACATGGCTCTAGATGTCATTTATGTACACAAGCCATACAGGACTCCAGTCCAAGACACACATCATTCTGAAGCAGTGCCATGTACAAGTCACATTCACAGCAGCAGCAACAAGGCTTCAAGGTAAGCGTGCGGATGTGACGATAAAGCTAACATGAGGTCATGGGTACTTGTGACCTACACCAAGGAATAAAGAACTTAAACCCAGCAATTAGCTCAAGCTTAATACTGCAACTCAAGTAGTGCCACCCGTACTGCTTCCGTGGCACCTTAGATTTAGAGACAGTTTGATGATTTTTTGCATTATGCAGAGCCCTAGTTCTACAGTTCTGTTGATCACAAAGCCAACACTGTGTTTCCAGAACAGAAGGGGTCACAAGAAACATAAGGGTGCTCCACAGAGACTCAGCAGAGTTCCAGATGGGTTATCCGCTCTTCTGCATCTCTGAATCTACTCTCCAGTACTACAGGTATCTTACTATCAAAGTGTCACCACTACCCAAAAAATTCCAGCCCATCATTACTCTAGTAACAGCAAGTTAGCTAAAGTTCAGTCAGTCATGAAAATGGAGAGAAAGGCCAAATAGATCCAGATTTAGATCAAACCCATGGAAGTGTACTATGCAAACACATCCTGGTTGTTTTTCAAAGCTGCATGATATTTTCTTCTTTGTGAACAACTCTAAGTACAACTGTTACCAATTTAATGATTCTCTAGCTTTCAAAGACCGGAAACAGCAGTAACAATTAAGTTAACCTTAGTGTCCTAGTGCAGTCTCAGCCTGCAACAAACCCACCCATCAGACTTCACCAAAAAGAAATTCACTGTATAAATAATTTGGAGGTTATTTTGCAACTAGGACAAAATAATTTGCCTGGAATACTCAATTTGCCTGAGTGTATTCAATCCTCTTTCTTTTTTTTCTCCTCACTGCTGCTCCTATCCCATCAATATAAACAAGATCCCTGCCTATCCTTCCCAATCAGAGGCCCAGCGACTTTCTAATTTTCTTCAAGAAATATTGGCCAAAGGAATAGCCAGAGAGGATGTATTTACTGCCAGAAAATTACATACAGCATGGTCACTGATGTCCATTATACATTACAAACTCTCAAGGATTTAAGTTTCAACTGATAAACAGCAGAGCATTAGCACAGTTTAGCCTTTGGGAATTGCCCTAGCATAACCACTACAAATTTCGTAAGCCACAAAAATGAAGTTAGCAAGATCCACACAGGAAGCTTTTGTCAGCAGCAAGATTTTCCAGCAGCGTTAGGCCAAGTTTTAAGCTGCTCGAACAAACACAATCCTGTAATCTACAGAAACTAGACTGCTTGATCTTATAGCTGTGTTGGACTCACAACCTGTGCTGCAGTTGTAACATCCAGTGCCCTTCTTGGGGAATGTTTCAGAGCACATCCACACGCATAGTCTGCACATAAGCTGTTTTTATACTCCAATTCATAACCCCTTTTCTGGCAATCATCTCTCCCTCTGATATGTCTGGTCTTAAATGATCAGAGGTTTTGCGGAAAGGGATCCCATTTAAAGGTGGAATTTCCCACTGAATCTATACTTCTGTAGAGATAACAAGCTCCGCAGTGGACAAAAGATTATGTAAATACAATCTTTCTGCTTCCCATG
The DNA here is from genome assembly GCF_028389875.1 of Rhea pennata. NCBI lineage: Eukaryota > Metazoa > Chordata > Aves > Rheiformes > Rheidae > Rhea > Rhea pennata. The sequence goes on along the minus strand of NC_084671.1, from coordinate 8,984,783 downwards.
TTCTACTGAACAATACAAAGTCAAGTTCAGCTGCCAACAAAGGAAGAGAGGTCATAGCTGACAAAATAACAGAGAGAAGAAACCTGTATCAGAGCAGCACAGATTCAGGTAAAAAAAAAAAAAAAAAAAAAAACTCGTCACCAGAAGGGACAGTACATCAGCTCTCAAGAATGAGAAGTACAGGATTTCATCCATCGTTCAGTTTGTCAGAAAGTGGTAGGTTATTACAGCTTCTGGGGCCAGTCACTAGAGGGAGCAATACTCACACCAGGCCTTGCATGTATTTTGTAGGCTGCCTTCCTTCCCTTCTGAATTGCAGTATAAAGAATCAAAGGTTAATTGGAGTAGAGGCCCTCATCAGGAAAACAGTTTTTCTAGAAGCCACTAAAAAAAGAGAGTAATTGAAAAAATAAGTCGTATGAAGGCACATTTTCTAATTTTCTAAGACTAGCAAACTAAAAACCATCGATAGGGCTCTCAAATGGACAAAAACTCTCCTCCTGTTCCTTCTGACTTTCCTGGAAACGCACCCTAGTATATTTTGCTGGAAATAGGCCGAATCTAAGAACATTAATTTCAGATTTCAGAAAAGCATTCAGTTGACTTTCTCATTTATCTACTGGCCCTTTTAACAATACTAGTTTTCCAAGAAGATCATTATGCTAGTGTTAATCCACGTGGAAAAAAAATATACTGAATATCCACTTATACCTCTCCTATGCTCACACTTCTGAAATCTCAAAACCAGTGACACTCTTTGTAGCACAGTTCAAAGTCTCCATCATTCTCAGATCTTCGTTCAGGGAAGTAAGATTTAAAACTTACTGAAAGAAAACGGTGAGTCAATGGATGTTGAGAAAGAAGAGTGAAACTGCCTCTATCTGTTAGAACGCAGATCTTCAGTGACACTATACTAGTTAAATCTGGACAAGAAGAAACACCGACAGACTAACAAAAAACTCTGCAAAAGCAACATACTGCAGCACATTTAAATTCATGCAACAAGAACTAAAAGATCAAGCCACTCACACACAGTACCTCATTTTCTTTGGCACCCCTTGACCAAATAACTCCGGTTTTGACTATCCCACTCCTCCTGGTGTTTTTCAAAATTGTTGAGGAATAATTCTCTATAATAATAGCGCTTTCTACCCTAATACACTGAATGCTGTCAGATCTATGGGTATTTTAAAGATCACAATACTCTCTTGCAAGGAAAATGGTAATAATACACGAATTTTACAGACAGAGAGACTCGAGCCTAGAGATGCTGTGTGACTGGGTATGTTACTTAAGAAAAGTATATATAAAAATTAATTGACAAAAGTATTAGATTCCAGAATACTCAGGAAAAGAATCTGGAGAAAAAGAATCAAGGGTAAAACTTGAGACAATTTTATGGCATTAACGAAACAGACTACTGAAATAAATCTGGTATTGAAGAGAAGTGATGAACAAAACACGTTGCACTGAGCTGATTCCGAACAGAGCAGCGCTGAAGTTACAAATGTAACAAAGAACATATTTGAAACAGCAAAATGAAAAGATGTGAGGAAATACTGAGAAATAAGCTGACAACAAAAAACACCTCCTCAGTTTACAAAGTTGTCTAGAGTTTTACTATTGACAATAAAACCCAGAGGATGTGTTTTTAACATTGATCATTTGCTTTAACATTATATGGGAGAAAAAAAACGCGTGTCTTTCAAAACGAGGCAGACATTTAGATAGGAAGTTGCTGTCTAGGTTATACATAGTTGACCTAGGAAAATAAGTCATTAAGCCAATCTAATACAAAGCATACTGAGATAAACACCTTCTTTTAGCCAGGGGAACAATCTGTCTGTATCCTTCTTTCACCTTGACTCTGGATAGAAAACTGTAAGATAAAGTTTTGCTCTTTTCAAACTTTTAACTGATGGTGTTTTACCCCCAAAAGCACACATTTGTCCTTCAGAATCAGCTATGCTAGAAGCATTACCCAAATGTCTGTTCCACAGGAATAATAAATAAATTATCTGAGACAAGTTTTTTACCCAACTAAGACCAGTACAGCTGAAAAGCTGCAGAAAACTAGATAATAGAAACTGAGCCTAATATAATTCTTACTGATACTGCATGGATTCAGTCAGAGCCTTTGATGCCTAATGAATACCTGTAAGCAAAAAATCTCTAATGGCTGAAGGTAACATTTTCAAAAACCCAAATCTCTTCCCAGTAAAGTGAATGGGATGAAACTTTTTTTTTATCATACCTGATGATTCCAGCTCCTTTTGCTTTGTTCATACATAATTTTTGTTATGTTTATTTGAACTTTACTCAAATGCTTTTATGTTTTGCTCAAATATATTGTTTTGCTGAAAACAAAAGTTTTTCCTGTCTTTATTTGATGTTTGTTGGGGGGTGAGGTGTTAATTAATGCTTTTTAATTTGTAGTAGAATTTATATTCCTTCCTACTGGTTAAAAGAAACTTTTCATAAACCATAAGGTCCAAGAAGCCAAGAAGAAACTATTATTTCTAGTGTCTTTCCAAGCAGAAATTTGAAGAAAAGATTGTAGTAAATCGATTTCTACCACAGCCCCCAAACCTTATTTAGTATATAATGCAATTAGGGCCCCTGCAGTAGAGTACGATTTGGCAGTTTCAATCAGATCGCCTCGCAGTACAGTTAGGGCTGCTAGGTGACACTTGAGATCTGAAGAGCGCGGGTAAAAATAACCTCTGTTCAACAAGACATGATGAACACCAGACAGCTGAGTCACCTTTGAAACTGATTTTGATTTTTTGCGTTTGAGGGAAATATTAGAGAGAGAGAGAGAGAGAGAGAGAGAGAGAGAGAAAGTACTCAAAAAAACATCTCAAACATATCTTTCTCTGACTATCCTGTCACGTAAATGCTGGGCTTCCTTTAGATTTCTGTCGCTGACTTCAACTTCACATCAATGCGGAGCGCTCAACCACTGCTGAGAAACCTCAGCTTAATGTAGAGAAGCAACTTCAAAAAATTCCCAACTCCCTTTAAAAAGCGTAATTTCTAAACAAGTATTTCTTGCACAGTATCCTCTCTTCTCGCTTATTAAGGTTTCCACTGTTTTCAGCAAAGTCGAAAATGAGCAAGGCCCCGCAGCTGCAACAAAATACAGGCAGCTGCAGTGCTGGTGGATGCTTTGCAAGACGAGTATAGCATGATACAAAGTTACTGTGTATCAGAAGTAAATAAGCTACAAACAAACTAAATAAGGTAGTGGGAAAACACAACTTCTTTGAAGTCCAGTGGTGTAACTGAAAGCCTGTGAGGGAAAGTATTTCAGGGAGACTTTCACACTGATTTTCAGGTTGAACCTTTTATTTGAAGACTTCCTTAAAAAGATCTTAAGCAGGAGAATAAGCAGTGATGCGGTTGGCAAGCAAAGAAACCACCGGCTTTTTTTTTTTTTTTTTTTTTTTCCTAGCCAAAAATACGCGATTGAGAACGAGAAAAGCTTCTGCTTTTTACTGCCCCGGGGGCAAACCTAAAAAACGCGGGTGACACCCGGCAGAGCGCGCACACCCTCGACAAGGAGAAACTATTTCCCGGGCGGTAGGAAAGTTTCCTGGAGAACGCCGCATTTCCGCCTCTGCTGGAGCATCTCCAACACCCCGAGGAGGAAGAGCAGAAACCAAGCAAACCGACGAGCGCGGCGAGCGCCGCCGGGAGCCGCCGCCACGCCCGGCCGCGGGGCCCCTCGGCCCGGCGCGGGGGGCGCGGGCGAAGGCGGCCGAGGAGGGGGCGAGGGCAGGGGAGGCTGAGGAAAGGGGCAAGGAGGGTTTAGGGCGCCGGCCGCGCTGCACTCACGGGCGAGTCGTAGGAGAAGGCGCACTCCGTCTTGTAGACGCGGTCGCCGGACTTGGGCACGCGGATCGTGGGCATGTAGGGGACGAGCAGCTCGCCCACGTCCCCCGCGGCCATCTGCGCATCGCCGCCGCCGCCGCCGAAGAGCGCGGCCCGCTGCATGCTCGCTCGCTCGCTCGCTCGCTCCGGCCGGCCGACGGCGAGCGGCGGCGGAGGGCAGCGGGGCCGGGGGCAGGGAGCCGGGGGGAGGGAAGCGCAGACGCTATTTTTACTCCAGTGGCAGCAGGAGCAGCGCCAGCTGCGGCGGCTCCGCGGGGTCCCGGCGAGGGCGGGCAGCGGGAGCGGCGGCGGCGGGCGAGGCAGCGACCCCCGCCCCGCCTGCGGCGGCCCCGCCCCGCGCGCGAGCCACGGGCGACCGTTACGGGGCGCCGGGCGCTGAGGGGCAGCCGCGCCCCTCCCCCCTCTCCCCCGGAACCGCCTTTTCTCCACACGCGCCGGCGGGTCTTTCGCGACCGGCGCTGCGGCAACGCGACGAGGCAGAGCTCCCGCCGCCGCGGGTCACGAGCCGTCCCGGCCGAAGCGGGAGAGCTGGCGAGCTGGGAGCCGCTGGGCTGCGGGGGAAGCGGCGCCCGGCAGGGTTAAACGGCGCCGCCTGAGAGAGGACGTTGGACGCCTGGGGCTGTGCCAGCAGCTGCGCCCCGACGTCCTGTGCCCAGCGACAGCGCCTTAAGCCTAAATGATGTTTTCTTTTTCTTTTCGACTTTCTTTCTTCTTTCTTTTGACTTTTTTGTGGTTCTCCTCGCTTTGAGAGAGCACCGATAGTGGTAGAGGAATAGCAAAAATTAAAAGTAGAAGAATAATTGAAATAATGTTTTTTCCCCCAAACACTATCTAATAGACCATGGGGTATGCCTGACAGGATTAGCAGCAGCAGCAAATAATAATAATAAATAAGTCATATAATTTAAATGAGTGACCTTCCAGCTGTAGTTGACATTATATCCAGGGGTTCATGGACTACTTCTAAGTAGGCGATTGAAAAAATCAAAGTTCACATCACTTAACGGCAATCTACACGTGTGACCTTTGCTAGGACCACATTTTTACCTTACAGGAGTGGTTCTGAATTAACAATAGAGCTGAAAAATCACAGGTTTATATCCAGCAATGAACAGGCTGTAAGTGTAAGCTAACCAGCATAGTCTGTTCTCAATGAGTTTTCAGGCAGAATCAAAAGTGTTGGGAACTCTGAAATACCTACAGCAAAATACGAGCTCAATGGAATGGTTCTAGAGTTGCACAAGAACAGAATTTATAGAGAATCATAAAATAAGAAATACAAAATCAATCACAGTCTTCCTAATGTTTGGCAGTGATAGGAAACAGCAAATGAGGCAATCTTTACTTCAAATATTCTATGTACTATTGCTCAATATAATCCTCAAAATTCATTAGTTTTTAGCAATTTGAAACCACAAGATGACTAGGATTTGCTAAAGAAGTTGGGCTTACTTCCTTTATAAAGGTGGAAATTTCAACGTAGACAGGTGATTTAGGTTCACAAATTCTAAGAGAGGTTATAGGTTTAAACTACAGGAATACTATGGCCATTAGAATCAAAGAAAACATAACCCTCTAGTGGCAAAAGCCTGTCAAGATAAGTGAGTAACCTATTTATTCACCACTTTTTTTTCCCCCTCAAAGTGGTATAGAATAATACCACTTTGAATATAGAATAGTGGTCTAGAACAGTTTTGAAAATACATGGTTGGTATGTATAAGAATGTCCTCACATACAGTTTCAAACAATTAATGTTATCCCAGAAAATACTTATTTACTGATGTCATATATAGTATTAAATCATCAAGGAATTCCATTCTTACAGACATGACAGTAGGCAGCCTCCTCTTGAAGTGTTCTTAAATAACTGTTTCAGATTTCAGTATGTTCTTATTTGATCTTTAGTGAAGACCTAACTTCCGCTAACATCTGCAAACTGATTCTAACAAAATTGATTTTGAATACTATAATACTCTTCAGAGAAATGTGAATTAACAACTGCAATTAAGTAAAAAAGCTTGTAATACTAACCAAATTCCAAAGCATTTTGTTTGCATCTGTAGTCTTACTACATTATAATTATGATTTTTCAGCATTCTGTTTATGCAACATTCTGGATCTTTATTTGCCTCGTTTCCATTATGTATTTCTTAATTCATTCCTGATTAGCAGCAGTTGGATAGCACACTTCCACTCAACTTTTTGAATAAACTCTTTTGTCTTGCTTTTTTGATTCCAACTAACCTTACTTAGAAAAGAAGCCTTTTTCGTCTTTGAAGTCCCCTCTACGGTCTCTCTATATTAACTATCAGTTAATATATATAAGGTTTTGAAATTTTCATCTTTGGATTGTTATTTAAGACTTACATTTGTACATACTAAAGACTGCAATCACACAGCAGAAAATGGTATCTGTTTTATCTATCTTTTTAAAAAACAGTCTTTTAAAGACAGCCTGTAGAGAAGCAAGTGTGACTGGAAAAAATGGGAGAACAGATAGGCATAAATTATCTTAAAAGTAAGAGGAAAAGTTTAAAAGTGGTGATAAAATAACTAATGAAGGAAGAAGCAGCATGGCTGACAATATCGGAGAGTAAGGGTATTAACAGGTAAAGACAGACACCTTTGAGATAACACAGGGAAAACAACAGCTGACTTTGAACAAGATGCAAGTTTGGAACAGAGTGAAAGCCTGGTTTGAGTCTAGGTAACAAGAAAAATAGCACTTGTCCAAAGTAACAATATTCCAAAGACCTAAAGACTTTTTTCTTACTTAGCTCATTTTTCATAAATTATCTGTCACAAGGCATCCTAAAAGAAAAGGCATTCAGTTTCTTGTGCCTTTCATTTAGAAGTTTAAGTACAAGAAATGATGGATACTAACATCAAGTTGCTTCACACAGATTAGGTCAAAAAGCCCATTCTATGTTGACGCTCTGGAGAAAAAGAGTAACTGCTAGCAACTGACATAAGGCCTTTTCTCTGATCACTAAGTTTAACAGCTATACAGCTTAACTGTCACACAGCTTCTTTCAAGTAACTGGAATCAACAGAAAATGATTTTTCAAGTTTAATTCAGTGAACAGCGGGATGTATATGCATAATTCAGTCACAACTTGTTAGTATGCATTTAAAACCTTGCATACTGTCTTAGGACTGCTTAATTGTCAGGTGTGGCTTTCATAGAATTGTCAGTAAGATTTTTATCTGGTGTTTCATAATGATACCAAGGTCCATCTCCCCTTGCTCTCATCAGTCTGCGCGCCTCCATCTCCATCAGCCTTTGGAAAAAAAGAAAGAAAGAAAAGCAAGAGTCAATGAACACTTAAGCTGGGGTTACTTTGACAACATCAATGTTTAACAGTAACAGTGCATTGCTGACAAGAGCAATGAGTTGAATATCTACATTTACAAATACTAGCAAAACACAGATAATGCCAAAATATAACGAGTTCAACTAGGACACGAAATACTACATCCTTCTGTCCCTTTTATTTTTTCCAGCAAAGCACCTCACAAAACAGTAAAAAAAATTACTTGCAAGAGCTCTGTCAGTTTCTTGCTTAGTGAGGGGGACGACAGTTTTAGATATAGCTTTCAGCCAAAAATAAATAGGTGAAGAAAAAACAGACTTGATCATGATGGTAGATGGACCTATTTTATCTCGGTCCCAATAGCAACGTTTCATGAAACTTGGATGCTCTTCTGTTACCACAGTTTACTCAAAATAAGTATAGAACGAACTCAGTGCAACAGTGTCACTGCCACCCAGAAAATTTTGAACAGCAGACAAGAACGTGACCAGCCTGATAAACTGTGTTATTCAGCTACTCAATTTAATTACAAGCAGCAGCAGAGGCAAAGAGCTGTCCATTTCCTGATATACATACACTGAGTCACAACTTTACAAATGGGAACTGTTTTGAAGAGGTACCGCTCTTTTAAAAGACTGCTCTTGGCTTGTTCCGGTTCTGTGATCTTAATATTGAGGAACAGACACCATAGATACTATAATTTTCACTTTAACACCAGACAGTGCAACAAGCACTCAGGGTCAAGGGATGCATGAGCAAGCAGGTACATAATGTCAACATCCACCTCCGCATTTTAAGCAAAATACGATAACAAACTATAGTATGTCTTTCAATCTCAACTATATACCATACCTCAGCTCAGTTTTCTTTGCTTCAACATCAAGCAGAGCCATGGCTTTCTCATAATTTTTTTCAGGGGGGTCAAGAAGGTAACGAGCTATCCAACGACTTATAGGGTGCTAGCAAATACAGAAGTATAGATTATTTGCATAATTCCCAAGTATAAGGTCATTATACATAAATCATATTGCATGTTCCCAACTCTGCAAATGGGATCAGCTCTGAGAACTGCTAATCAAATCATAATAGTAAATTTAAAAACATACTCAACTTTTTATAAAATCAGAGTCCTAAAAATTCACATTTCATTTCCTTATTTTCATGCCAAGAACACCTGCAGGAGACTATTCTGTAGCAAAATTAAACACAAGTTAATGGAAGAGATGTAACGTATTTTGGTTTTACTGAAATTAAGTTCCTTAAACTGCTGCTGGAATCACAGAAGCGGACTCCAAGCCTGTTGCTGAAATCAGTAACGTTTTGAAGTATTGCTTCCACACAGAAGCCATTGCACTGGGAACAAAAAATTACATGAGTTACAACAGTCATAATACTGCTGAATTCAATTACTTCCAAGCAAAACCAAAGAGTTTGCACCAAGAAGCCAGGAACTCATTTTAAGAAAATAAAACAAAGTAAAAAAACTATGACCTCAAGTCTTCTGACTATAAAAATCTCAAATTTTACACTAAAAAGCATGAGAGATATTAGACTTTGAAACAACACTAGCAAATAACACTGAAGTAAGCGATGTCAATTTAAACTCCAGTATCTTAAGAGCTGTAGCTCAAGAGTAAAAAACGAAACAGACAAAAACTGGATGCCAAGAGTAAAGAGAAATTCTGTTTGTGACTCATGCAGACTGCTCTTACTATTTAGAAATATTACAAAAGGATTCTTGGCATACAGCTTCAGCAGTTTACTTGCACATAACTGCAGATCATTTGCATCTACTTCTGTCAATATAATAGATTTCCTACTGCAATATGCATGTTTCATAAAGATAAAACAGCAAGTTTGCCAAAGTTATAATTGGACAGTTCAAGTGATATCATCCTACTCTGATACTCCGTTGCAAAGATATCGCTATCCCCATTACCATACTCCACGTCTTTTCTTCCCCAAACTAATCTTAAGAGGAAGGCTACCCCTAGCACACCCCCCTTCACAAGTTACACTCACTTTGTAGTATTCCCAATACTCTGGAACATAACCTTCAGGAATCTCTGCAAGTTCAGCTTCACCTGACAGAGAAAGGAGGGGAGAAACATTTCATACAAGTAATCTTTGAAGTACCACAAGTTCTGCTTTCCACATAAAAAACCAACACTACTTCACATGGAGAATATTCCCTCCATTTGAGCTATTCAGAACAACTGGACCTCTTGTATTTTTTTTCAGACACTTCACACTATAAGCATCTAGCTCAGATTTTAAACCATACAACCAAAGGGTGAAATACAGAAGAAATAACTAAGATCAAGTCCATAAAAATGCCCATTTAAAATATATGAGTTGGAGGAATGTTTTCCTGTATGACCTGGAAGTATGTTTTTCTATGATCTCTCAACTAAATCAATACAGTAGTAATTATTACAGTAATATATTTCAAACAAAGATTGCCAGGCAGAATTGGGTTTTTTTGCTAGCTAACAGCACATAACTACAGTGTATGCAGCGTTCTAAGTATGTAAAACCAGATAAGACGACTCCTCATTGGAATACAACAGACCTGTTCACCAACATCACCAATGTTTGAAAAACTAGCACAAAAGCATTATGACTGTTCTCCATTTGAATGTGCCAGTTTTTAAAAATGCAGAAGAGTTTTACAAAAATCAACAGCTACATAAGAAAGAAAGAAACTGGGAATATCTTTTATGTATTTATACAACATTACCATAATTGTTAGGCCTATTTCATGATCTTCCAAGGAGCAAATCATAGAAGAGCTAGATTTTCTACCCAGCATGCACAGTTTCCATTTATCCATTTAATAATTTTCACTGTGTACTTACATTAAGCATGACAGAGCACTCACCAATGAAGATGTTCACATAAGTTACAAACACTACTGCGGGTATCCCAGTCAAAAATATATAGAATCTCTGCACAAGGGATAAAAAGAAAAAGAAAACATAAAGATTGAAAAATTTAGCAGCCTGACAAAATTAAGATGAAGTTAGTCTAAAAATAATGTAAAATAGCCGGTAACACTAAGACTTGCAGGTGGGATAGGAATGTTGCATGTAAAGCTATACTGTTGATTAAAATGAGTTAATTAACAAGCTAAAATACAGAAACAGTAATGCTGTATCAGTCCACGAGTCCATTTAGTTCAGCGTTCAGTCTTCCAGAGAGGTCAGTCTCTGAAAAAGCAGATAGCAATGCTTTCCCTGAATGCTGTCCCAGCATCTTTTGATATCTGGTTTCAGCATTTCACTGTAATGCAATATAATGCAGCATAAATATAAACACCGTCAGCTTTGGTAACTGAGGAAGACAGATAAAACAAGTCAATTACTCTAAAATAGTGTCAGGTTGGCTGCTACCCTTTCTAATGGGCTTTTTCCAAACCCTACCTTTTCAGCAGTTAACTCAGATCAGGCTTCCTAGCTCTAGATCTCCAGTGTTAGTGGCCTAGGTAACTGAAGGCAAACTCTGCAGTACAGTAACCCAACGTGGTTTAAAAAGGAGAAAAAAAAAAACCCTAGAAGGCATTTGCAAATTATGCAAATGTGAACACTAATACAACATTAACTGATGTACCAAACAATCTTTACCGTTAGCTAATCTTGTATCTTTTTGCTTCATTTGTCCTGATTTTAGAGCATATGACAATAAATCGTTTAGGGGGAGGACTGAAAATTCTTCTTTATATGACTAGTGCCAACCACACTTTAGATGCTAGCACATAAGATAATTATATTTTAGACATTCCTGGATAATTTGCAAGTGGTTTGTCACTCTAACGCGCTTTAAACTTACCAGTAAGTTCAGAAATCGAGAGTCATAAAAACTTGTTGCCTTGATAATAAACATTCTTTTCCCATGGCTGCTATGTCGTATAGGAGCTGAAAAGTAAATCAAAGCATTACAGTTTTCCCTCTCTCTTTAGCGATTGTATCCAGGAAAAGGTCAACGACACAGGCAGGAGGGAGAGCTGGAGGGGCGGGAGGGAAGCACTCAGCAGTGCTGGGGTAATTATGAACTGTTTTTCTCGAGGATATCAATACTCCTAGGAGGAAATTAGCTCAGGCAATCGCCTAAGCGAAAGCGAGCGGATTTTCTTCCGAGGCCTCGAGCCGCCGCATCCCTCGGGCCGGTCCCGCAGGCCGCCCACCAAAGCGCCCGCCTCGCCCTGGCCCCGGCCCCGCTCTGCCTCGAGCGTCCGGCGCAGGGCCGCGGCGCCCCCCGGGCCCCCGCCCGCCCCCTCACAGCGCCGCCGTCCCCTCCGCCCCGCCAAGGTCACCTCGCCGCCGGGACGCCCGCCTGCCCCCTCCCCGCCGCCGCGGCCCTACCGACGGTGCCGGGGAGGCGGGCGGCCGCGGCGCGCCAGGGGAGCCGGGGGCCGCCGCCCGCAGCCCGCCGGGCTCCCCAGGCCGCTGCCGCCCGCAACAGCAGGCTCATGGCCGCCATGGCTGAGACTGGCACAGCGGCAAGGCCGAGCGAAGCCCTTCCCCACGGCGAGAATGAAGCTAAGGGGTGGCCATCTTGGGGCCGGGCAGATCGCTCCGCCTCCTTCCGGCGCCCCAGCGGGGAGCCGCTGGGCATTGTGGGAGCGGGCGGCGGGTGTCATGGCGGCGGCCGCGGGCGCGCTGTGCGGACGTCTTGGGGGTGCGTTGCGGGTCTCGGCAGCCGGCCGCCTGCCCGGGTAGGCGCCGCGGGGAGCCCTGGGGCGCAGGGCCGCTCTCGGGGCAGAGGGGACGGGGCCCGCGGAGGCGCTTAGACCCGCGCTGCGCTGGGCCGCAGCAGAGGCCGGGCGGGCGGCGAAGGGCTCTTGACAGCAGGCCCGGCCGGGCGGCCCGGAGCTCTCGGGAAGCGACCGCTGGCGGAGCGCGGAGCCGGGTTTTCCAGCTGATTTCGTTTCCAAAAGCGGTGTTGATTTTTGAATTTTGATGAGTAGTTCTGAGTGTAAGGTATCGCGTATGCTTAATGTTAAAGAATTTCCCTGTTTGCATTGCTGCTTTGCAGTCCTTGTGTTTTTGCTTGTAGCATTTATTCTTTTTTGTGTATTTATACCACGGTTTTACTGTTTTTGATGTTTAGTTTGAGTCACCATAGGAGGGTGTTCCTGTGTTGTGTTGCTCAAAATTAGTCAAATATTTTTTAGTTTTTTTTCATTTTTTTTCTGTGAATACATTTAGATAAGCGAGATAAGGGAAGGGGTAAAAGAACCAACAAACACAGAGATGCCATATTTTCGTGAATAACTGAATCTATGTCTTTTGCCATGAATTCTGCCTTTTTTTTAATCTAGGATGATATCTGCCTTTAGAGAAGGTAGAGAATAGAGAAATATTTTCATTTAGCTGAATATTATTTTTTCTATCATATATATCTTTCACTTTATATGTTTTGTAGGCTAACATTGAACCTATTCCAGAAGAACCTAGCAAAAGTTGAGCCCCTCCACCGTTTTAAGCTTCTGCACACTACTTCTGCTCGGAAAGGCCTGGAGGAGTTTTTTGATGATCCTCAAAACTGGGGAGAAAAAACAGTAAAGTCCGGTGAGCTACATATAGCTTTTCTGATTGTGTCTTTGAACCACTTGTGCTCAGCTGAAATACGACTTTTTTGAGTTATAAGAGTATTCATAACTACGTGAAACTTCTTTTATGTACATGTTTACTTGTGTATATATTTATGTGCTAACACATCTTAATGCTTTTTAACTTTGTCTTTTTTGTGTGTGTGTGTTTATACAAGCAAGTAACTATTATGCAGCAAAATACTTGGCTGTAAATCACCTGCCTTGCTCTTATGTGATACTAGCACACAAAAGAAACATTCTTAGTTTCTTTTTCAACTGTATATTTGAACAACCTTGTCTTTTTGCTTCAGTGTATGGATTTGTCCCGTAGCTTTCCCATCTTTATCCTCTTACAAACTCAGATGAACAACAGGTTCATTGCAGTGAATGTACTTGTATATTCAAAGCAGATGTACATAGGGATAGTTTTTCAAGAGATAGTATTTTTAATTAGTTAACAATCCTATTTGTTGAATTAGCTGGGTCTGCAAAGGAAGTATACTTTTTTCAGAAAAAGCAGCTAAATTCAGTTAGACTGATACTTTTTTGATAACTTTTACAGGAGATGCATGGAATATAAAGCAGCTGAGAGGCAAGAGTAGTGAAGATCTGCACAAGCTTTGGTAAGTAAGCTTCAGTGAAGCAGCTACTCGTCTTTTAAAGCATCTCTGCAGATTTAATGAAAATGTGACTGCATTAGTGAATTTAATCTGCTATATAGCACCATGTGCTTAAATCTGCTTTGGTCTTGGAGCAGCCCAAATTCTAATACTGGTCAGAATATGAAAGCTGTATTGCAGGTGGTAGCGTGTGCCCAGTACAAAGGGTTCAGGTCTGGTACAAAGAAGTCAAGTTTGATACTGTTGAATCCTGACCTTTGGCGTTCTTCAAAGCGCAGAAAAAAATTGTTTAGAAGGGACCTCTGGAGCTCATCTAGTCCAACCTTCTGTTTCAGACAGGCTAACCACTAAAAAGTAGATCAGCTTGCTCCAGATTCTGTCTATTCAAGTTTTGAAAATCTCTGAGGCTGGAGATTGCACCACCTCTCTAGGCAGAGAGGTTGTTCTAGCGAGTTGGTTCTCCTATTGCAAGTTATGACTGCTGTGCCTTGTTCTTTTGCTGTGCGCCTGTAAGAAGAGTCTGGCTCTGTTTTCTCTGTAACAGCCCTCCTCTCCCCTCCCTAGCTCTGTCAGACTCTCTCCAGTTTGTCAGGATCTTTTTGTCTCTCTCTATGAAACTAACAGGTATACGATATGGGATTATAGGCTGGATAACTGTGCCTTGTCGAGCAGGTTAGTGAGTGAATAATTGCCGATGAATGTAGAAATTATTTTTGAAGTACTGCTATGCTTTTTGATCTAGGTATGTCCTACTGAAGGAAAAAAACATGCTTTTAACTTTAGAACAAGAATCAAAGCGACAACACAGGCCAATGCCAAGTCCAGAACGATTAGAAAAGGTAACTTTTTCATATAAGCTAAAAATGTAACTCTACATAGAATAGCTGAGTGGAAGGTGAAACCTTTGCAAGCTTGTTAAAGACCATTTTTAAAGTTATCCTGTTCCGAGTATGAGCGTGAAGTAGTGTTATGCTCAAGCAACACACCATGGGAAAGGCATTTTTACTTGTTATATATGACTGAGTGAAATATTCTACTGCCTTCATTCCCTGAAACTGCCCTTGAGGATTTCTAGAAACACTTCTTGTTCAATTTGCAACCTTTTCAGTATTCTTATCTTTCACATTTTTTTCAGTTTCCAACTATTGCTGGCTTTTTGGCTCTGATTTTTTTTTTTTTTGTCTTCTCCAAACTTTTATTCTTTGGTTCTTTGCTGTCCCCTCTTTTGTCATCCTGCCTTTTGCATTATCATGATTCTGACACTGACTTATTAAATTCTTCCTTCTCTGTCTTTACAATTGAAAACTTAATTTACTTATCCACTGTCATTTCTATGTTGATGTCTCACATCTGTAAATCTCCATTCTGAATACACTGTTAAATAATCTGTTTGGACATACATTGTCAGATATCTTGTTATTTTTGCAAATTCATTTTGGTAAAACCTGAAATTTACACTTTTCTTCTGAATTTCTTTCTCTGGTTAATCGTGTGGTTCTATTTACCATAACACGCATCTGCATGATTTTTATGTCTTCCGAGTCATGTATGAATTTATTTGGCCTCTTATTTTTGTCTGTTTGTTACTGTACTTTTGGAAGATCTAAGATAAAACTCTCCTCTAGATCTCCCACTGTGTGTTGTTATTATTTATGATAATACTGTTTCTCAACTCTTCTGTGATTTCCATCCCGAGCAGTACTTTTTGTTTAGTACCACCTGCACCACTCGTGTTTAGCAGCTATGAATCATGGTAGTACTTGTATTAAGAGGGATTAAAAAAAAATAAAAGGTTCCAACACTTCATAAGTCAGATCTGTGTTTTGAGGTCAGAAGCAAAAAAGAACAGGCAGCCAGTAAGAAGATAAGCAACAGTTAAATACTATGATTGCACTGAGACAAAATACAGCAATCAGCTTATTAGAATGAGCTCTGCCAGCTTCCTAGAGGGCTTAATGTGTTGCCGTGTGTAATATGTATTATAGTAATCTTATGAGACAGACTTGCCTAAAAACCTTCAACTTGGATGTCATAATTTGGTCAATGCAGCTTTCTAATCAACTAACAAACACAGAGACTGTAACCACACTGCAAAGTACAAACTAAAATAACACGTAGCCATCATGGACCATCTGACTGAAATACAGATAGCGTATCTTCTCTTTGTTTCTCCTGCTCCTTTCCTCTCCTGCCTCAGAGCTTTCCATCCTTCAAGCATCAGCATTGTAGCTGGCTTTGAGTCTTAGCCGGTTAGTCTTTAATGACTATTCAGACTGACAGTTATTTCATCTGTGTTGTACTTGTAACCTAGACAGCTTATTGAAACTCCTATTCTGTAGTATTCTAGTATATGGTGCTGTAGTATACTGCATGGGCCTTACTAAACTGTTTCGCTTGGTCCACAAATGTGAAGTTACTCATGATGGAACTTGTAGTCTATTTTATCTATGTCTTTCTCCTAAATTTTGTCTAAAAGATCTTCACTTGAGATAGATTGTATTTTGTTGGCCCATCCTGAAACTAATAACTTAGAAAACAATTTCCTATTTTCAGGTGGAAAAATCTATGAAAAATATAGATTTGGTTGTCAGAGAAAGAGAAGATGCATTGAGGCTTTTACAAACTGGCCAGGAAAAACCAGTACCTGGAGAGTGGAGACAAGACTTCTTAGGACGCACCTACTGGTATGGAAAATAATTTTTGTTTTATATGGTTGAAGTTTACAAGAAAAAAGATCCTTCTGATCTAATCATGAAAGGATGCATGTAGAAGGAAGCATGCTTACTAGTCAGCTTTCAGGTGCTTTTTGATGTGTTACATTGCTGTAACTGTTTGTAAACACTTTTGTGACTAAATTCCTGTCTTAAAAATAACAAAGCCAGTTCCATGAAAATAATACAGTTTCTATATTGAATGTCTGTTACTGCAGTGATTCTATAATCTGAACCACAGAGTCCTGTTCAACTTGAACCATCTTGGAGGTTCCTGGTTTAAGGCACTGTCTGTGTACTGAGGGACAACTGTTGTGACTGCATCTCCCACAGTACTGAATGAGATGATACATAAGGATACGTTGGAATTTCCCAATAGTCTTAACTTCTTGCCTTAAAACCATTTAATGTCCAGATACTTTCAATATGTTGTTTCTGGTGATGACACTGAGGTCCCTGGCAGGAACTGCTGTTTCATTACTAACAGTGTTTTACCCTCACTGCATTGGCATGTGAAGCAGTCCTCGCACAATTCTGCCCTGCATTAAAAATGTAGATGACAAAAGGTCATGCAGTATTGTAATGATGAATTTTGAATGCTTTGTTTATCCATAAAGTACAAATTAATAGACTCCCAAATACACCAACCGCTAGATCTATATTGCTGTAGATAAGGCTTCTGCACATCTCTCTTCACTTGGAAACTGTGCCCACAAGGAAGGATTTGGCTATTTATTTGGAAGTTCAGCCCCTAGTTAAAGAAGAGGGTGGATGTGTGAGCACCACACAAAATGGTCTCTAAAGCATATGCAGACACTCTGCAGTACACAGATAGTGGGTCTGGCAGTGTGGGTGCACTGGAGACTAGGTAAGTCTGTACAAGCCATCTGTGCAGCCCATATGCACGGGAAATCCCAGACAGAAATAATGGAGTCTTATATTTAGTGGGAAAGTCTTCCGTTGCTCAAGCAGTTTGTAACTTGACATGACACTTAAACAGGGGCATTGAAGTAGAAACAGAGGTCTCTTCACAGATCAGTCTGCTCACAACTTTTGAAAATTTCTTTTGAAGGATTAACTTCTAAAATAAAGAATTTTATCCATGATGCGCAATCTCTTCAAAGGTCTGTGGTTTTTAAAGTGTGGTTACTTTTTCCAGAAAGACACTGAACTACAGATGAGATGTATGGAGTCACAAATCAAGCCAACAGCGTAACACAGAAAATGCCCAAATACGAATTGCGTGACCTGCTGATCATACCACTTCATCTTCCAACAGTAACCAAGGAGAAGTCTGGTAGACTCAAAGAATGAATGTGTGACATACATGCTGTGTAATCAGTTTCATTTATCTTTAACAGGTACACTTACAAGGAGTGGCCAATACCATGGTACTTGAACAAAAAATACAAAAAAAGGAAATTCTATTACTTACCTCATGTAAATCACTTCATCAGGTAAAAAGACTTTTTTTGACATTGAAAATTTTCTGATCTGTTCCTCCCTCATCTTCCTTCCACTTTGCAAAGAAAAAATAACAACAGTTTTTACAGCTAGTAGACTGAAAACAAGGCTTTTTGATAATCACAATGCCCGTTTCCTAGAAAACTTGCCAAAGGGTTCAAAAGTTAAACAAAAGGGACAGAGGTTAAAGATCTGGGAGATTTGCTTTTTTTTTTTTCCTCCCCGTTCTCATCTTTGTTATGGGGTCTAGCTATCACGTTGGTACTATAAAAGTCATTTTACGTGGGAAGTACTTCAGATCTTCCCAAAGCTTGTAACTCCTATAGCATTCAAAATGAGATGATTATTCTATTTTGCAGGCAAAACCCATTTCTGCTTACCAAAAGCAAATTAACTGTGAAATGAGCAGTCACTAGGAGCTTTTATTTGATCGGGGTAAAGAGTGGTTTCACTCCTACAACCTTCCCCAGTTCTCTCCCCACAAAATGATCTCTTACCTTGCCTCAGACTCCCCCAGCTCTCCCTTGATGATACCCTTTTCCTCATTCAGCCTTCAGGACTTTACTCTCTGCTTCCTCTCTCTTTTTTTTTCCCTGTTTCCTCGTGTTCATCTAGTGTGACTGCAGCCATTTATCACTGACTCTTTAATCTGTGTCAAGCCTAGTTTGAAGTCCTCTTTCCAGACCCTTTCATGTGGAACATCTGATAGCATATCTGATAAGTAAATACTATCTTTAGTAAGCTCAGTCTGGCAAAAATTGAAGTAGATCACACTTTATGTGGATAAAGTAAACTAGCTTTTTTAAAAAAAAGCTATCTAGAAGCTAACGACACTGTCTTCATTTCAGGCTCAGAATCGAAAAAAGCTTATGTAGAAGGGCAAGAAGGCAAAATCTAGAGAAGAAGCAGCAGAAGCTTTTAGAAGTGAAGTTCCCTCACCTTGCCGTGAAGTCTCAGAGCCAGTGAGCTCCTGGAAGAGCACAGCAGCTGCTTGTTTGACTGTGACTAGACTGAAATGAAGTTCTGAAACCAGTGAACAAGTTGACTGCACTTTCCTGAGACTATCTTTTTATTATCTCACAAATCTGACCAAAATTAAATTGTCATCTGGAATTAAAGAGCAATTCTAATGGTTGTTTCTAAACTTGTTGGAAAACTGAAAAATTAAAAGTGAAAGTAAAGCATACATCATTAACAGTAAGAAGCAGCAACTGCCTGCCTGATGAAGCATAAAACATAGGGATTATTTACCCCATTTAAACAACTATGCATTAAAACGAGACAGAAAACAGGAGACCTTCTAAAGGGCACATGACTATTTCCAGCTCTTATCAGCTACATGCCTGAAGTTGTGCTTTCTAAGCACACGGGGATATGCTGTAGTAAATAACTTCTGTGTGCTACAAGGAACTCTTGCCCTACTTCTTAGAAAGTGTTAAATATGAAGCATGAGTCTTTTAACAATGATGTCTTTCTTTAGAACTAGATTTCTAGTTCTGATGACAAAATCAGACATTAGTACAGAGTTCTTCACTGTGGACAAAATGTTTGTATTGACCAGTAAGCTTCTGTAAAATTAAGGTAGAAAGATTAAAAACTCTTTCTTACTGCTCACTACTCTCCCTTGATGATAAATATTCTTCATGAAAGTTTTCACCTTCAAAAGGCATTTAGAATAAAGTCACCTTTTACACCCATACCAGACTTTCACAAAGCAAAATGCTGCGCAATGTAATCTGATAAAATAGTGGAAATTGCAAGAGAATTAAGTAACTGCAAGCTAAACACACCCACCCTTCACATACTCCTTTATAGGACACCTACTTCACAAACAGCAACAAATACTCTTTACAGAGGTAAGAAAAACCTATGAAGTGTTTTGCTCTAGATATGCTGCTAGTCCATTGTAACCAGATACCTACAGAAGAAGTTAATAGACATACTGAACCCTAAGCCTGACACCGAAGGAAAGATTAAAATACATAACTGATTCAGAAAGAAAAGCCCCTCCCCACCCCCTAAGCCTACTTTATCTCTTTCCATTTAGCTACAAACTTGAATTCATCTTAGCATTTCACTGATGCTACAATAACTTCACAAAGCATTACACAATTCAGATGTATTCCTTCAGTTGGCTGGTAAACCTGAAGTCTTGTTGACTTTTCACTACCCTAGCTTTCCATGTTCTGCTTGAATGTGAACTAGACTAAGCCTTGTTCCTTTATGATGATGGCTATAGTTGGTGACTGTGTCACTAGTAGTAGCAGCCCGCTTAAGTTAACCTCATTTTGTGAAAAACGAGTTCTGTCAACAGCTTTGAAAGTCTGCAGCAAACAATTTTGATTCAAGAACAAAGTAATGGTCATCATGGCATCACAAAGGCAGATTGTTTTGATAAATTATTTTATTGTTCAGAGGTAACGCGCAACTACTTTCAAGGAAAGAGTCCATCATTATTAACCAAAGAGGTTGAGGGTACCCAGAAATTAACAGTATTGTTTACATTTTTCTTTTAAACAGTTATATGCTATGTGATTTACCAAAGCTTTTAAGATAGCTTAAAAGCTTAGGTTTTAAGCAAAAACTTAATTGCGTCCCGATACAGAACATCACGCAGTTGTAAAATAAAGATTAACAGCAACATGAAGCTGCATCCTGACAGCCAGTTCCTGCTGAAAAAACCCTCCTACTTCATTTGCCCCTGAGTGCACACTCCCCTTCCAAAATACAGGCACTTACTACCCTGCTATGAGCCAGCTGAGGGAGCTAAACCAGCAAGAAACAAGTAGGAAGTGCCCCCTTCAGTTAACAGCTGGCTGCGAAGCGTCAAGCCACATCCTGAGCTCTTCTATGACTTGGAGAAAGCAGAAAACTGCTTAACTTCCCTGTCTCTGAAGTGATGCTTCTCACCTACATCACAAAGGCATTCAGCATATTATCTACATTCCTACAAATCAAGTGGAAAGTATCAACTGTTAACCAAATTGAAATTGCTCCATAACAGAACAATTAACAAACCAGTGCATAAACATAACATTCTCTAACTGGAATGTATCATTTTTCATTAAATTTTACACTGAACTGAGTCACCCATGACAGATTAGAAAATACAGAAATACTTTCCATTTTTAAAACAAACCAGTAACTGTTTCTCTGCAAGTACTCACAAAACTGCTCAAATGTGAAAGCCAGTTTTATTTTAAGAGGAATATAAGAGCAATTTAAGGCCAAAGTATTAGCAAGGAAGACTAATATGCAAAAGTAGACAAGAAACTTTTAATAAATTTGATGCACAGGCATTTGCAAGGTTATGCCTCTATTAGCTAACCTGTAAAGCTGTTCACAGGAAAAGATATTAGAGAAAATAGACATTTATACAAAATTATAAAAATGCTTGTTATATGAATTATTGCTTTTTAAGAGATGTAAACATCCTTTTTCTATGACAGTACCAATTACTTCTCTCAAAATTTCTAGTTTGTTAAAATGGAACTTGAATTATGCAAAAAACCCAATATAAAATTTCTACAAAAGAGTCCATCCCATTCCTGAGTATGCTAAAGCTATAAAATAGAAGGAGTGATGGGGAGACAGCAGTTTTTCACAGTAAAAAGTTTAAGGGCATTTTCTTTCTACGCACTGTTTCCCTCCTTCTTCATATTCTTGTTTAGAAATCCACATCTGTTGAAAAGTGCCCTACAAAAAAAAAAAAAAAAAAAAAAAAAAAGTTAAGTAAAACATGATTACTTTTTCATAGGAGGAAAAAGAAGCAAGTCTTCACACTAAATGTGGCAAGAGGACTTGACTCTACCTGCTTAAGTATGTTTTTGTCTTTTATATTGCTAGTGATTAGACTGAAGTTGGAAAGTTGCAGCACCAAAAACTGATTTCAGTCTCCCTTTCCAAATACTGCTAAATTAGTCTCCACAAACCATTGAAGTGCTCAGTAACTTGTACTGTTAAGCTCTGGGATATGATGCAAAAACCAAGTTCACTACTTCTAGGATACACAACATGTTACCTCTGGACATCTTATTTCAAGCCTGTTGCCCATTAAAAACAGAAGACAATAATTAGTTTTTAGATTTAAAACTCAAGTTAGCTTGTTTATTTAAATAGATTTGCTTTACCTTACCACAACCACAGACAAGATAGTGACTGCCACAGTAGCACACGCTTTTCAGTTCACACACACACGGAACTGGCTTTTGGGGCAATTAGGAACATAGTAACATAGATTTACGAACCAAAGAAGCCAAAATGGAACCACCAATCCATGAACTGAACCTCCGCTCCACTGTTGTGTTGTTTGCTATCAATTTCAGGCGCATGCTCTGAAGAGAAAAAGGTATTAAAAAAAATAAAAAAAATAAAAATAAAAATTGCAGGCTGGAGCCCTTTAAGAGAAGGACAGTACAAATAACTTGGTGTGTATATACACCAATATGCAAGTGAAAAGATCTATTACTTAATTATTACACTTGCAATAGTGCTCACCACCTCTGCATTTTGAATTCAGTAATGGCCATACATGAACAGAAGTATACGTGGCCTGATACATTCTCCACTAACAGAGACCAGCAACAATGCTTACAGCTAAAAGTAAGGCAGGTAAAGAGCAATCCTACTCACAGCATATACTGTTATCTCTAGCAGAAGAGTACCTGAAGTGAACACTGGGACCAAAATGTTTAATATTGTTGAACTTAATTCCTCTATTCCCTTTTTGAATCCATTCATTCTTTTTCTTTCAAAATGCCTTGTAGCAACAAATGATATGGTTTAAACGTGTATTGTATTTCTACTGATAACTTCAGCGGATTCTCCCTCATCTGTTTTAAGAAGCAGTAAATAACTGTTTCTTTCACAGCCTTTCATAACATTTATGATTTCAAGAGTCCCCATAAGTTGAACATTTTTATTGAATGTGGGAATTCAAGAAATATTGTATTTTATACCAAGGCAAATTCTCAAGAATACTGTGTAATGATATTAATTTGCTTTGACACTGAGTACTTTAGAAGTAAATTAAATCACCAGTTTTCTATCTACGAGTAGGATGTGTTGCTTGTAGAATCCAGGAAGAACAATTCCTGTTACAAAGTGACAGGAGCTCAAGCAGAATGGCTAAGCGCACCTCAGGTTAGTCAGCAACACTTCAGGGGAGAGGCCAGCAAGGAAAGTAGTGACAATTGCTTAGGTTCAGTTACAGAGCTTAGAATCACAACCTGAAAGCAGGAATGAAGTAGTAGTACAGTAGCACTTGTGAAAGAAGTAGTTTTCTTCTTTTCTTTAGAAAGGCAGATTTCTCCCCCTTTGAAATCTGTTCAGCTGTTGGGTTCCTAATAAAGTTAAATCTAGAATACATGCTTATCTATTCTGTTTTTCTGCTGTGTAAACGATGAGCAACTCAAAGCAGTAATTTTATAAGTTGTTTTACCGGTGGAGTTTTCTGAGACAACTCTCTGTTCAATCTGTCTGTAAAACTCTGTATTAGAGTGTTTCCACCTGCTACAATCACACTGCCGTAGAGGCCCTAAAAAGAGAACAGTAACCAACTCATGGTATGAACTTTGAAAGCATTTTGAAAACAACTGTTTCACAGAATAGAGAAGAATGCCATATAAGAACATGTAATTAACAGCAATAATACATCGTGTGATGCCCACAGCATTACCTCTAATTTATTTTTTTTACCATGTTAAAAAAAAAATATTTCAAGAGAACTTAAATATTGAGCTATCCAAGGAAGACAGAGGCAGTACGATTACAGATTCCACGGAGAACCTTGCATCTGCAGACACCTCCTATATCCTAAACTGTTGGATCCCTTATAGCTGGATTTTCCAACCACAGAGGAGAAAGAAACCAACAGTACTGCAACATTTTGGTTCAAAAATTTTGCCCCTTAACTAGCAAGTCAGGCTGGGTGAATAGGCTAGGCCATGATTTGTTTGCCAGTCTCTAACACAGTCCATCACATCTGCATCTATCCCAATTGACACCTGAGAAAACAGAAACGTAGTTTTAAAGGAGAAACTTTTCCTTTAAAATCTCTCTACTTCTAACTCTCCCTCAAGAAGTCAGGTACGATTAGTTATCTTTAGAAAGTACATCCATCATCCCTGAAAACCTGAGGATAACACTCGAAATCATGAACATAAAATGATTATCTGA
The DNA here is from genome assembly GCF_028389875.1 of Rhea pennata. Lineage (NCBI taxonomy): Eukaryota > Metazoa > Chordata > Aves > Rheiformes > Rheidae > Rhea > Rhea pennata. Next base: position 8,961,009 of record NC_084671.1, on the reverse strand, counting down.
AGGCAATCCAATGCACATTATGTAGTGCCAGCTATAAAATTTGGACATTAACTACTTACAAACAGGGGTATGTAAAAAGGGGTAGAAGTCAGAAAATCTGACTCAGCATTTTGTAGGACAGAAACAGTAATCCTACATGTTCTTCTATACAACCACATAATACTTAAGGAATTATTCTAACAAGTTTATCATTATCCTAGGAAGTCCACAGTCTTCAGCAACGATGCTCTAGCCAAAAAAAATTCCAGCACAAAAATTTTTATGCCTTAAATAATGTGTGTCTGACTAACACTTACTGGCCTGATGTCTATATCGCACATTCCAACGCTTGTTGTGACAACGTGGCTCACGCCCAACATCGTGTTACCAGATAAACCCTAAAATAAAATCAACAATCCACACGTCATTTTCAAAAGAAGACAGCACATGATCTCTCTGAATGAACGAAAATTCTTTGCTGAAGAGGGAGCTAAACATTTTTTGTCAGGGTGGGGGGAATCCTTGTTTCCTGTTCAGCTCATCACCACCCATTTCAAACTACATTTCCTCTTTTGTTACCCCAAATATAATACTACACCACAGGTAAATATGATGCCCAGGAGAGCCACACAGTGGCATAAATATATGCATACAAAGTGGGAAATGAAGAACATTGTACAAAATGAAGCCATGTGATAAACTATTAATTTAAAGCCTTCATATTATCATTACATATCATAGCTGTTTTACCTTTACATTGGAAGGGTCAAATAATCCCTCAGGAATTTTTAGACGCTCAGCACCGAAGTCACAGTTATAGCCGTTGGGAAACTCATAATGAACTGTTGGCATCTGTGCCGCTACCCTGGAACATTAGTCAGAAAGTAACACACTAAAATACGGTGTAAACAGTATGGTAGGTTATCTAAGTAGCGTTATAAACTAAATTTTCTTAGAGAATATTGTGACTAATATGACTCACACCTTTGATAATATTGACATGATGTCACACATCCTGGAACATCAAATAAATGATCACCTGATGTATATTGTATTCTTACTTCCAAAAGTAAGCAAGTTTTATCTAAAAAACTTTCCTCTGTAATAAAGCCACCCAACAGCATGTGCACAACTCATGATTAATTATACAAAAAGGAAAAAAAAGTGACATACTGTTCATCGTAGGTTGAATCTGACACTTGGAGGACAGAAGCTTGGAAGTCCTGAATGACACACTATGGAGATAAGAATAATATTGTTACGAAGAATTTTAAGTCTATAACTTAAATTATAGAATTGACCCTTGTAGCGAGAACATCTGCAGAAGATCTGGCAAGGAGTCAGTGACTGGCAGAGTACGTGGTAGCAAGCCCAGCATATGGAACTACACACTGACCAAATTCCCACCAGGGCCTGGCATGCGTATTCTGTTTTGTCAACAGTGTTTAGCTGCTGCCCAGGCAGTAGCTGCTCAAGGTTAGCACAGCTGAGATAAGGCAATAGTTCTGGTAGATTCAAGGGACCCTTATGAACAAGGGGTCGAGTGCTGCCTGAGCATCCAACCTGCGTGTCTGACCTGTGCTTCCAGCAGCCTCCCATCAGCAACCCCTCCTTGCACTTGCTGGGGCTCCCCATGCAGTTTAGGGTGCAAGTCCTTTATTAAACCTATCCTGTTCAACTCCTTATGAACCTTGAGAGTCTCTCTCTGCCAGTATCCGACTCTCAATTGCCTACCTTGTGGTCACAACCCTAAGAGTTTTTTAGGTCTTGGAGAGGAAAGTGTGATATAAAGAAGCAAACAAGGCTTCTTTATGGGACACCTAGTATGGGGTTGAGAACAGGAGAAAATATCTACTTACATTACACATGTAGTTGTGCCAAGACCTTGTGACTTGGGGTAACTTCTCTTTTCTCTTCCAATTTGCTGGTGATCCTTCACGAACTGCCTCCTGAAATGGAAGGAAATATGAATATCAGTTAACTGTTTAGCCTCATGTCCCCACTGCAAACACTTGAAGTTATTTTCCCACCTTTGAAGCAATCATGTATGGAGGAATTATCTCTATGTTCATCTCCTGAAACAGTTCTCGGCACTGCATAGTAATAAAATCTCCTGCAAGTGGTGATTTCACAATACCTGAAAGACATAAAGGAAAAAATATCTGGAACATACTAAAGTCACAGAATAAATTCCCCGAACAACCTATTTGTCAGAAAACATTGGTTATTTCCTATTTAAGAGGACACACACATACATCTTACTGTAAAAAAGAATAAGAAAGCTAACTTATCTTTAACACTGCAATGTCATTATCCATGAAATTTTTTTACCTTGCTGAAGTACATATCCATCATGCACTGGAATAGCAGTGGTGTGCGTTGCTCCGCTATCCAAAATGAGACCTGTCGATCGCCCATTAGCGAAACTAGCCAAAATGACTAAGGAAAATATTTTAACTTTCATCTTGGAAAAGATGCTGTTATATAATTTGAATATAATTAAGAACAAGATCCAGGTGTTTTACTCCTTGGCTTTACAAATGGACTTGCCACTTTCTGGTGTGCATTTTATTTTTACAGAAGAGTAGAAAACCTCACAGAGAAAATGGCATTTACCTTCTACCTGCAAGCTAACTTGAGCTTTGGACAACAAAACATAAAACGGTGACAACTCAATACAGCAAACTCCAATAATGCAGCAAGACCCCAGTACATCCAACTCGCTCAGTTTCTGAAGCTGAAAACATGTTATTAGTCTAAAATAATCACCGATTTCAGCTTAAGGCTACGGTAACTTCAAACTCTAATGACTGTATTTAGTAGTCAGGACAATGCCATGCTATACAATGACAAAAGACACTACCTCCAAGGAAAACAGTCAGACTGGGAAAACTTCAAAACTGAGCTCTAAGTTAAAGTTCAGAAAGGGAAATTGTTTACCTCCTCTCTGTATGTTTATGGAAACATTAATTTGAAAGAAAATGGTTAGATATGTTTTTATACTAGAACAAGCTTGCTATATTTTCTCAGGAAAAACCAACCAACCAAACCCTCAACACTCGAAAGGATACGCTGTTAGAACCGCAGTTTTACATAGGAAAAAAGCAGGGATGTTGTAGTGTTCAAACATCAGCTCAGTCAGTTTTTCACGCTTTGCCCTAGTATTCCACTAGAAGAAAAAAAAAGAAAAAAAGAAAAAAAAAAAAAAGAAAAAAAAACTCAAATAAGACAAGCTTTGCTCTAGAATTCCGCTAGAAGAAAAAAAAAAAAATCAAATAAGAGATCACACTGAAGATGTTTATCTTGAGTATAATTAGAGCATGCTCAAGGAATGCTAACAAAATAAATAGTTTAAATTACAACCATGGTTTCAAATCATATCAAAATTCTACATGGACAGATTGCTAGAATTCACTTCCTTAGAACCTTTTCCACTCTATTACAAAAAGATTAATACTTCTCTATGACATAAAATTAAAGGAATAGCAACTTAAATACAGAAAGACTTCTGATAAGCAAGGGTAAGAGATACACAACTTTCCAGTTAATAATAAAGATTCCTTCACAATTTTAGAACCTTTTCAGTATCAGTCTCTCAGAAAACTAAAATAAGTAACACACCTGTTTTAGAGCAGAAAGATACATGAAATAACTTGCCTAGTTGAAAGAAAAATAAATCTAGATTTGCCTGTTTTCAATGTATCTTCCTACAGTTCTACTGTACTTGCCACTAAGCAAGTATCTCTCTCAAATACTCAGCACATCACTGCAAAAAAAAAAATCAAAGTTTTTTTTCCCCTATGTCAATAATTTAAAGTAAGATTAGTTCTGTGAGGATAATTCTAATGGAAATCTCCAAGACACCCATCAAGCCATCAGACAGGCAATAGCCATTTCAAAATCATCCATACTCCAGCAAAGTACAAGCACTTTCACAAATGGTGCATGAAAATCATGGTGGGGGTAAGTTTGTTTCTGTTTTTGGCTAATTTAGCAAGATCAGGAGACTGAAGCCAAAAATTCATCTCAAGAACATCAGCTTGCTACAGTTGAACAAAAATTATTAAAATCTTTGAGCAGGATTTTTTTTTTTTAATCAAAGGAGGGCATAACTGCAGTATGTCATGCTAATATTCTATATTCAGATGTTAAGATCTGTCCTTTGAATTCCAGCCAAAATAAAATGTGAGAATTCATCCTTAAAAAAATATTGTAATCATCCACTTCACCTACCAAAGTTTTGAAGTTACAAAGCCATTCACAGGAATGAGAATAGTCAAATTAAAATTTCTTCATTATAAATATTCTTCTGATAATACTAGTTTGCAAACTAAAGGCAGTGAGAGATTTCCAATGGCACTTTACTAAGTACAACTTTATTATCCTAAAATTTTTTCATTTTTATTCCAGAAAATAAAGTGAAACTTAATTTATTGAAAAGAAGCAAAAAATAAAGTAAAAACATAACCGTAACACAGTAATTCACGGTAAATAGTTTCCATGTCTTGTCACAGAAAGTATTTCAAAACTATTTTTTAGACATTTTTCTTAAACATACTACTTTTCACAACCGGGAAATGTACTTTAAAGCTGTTGCTTCCTTAGTTAAGTTTTAACACTTGTAAACTACAAGCCAACAACAGATTTGTTCAGGACACGCTTGTAAACTCAGCAAAAAGATGCAGTTAAAACTTTTCAAAAAATGCAAAGTTGCTTCTACTCACTGGTGCTTCAGACATTAGAACAGGATGCAAACTTGCTTCAGATTTAATATGCATCTTGTACGTGTGATCCAAAATTGCCTGGAAACTATCCCAGTCTTCAACTGTAATAACATTGAAGCAAGCAGATTAGATTACTTCTAAGTTTTGTTCTGCTTTACGTGTACCTAAAGGTCCTGAGATTTCTTTTTTTTTGCTAGAACTCTTTAGTCCACGGCTATAATCAGAAGACTTATACCTCCTTTAATAACTTTGCAAAATTCTATTCCTCTGTAAGTTACATGATCATAACATATTAAGAATTACGTTAAAAATCTATCAACATCATAAACCAGCTATGCTTTATGCAATTAGCCTGTCAGATACCTGTTCTTACAATTTATAGCCTCTGCTTACACACATTACAGCAAGCTTCCAAACTATTTCCATAAATCACCTCTTTTTTCAAAATTTAAATTCAAGCCATCAAATAAGAAGAAGAAGAAAAAAAAAACTCTACAAGCCTTCCCTTTTATCAGACAAATGATCACCATCATATCAAGACTTGTTTAGGGAAAGTAGATTCTTTACTTTTAGGTCCTGTTCTCCAAACTCCCAAAAGAAAAATACTTAAGCATGTAACAACTTTTTATACAAAAGCTATGATTTTTTTTGCAGCCTAAATAATGCTATTTTAAGAACAAATAGAAGAAGACAGAGCACCATACTCATTCCATTTTTTAAGGGTGAAATGGCCTCCATATTTTCCCGTGGAACTCTCAGGGCATTGGTGTCTATGTAATAAGTTGGGCCCCCTTGTTTGCCTTTGTCACCATCTATCTCCATCAAAGTACTGCCATTGTCCCTTTCTAGCACCACACCAATAGCTGTTGGAAAATCAACCTGCAAGGCAAAAGGTAAACATTCATGAGAATTATTAATGTTTTGGGAGGATTGCTTATAAAATTCAGGTTTTTCATTATATAACACAGCAAAAATGAAAACCCCAACAAGTTCTGGAAACTTGTCAAATAACAAGTTTGACGGTATTGTAGCATGTTGTAAGGTAACTTCTAACTTTTATGCTGTATTTCAATCGCACAGATTCTCACCTTTGGGCAGTCTTCACCTGCATAGCCTGCTCTGACTGTGTATGAGCCGATGTCAAAAACAAGAGCCCCAACTTCATCTGTAAACGTTGTTAATACAGAGGTAGTCAACGGTTATTACACTCCATTACAATTCTGACATGACTCTTCCCTGCCCCTCCCCGTCCACTTGGCCAGCAAAAAAGAAAAAAAAAAAGAAGGGGGAAAAAAAAAGCAAATCCAGGCATATTTCCAACTCAAGAAAAAACTTTTCTATTCGGAATTCAAGTTACGGGAAAGCAATTACAAGACTGCTAACAGGCTTTCACGGGGATGATACAGTAACTCGCTCCGGCGGAAGTAAAACCGCTCACTTAACGGCGGAGGGCAAGAAGTCGTTGCATCCCAACCGCTCGTAAGCCGGAGCTTTCGGAAAGCGCTGGGCAGAGCCGCCTGGAGCCAGGTCCGCGCAGCCCGCGCCGCGGCTCGTCCAGGCACAAAGCGATTCGGCGGAACAGCCCCGGCAGGGATATAAACAAGGCCTTCGGCCTCCTCCTCCTCCTCGCCCCGCGCCGCGGAGGCGCCGGGAGGGCTCGGCCGCGCCGCGGGGGCGCTCGGGGCCTGCGGGCGCCGCGGGGGAGGCGGGAAGCGCGCGCGGGGGGGGGGGGGGGGGAATCTCGCACGCGCCGCCGCCTCACGGGACGGCGCCGAGCTCTCAACGGCCGCGCGGAGGCGGGGCGGGCAGCCGAGGCGGCGCCGGACTCACCCCCGCCGTACACGCCGCCGCTCATGGCTGCCGCTGGGCCCGCGCCGCGCTGCCCCGGGCCCGCTGTCGTCGTCCGCCGCCGCCGCTCCGGCTTCCTCAGCGATGCGGCAACAATAGCGCCTCCGTCCCTCTCGTCCCCGGCGGGCTCAGCCTAACCTGCAGGCCCGCCGCCTCCCGGCCAATGGGGAGCGCGGCGGCCGCCCGCCCGCCTACCGCGCGGCGCCCTGCCCAAGGGCCGCACGGGGAGAGCGGCCAATCGGGGCCGGAGGGGGGCGGGGCCTTGGCGCGGGGAGCCAATCCCGAGGCGGGAAAAGGCGGGCGGGCGAGCAAGCGTGGGTGCAGCGTGCCGGGAAAGAGAAGGGGCGGGTGTGAGGAGAGCGGCGAGGCGTGAGGAGGGGCGCGCCCGCGCGGCGGGTGCGGAGGGGCCGGCGGGGCGGGGAAGGGGGCCGGGGGCACCGAGGGCTTGCGGGGAGGGAGTGGGGGTGTGCTGCCACGCGAGGCGTGGGGTAGTAGGGGGCGGCGGGGTGAGTGTGTGGGGGGGAGGTGCAACGGTCGCCGCCGCTGAGCCCCTCCCCTACCTGCCGCCGCGCTCCGGTCGCAGCTCCTGAGGGATCCTCAACCGCGGAGGAAACGCGCTCGAAGTGACCCGGCGCCCTTGTGCTGCCCGAGGCACTGCTTGGCCCCTCGGACTGGACCCCCGAGGTTGGCTTGTCCGGCCAGTTAAACACTTCTGTTTTTCTAGCTCGGCTGCCCGTTAAGTAGCTGAACCTGTAACGACCGGAGCAGCAATTGCCTTGTTTGGCGTCAAAGTGTTCAGCCAAACGTGGCGTCTGGCCGGTAGGACCGGAGAGGGAAAGCTGGAAAGTGGATAAAGAGACCTGAGCTGTAACCAGAGGTTAGTATTAGAGAAAACTAAAAGCTAAAGAATAGGGAAATCAGCTTAAAATACAAACGTTCCTAGCGTGCACAAATAGTAAAATCCAGCAGTAAGGGACAACAAGCCTTTTTTTTTCTTTTAATAGAGTTGTAAGAAAATCAGGAGATGGTTAGACATAATAGTTGTAAAGGGTAAGTGATTTAATTTGACACGCGGTTTGACTCTGTTTCTTTAATGAGCAAAATTCATAATTATGTCATTAAGATTTTTTTTTTGTAGTTTTGACGTAACTTACAGTATCATAAAACTGCTTAGATGCTAGTGTTAGGAAGAAAGATATAAATCCTGCTTTTGCATTAACTCTACTCAATAAAGTCAGTGCACCTCAAACTTGTCCTGTAAAATCTTCTTAATATATTACTGTGATTTCCAGTATGTGGCACCAATACCCAAGGCAGAGTTGTTTGAGGAGGAGGAATTAATTGCTGTTGGGGAAATCAGTTCAGAAAATCTGGAATTAAAATAGCAGAGGATTTTCATTTAGGCTGTGCTTGTACTTAGGTTATTGTTTTAGTAATGTTCGTGGTATTCATATGGTAATTGATGCTGTGGGCCAGGTGTTGCTCTGAGAGCTGCTGGCTACTGATGGTTGATCTGCGTGCTACGTACTTCCTTTTCTCCAGTATTTCTTCAATGTAGAAAAATTCTTGGTAATTCCAGCAGAAGATGCGAAGAGCTAAGAGGCACGTGGCAGTGTGTGGTGGAGAGAGTGGGGGTGCCTGTGCTTGACTGATCTTTGCCCCTTACAGTCCTCAGCACAGTGGCTGCTGAGGACTGTTAGCAGCAAGCGAAGATTACGCTGATATATGAAAGCCTCAGGATTTGAAGGGCACAAGGATGTAAAATCCAATCTGAGTCTGTGTAACCATCAAGAAGCCAGTAGAATTTGGAAAGGGATATTTAGACTGTAATTGTCTAGGTCTGACTTCTCACTGCCTTGCACTTTTGTAGGTATTTACATCAATGGAAAGTGCGTAGAACATCATCACTGTGATTTGGTAACATTTTATAGTGAATGTATTTGCCTTACACCAGCATGAATAGCTATGATAGAGAAGGCAATAGAGAAAGACTTTAGGCATCTTTCTGTAGAGTCTGGTCTTGCTTAAAAAGATGTACATCTGGGATTATTTCAGTGAATTCCCTCAGGTTATCCTGCGTTTGCATGAGAGTAGGTAAAACCTAGTATTTTGCCACTGCTGATTATAACATACCTGTTTTTTTTTTCAATATTTTTGCTTAGTTTCTTCAGAAGCAAGGATTATAGAACAACACTAGATAGAAACATTAAATGTATTTTGTCTAGATTCCCATACTGGTACAAATGGCTGTTGCATCTCAGCAGTAGCTACATACACCTAGGTGTAGGTATGAAATAAAATATTTGAAAACTTATGTAAGTTATATTATAACTTTGCAAAGTTATTCCTGCCATGCAGGAATAAACAGAATGGTCATTTTAAAAGTGGGACAGGAATCAAGATACGAAATAGTGAAACTTGCTAGTAATCAAAAGTTAATTTCATCAGCAGTAGTCAGGAGAATCTGGAGCATCCTAATTATTGCCTTGAGTTTTTCAACTTCATTAAGATGTAATTATTTCAAGCATGTGCTTGAACTTTCCTGGTAATGTAAAGCAATGTAGAAAATGACGTATACTTCAAGCCAAAATTGAACTGAATGATTTTTTGGTTTTCAGCAAGCCGCTTGTCCCTATTGGGTTGCCAATGGCTTGTTCTTTTTGACTGGCCATACAACTGCCAGTCAGTCTCCTAGACAGCAGTGCCAGATTTTAGACTGTGGCAGCAGAGAGACTGTGACAATGCGTTATTCATAGTGTCTGTCTTCATCCTTGTTTCTTGATTATAAAATGCATGTTAAAGGTTTTACTTTTCTAATTTTCAGAAGAGGTCATAGATCTTTATGTGGTCTGTAAAAGTGTCTGTTGTTGGAAAAGCCAAACAATCATTAGTATTTGTTCACTCAATAATTTTATATGATCTATCAACTTCTCACTTTCATTACTGGAGTACTTGGGTATTTTTCAATGTTAATACTTCCCTTTCTTACAGTGATGTTGTGGGAATAGATATACTGTTATCCTCGTTTTTACAGAGAAAGAGCTAGAACACAAACTAAATGCTAAATCTCACTAAGGGGCCTCATCATTACTACACCTGACCTTTAGGTGCCTTGCTCAAAGATAGGAATCCAGGTTCTGTTTCATACAAGAAGAGAAGCACACACCTTAAAACTAGATTTGCAACAGGAAAATCACTCCATAGGGTATTTTGGTTTTAGTGCTGAAGGGAGTAGATATGTCTGAAATCTATCTCTGACTCTAGCTAGAGAGTCATAGGGATATACGTCTCAGAATTCTCCCGTGGAGTTGGTCTAACTTGTCCTTTTGTAATAGGCCCCTTACTCACTGTCATTTTAGAACATGATTGAAGAAAGAGGTAATGGTGCTTGCCATTAGTATACATAATATATACTATACTAATATATAATATGCTTTCCATCACTGATAGAGAGCTGACTAGTTTTCAGGGAAAAAAAATGGCCTTGCCTTCTGAGGTTCCAGCTAACTCTAGTTGGAATAGTAGGGGCTAGGATGCTCTGGAGAATGGGAAACAAAAACACAAACACGTAATGCTGCTATATTGTTCTAAACCTGAACTGGTTTCTGTGAAACCAGCTTGGAGGACTGTGGACCACTTTCCATGTTTAGCTCAAACACAGTACGAACTCACAGAACCGGCTTAGATAGTAGAGCAGTAAGTAGTTACATGGAATTGACCTGAGGTTATAGGTGTGCTCAACTAAGCCAGCTCTGGCCAGAACCTCTTAAGTGTGCTTGGATTGCCCTCTCAAATGAATCCTTTGTGTAGAGAAGCCTTGTTTGGCTCAGGTCTGACAGCACTTACTGTTTCAGGCTTAGTGCTTGTTCTGCAGTCTCTTTGGATTCCTTGAGGGCTTATTAGCTTGGCAGCTGGGCCAAACCTGAGCTGGCTCACTGTATCTTATAACAAGTACTGCACAGACAAAGCCACCTACAGTTGTGGAGCCAGCTTGTGTTAATAAACAGTAGATCTTTGTATCAATTGAGCCTTCCCGTTGTATAGGGCATTTTGATCCCCTGCTTTTCCCATTGCTAAGATGGAGACTTGAGTATAATAGCTGAACAGGTAGCATGGAGCACAGGTCTCTTGTTTCTTGGGCAGATTCTCTGTCTTCAGCCTCACAAGGTTTAAATTCTTATTCCCACCTTCCCAGGGAGGTGCTGTGTTTTCTCACAAGCAGTTTTGAACTGTGATACCATGCAGCTAAGAATTATGGCTCTGCATAGTAGCCAGAGGTAAGGAACTCAGAAGGAGAGTCTGCTGGTTAACTGACTCATCTGAGAGAGAAGAGCCTTAAGGCCCTATTTCTCCTTATGCATTTTTAAACTGTGTGAAGTAATACAGTCCTGCGAGTAGGGCTGTGATGCTAATGATTTTACAGAGTCATGCTACTTTTTAACGTTTTATTTTTGGAACAAAATTAGGTTGAGTTCTTGGCCTGTTCTAACACAGAAAGCGGTTTTTACTTGACATCTGTAAATGTGTCTTTTGAAGGGGAAGTTGTGGTGTAACCAAGTATGTCTGCCTGTTGGTATTTATTCTACCACCAGGAGAGGGCATAGGCAAAGCATGGGGCAAAGGCTTTGGAGATCAACATCAATATAGCAGGTTTAGAATACAAACTAGAGTAGCATTATTTGTATTGGGCTTCAAAAAACAAGATACTGGTTTCATTTTCTAGATTTATTTATTACTGTATCACGAAAGAGATTATAATAAACTTAATTGTTAAATGGAGTGTAATTGAGGGAAGAGTAATGTATTTGCTGGGTGGGCATGTATGCAAAGAGGTTACCACGTTTTTCCTGAATTTATTCAAGTCATTACTAAGTATATGCTGTGTTGTACCAGTCATCCCAAATGAGTACACAGAGCTATGCAATTGCACTGCAGCAAGAAGTCTGATGCAGAAGAGGATACGCTTTTTTTTTTCAGAAGGTACCAATTTATACAAGGAAGTTTAGAATTGCAGTGCAGTATCTGAATATTTATTCACAGAAAATCAGTATTCTAGGGCAGTCACACTCCTGCTGTTCAAAAGTATCAGCTGCTCAATTACAGCATTTACACACATCTGTATTAATTAGCTCCATTTTAAAAAGTCTTTGGGATGTAAGATAAGAGCTTTGCGTTATATGATGCTGTTCATTGAAATTGCTAGAACAAATAAGTTCATGGCATTTTTAATAACTGTCATGAGAATTCTGATTTTTATATCACATGCACATTCTTAGTCCTTTTTTCCATTTAGACAGTTATGGTGGAGTCTTGTTCTCCTCTCTTGCCCCTTTTGCAGTGTATGGTGTCTTTTAGTTCAGTACGGCAGAACTGTAACCAAGAGGCACATCAGGCCCAAGGCATCTTCCTTGCAAGTGAAAATGTGAGGAGTCGGTGTTTCCAAATGTTGTCAGGAAAAGGTGTGGTATAGTGCAGCATTTGACAAGAACTGCAGATGGTGAGCTTTCCTTGAGTCCTGACGTGCTATGTTATGCCTGTGGATAATCTTCAATATTTACTCTTTTATATGAAAATTAGCTATGTATTATAGGCATATTGACAAGGAGGGTGGTCAGAGATGTTATTTCTAATAGGACGTAAGCAGCATATAAAAGCACCACCCCCCATCAGTCTTGGTATTTTGCATTCATTTTTGACCTTTTAACTACGGAATAGTTTTAGGGGGGAAAAGAGCTTTATCATCACTCATGATACTTGTTTTCTATTAACAGTCTAGGAAACTAGAGATAGAAAATATGTCTAAGGATGCTCCTGGTGGGAGAGAACTAATGTAGGCAAATCTCAGGTATTTTTAAATTAGCATTTTTAGGAAACTGGGCTTATGTTACCTTTTTGCATTAGTGAGGTCTCAACCTCACTGACTGGTTTTGAACCTCTCATCATTTGTAACCAAATATGATGGAGAGCTAGAGTTCCCTCAAAGGTGCTAAGTCGTTAGAAGTTTCATGAAAATAGGCTATCAGAGACGATGCTTCCACAGAGCGTAAGATTGCAATATAAGCTGTGTCATGTTAGTTGACAACAGATAATCCATGTAGAACACAGACTATATATTTATCTCGGTTCTAGTAACTATGATGAGAGATTGTGCATGCTGAGACACATGGAAAGATCCAAACATGAAACAACTCTATGAAACCACGCTTTGTAAGCTGTATTGCTCAGTTGCTGCTTGTTTGCAATGGGTCATTTAGATCTGCCTTAAACAAAGCTGTAAACACAGTTTCTTACAGCCTGTGCTACTGCTTTATGTCCAGTGGTGCAAGTATAGGAGTAACCAGTCCTGGGCACTGGAGATGTATGTTATTTTCTAGAAGTTCAAGTGCTGTACAAATGCCAAGGCTGTATCGTCTTGCGAGAAACGCAGGTGGGTTGACAGAGTGGCTAATGGTTCATCTGAACTACCATCTCTGAAAGAGAGTGAGTCAGCAGAGACTACAGATGCCAGCATCACTGGTGGCCTTTTGGTCTTGCTGTATTTTGTGCTGGAATAATTGGACTTGCAGACAGCCACTGTCTTCTCTTGTCTGAACTACTCCAGTCTGATTTTCCTTCCCCAGGGTTGCCCAGCTTATGTGGTTGTCAGCTATTGAAAGATTTTGGCACATAGTTTTGGGGATCAGCAGGGCCTGATCTGAGTTGCAAAAGTGCTAGACTACAAATAGTGGAACTGGAAAAAAAGATACAGTGAGAGTAACGAATTGCCTGGTTTGGATGCTTCAATGCTGAAAGACAGACTGCGTCTGTGATTTTCATTAAAACTGATTACTAATAGATGCTAAAAGTGATGTGTGAGTATTCAGATGTTTGCATTTTCCTAATTTTATTACTTTATATTCTGTAGTTCTGTCTCTTTGTGTTTTACTGTAATAATATTCCCAGTTGAAGCCAAATCATGGGAAACCAAGAGAATGTTGAAAGCCAATAGTTTCTGCTACAGAGGAATATTGTTATTTTTCAAGATGGATGTCCTTGACATCAACTAGTCCAGCTACAATATGGCTAATGGAGAAGTGCAAGGATGCTAATAATGAGTTTGGAATAATCTAACAAGGCACACATCTGTCCTCTAGAAGGACAGAGAAGGAAAAAAATATTTTATTTTTTTTCCTCAACAGTGGATTGTTCAGAGTCATATTCATAGCTCAGGAAATGAAAATCATCAGTCATCCCTTTTTGATGTTTACATGACACAGCAGTGTAAGGGCCTGTATAGAAATAGTAGTATGTTCTGGTAGATTTTTGATTTTCTGTAATCCTCTGGAAAATAGTGCATTTGGCCTGCTGAAATGCATGATACTACACGAGCTAATTTTCTCCAAATAAAAGATCAGATCAGAGTAGGCAAGCATAAGAAGGACAAAACTTCAACGGCATGGAGAAAACCATGTATGATTGCCTTCCACAGTAACATACAGACATGTTGAAGTCACTTGATTCAGCAATGTGATACACTTCACAAGTATTTAAAGATCTGGTCCTGAAAAATGCTGAAGACTTGAACTCCCATTGATTTGAGTGAGCTGATCGTTTCCTAGGATGAGCCCTTTAGAATAAAATGAATAGAAATATCTGATTTGGGGGGCGAGGGGGATGGAGGGGCACTAAATTCATCTGATTATTTCTATCTCCAATCTTTTTTAATGTATTGGCTAATTTCAACAAATTTTATAAGTGCATGGAAAGGAATATGTAAGGGCTCGCAACCCAGTTTTCTGCCGGGTGCTATGTATGTTAGACTCAGCAGCTTGGCTGACAAATAGTATCATGAAATGGGTAAAAAGTTCTGTCACGTTGCCTCCATTAGACACCATGTTCCCTGGCAGTGGCTCCGCATTAGCGTCTTCCCTTCTTCCTGTTCACTGACTGGATTTGTCCCCATTGTGCTGCCCAGTACAGTCACATGAGTCAATCTCACTTGCTGAGGAAATAGCTATGATTAACAAAAATGAAATTTTTAAGACTCACTTTTTGCAAACACAGGTAGTTTTAGCCACTAGTATTTCAGAGAAAATATGTTCATGACAGAATGCATTTGTAACAAGTTTGGGGACACCAAAGGTAGGTTTTTTTCAGTCTACAGTAATGAGTGGAAAGCTGTTGCAAAGTTTGCAGTTGGAACTAAATTTCTGCAAAGGGTGATTGTGGAAAAAGTGGGAAGTTTGGATTTGGATTAGTCGAAAGGATTTATGGGATGCACAGAGCATGCCCCAGCCGCCTGTGTATTGGTGAACTTTGTCTTCTGTGGTTTATAACCACAAAATACTGCTTTCTGTCCTGTTGTCAGGAAAGGGGTAATAGCAAAGGTAATGTTATACTGAGGTTTCACTTTGCTCAGACCAAGATATTTCTGTAAGTTACAACTCAGCAGAACATTTGGTACTATGATGTTGCTAGAGTTGTAAATAATTAAAAGTGAGTTGTGTTCAACAAATAAATAAAGTACATCTAATGGAGCATTATCATCTTCTGTATGTCCTTTCTATTCATTACTTGCTTTGTCATAAAATTCAGTCATTAGCAGTGGCTCATTCAGTCTTGTGTGAAAATTGTCATGGTACAAGTGTACTGCTTTCTTCCTGATTGCAGGGGCATAGTAGATTTTGAAGATAATAAAAATGAAGACATTTCTTATATAAAGCTTTTCAGTGATATCACTGAAAGCTCTTTCTAGAGGAGTTAGTATCTTTATTCACATTGCACAGATGGGCAAATATTTTGTGAGAACTCGTCCAAAAGCCGGTAGCAGATCCAAGAATTTAACTTGAGTCATCTTAAATCTTTGTTCACTACCCTGCTCATCAGGGCAATCAGGGGCCCTGCCTCTGATCTAGTCGTGTTTTCTTCCAGCTGGATGGAGGTTCTGTATAGAACTAACACTTACTCTGTAGGAACAAGTGGAAGAAGAACGAGTAAAGATACTGATCTTCACTGTTGACACTGTTTCACATTGTGGAGCTGAAGAAGATTCGGTCAAACTTCCAGTCTACAATAACAACAGAGGATGAGACTAATTTTTGCTTAGCAACAGCAGCCTATTTCTGAAGACAACAGCAAAGGTGCAGCAATGTCATGTCTTTGCCACACCCAGAAAATGAGGGGAGTGAGTGTTACTGGGTCTGTGAAGAGATCTCACTATTTCAAAGCAATTGTTCTGATAAAGATGTTACTTTTACATCAGCTTCGTTATTTGATGATGTAGCACATGTACTTATCTGTACATGTGTCAGGTCAGATTCTTCCTTCTCTTGCACCTAAAAGGATTTCTTCGGTAAAAATGGGTACACTGTGCAATTCAATTTGCTTAATATGCTGATTCTTCCTGTCTTTGACAGTTTATTTACTCTTGAAGGACCTGGATGTAAAGTTGGAATATTTTATCATTGGTGATGGTGAAGTTTTTTTCTGTTTATACTTGTGCAGACAAACAGGGCTTGTAAAGACTGTCTGTCCTCTTCTTCTTCAAGGTCACCTACACTTGAAGGCATCTAAATTTCAAGGAACACTAGATTTCACTCCAGAAAGTTTTAACTGATTGAATTCTATTTCATTTCAGGTTTGAAGTGGGACAGAGTTCAAACGATATCCAGCTTTCTTTTTCTTTCTTTCTTTTTTTTTCTTTTTCTTTTTTTTTTTTTTAAGTTCAGTACAAAACTCAGTTGTCATGGTAGAGCCGTTCCCATCCAACTTTTGCATAATAGCTAAGTGGTTTGAGCAGCTACATGAGTTTCCTCTGCTACTCTTACTCCGTCTCTGAGAAAGCATACTGTCACCTTTAGGTTATAAAATGATCTGAGTGCTAATGCTTTCTGGTATGCTCTTTAGAAGTTAGGTTATGTGCATTTAGGAGTACCGAAATTTTGAAGTCCAAAGTAGAGCAAGCAAAAGGATGCCTCATGCTGAACTGTAATGTATAGGATATTCAAGCAGGGGTGGAAGAGGCTTATCTGAGGTTTTGTAGCCAGAATTCCTTCAGAATTTTATCTAACGAAGCAAAAATGACTGGGTGCAAGTGCTAAAAAATCTCCAAGCAAATTCCTGTTTTTATCCTACTAGTGATTTTTTTTTCCATGTAGTTCTGGAAAAGCTAGCCACACCCTGATTTCTTTAGCTCTGTGATGTGTAATATGGTCAAACTCACTGTGATCATTCTGTGCAAAAATAACAAAATGCTTTGTCATTTGTTTTCTAATGCCTGGCTAGAATCAGGAGCATATCTTCTTTAGGCAGAGTATAGTTATCAATAACACTAAATACAACTGCTAATAACATTAAATACAACTGCTAATGTTTTTATTTCTAATGACAAACATGTCACCTCTTGTACATTTTGCTACAGATACATTATTAGGGAAAAATTAAAGTATGAGAGCTCATATAAATAAATATAACAATAATTAACTTTACATAACAATAAAGTGAATTGGAATCCTGCAGAATATGTCCATTCTTGTCTGAATTCCAGTGTGAATGATTTTAATAGAATTTTTTAATAGAAATAGAAAAGGAGCGAATTAAAACCACTATGTGAATTACTGAAATCAACAGAAACCAATTTGCTTCAATTAAACACTTGAGGATCCTCCTAATGCTTTAATTAAGAAAAAATTAGAAAGTTTCTTATTCACCTTGACAGGCATCTCTGCAAAATGGAAGGTCCCTTGTGCTCTTCTGAAGCCATTTAATGCATATATGAGCATGGATTCTCAGAACTATCTATAATGCATATAGTGCTTTCTGCTCTCAGTGGCTTTTTTCCCATTCTCTTTACGTCATTTGCCATTTGTGAGGGTTGCCAGGGTAATGACCAATCATCCCTGGAGAGATGCCTGCTAGTAAGGACAACATAGGCTTTCTCTTTTTTGGTATTCTGCAGTATGTATTTGAGAGCTATTCTAGCATCAAGATTGCAGAACTTTCATTTAGTTAGTAGGGAGTGAAAGTTTACAGATTATGAAATAACAACTTACGACTATTGAGGTAAGTGAGGATTTTTCTTCTGTTTTATTAACAGCTGTGTCTGGATTTATGCAAAACATTAAGCATCATTATTTTTTTTTTTTTTTTGCTATACATGTATCTGACCTTGAAATTAATAGTAGTAGAGAGGTTGTGCCTACTTTGAACAATGAAGCCTTAGTAATGGTGTGTATGCAACAGGTCAGGATTTTGTTCTAATTATAAATCCTGCAGCCTTTCCCACCACTGCATTTCCCAAATACGCCCACTCATCCCAAAAATATTTGCAGAAGAATTAATTAAAAACAAAACCTGGCAATGTGTTGTAATGCAGATTACAGAACACTTAACTGTGGTTGCCTCTAAGACAACTGGGAATTTCTGAATAGTCTTCATTGTACTGTATGTATAAAACAGGCCACATCAAGTGGAAAACTGAAAATCTGAAGTTGAGCCCTATCCTGTAAGATGTTGAGGATGTTCAACTCTCATTGTCTTTAAATTTTGTCTATTAAAAGACCCTTACAGCTCATAGACTTACTCTTTGCTCACCTGTGGGCAATAAGAAAATCTTTCAGGCTGCAGATTTTTTTCCCAACCTGATACTGCCAGTGGGAGATGAAGGTGTTAAGTGTCTCACAGAATGGACCCAAAAGTTTTTCTTTTGCATGTGAGGGAACCTAAATAATACTTACCGAAAGAAGAAGAAAAGTCTTTTTAGAAGTTCTCAATGACCTCAGAAGCTTCTATGAAGTATTTGTGTGTGGTCTGGGTTATGATACATATGACTGAAGTGGTTTTTTTTGTTTGTTTGTTTGTTTTTTAATGAACTACTTTGGAATTATTTTTGGGTCAGGTATCTGTTTGTTGGTAAAGGGGCCTGTGTTTGTATGCCTGCTGTCTGGGAGAAAGGAGCAGCTGAAGAGGTTGTTGTATTGTTTTTCTTTAGAATATCCAAGTGTTCAAAATAGTAACTGTCTTATCAAAATTACCATTTACTGCTTAATGTATTTTGCACCCACAGAAAACTTCCATGTGCTTCACATCCTGGCAATCTCACATGTTGTGATGAACATGACATACGTATTAATGAGAATAAAGCACATATATCTATTTCACTCTTACTTTGTGCTTATCGCAAATACATACAGAGGAAATGTTTGACTCGCATTTTTTCCCAGTGGAAATACACATTTAGGGCATCTAAGTTAGCATGTTAAGTTCCAGTTGGCAAATTTTTAGATGCTGCTGTGTGTTCAGATGTTTGATAGCTTTGCATTATCAAAACAGCTGGAGCACAGCAGTGAGTGTGGATGTGTATATATTAGAAAGAAAAAAGCTGGTGAGTGACCAATCTAGTCTGAGATGAAAATGATCTTTTCATCAGACTATAAAGAAAATGTTTTTTCATAAAGTAGACCTAATTCCTCTGTTTAAAAAATGTTGCTTGTGTTTGACATCTGTGTTCTTGATATTGCATTTAAGCAGTCTGAGGTATGCATTATAGCTAAGTGGTTAGCTTAGAGGGGAAAAAACAGTAAATTCAAAGAAAATTTAGCAGTGTCTATATTCTTAGTTTATCTACATTCCATTACTCCACGATTTTTTTAGTAATTTGTGGAACAAAACCCAAAAAGATCATTTTGTATTATTCTAGGTGTTACCTTATGACAGAAAAATAACATGATGACAGTTAAATAACGCATGCTAATTAATAAAGTAGTTTTTCAAGTGAAGGATGCAAAGGTAAACCTTGGAGAAGATGGTGGGTAGGAAATCCTAGGAAAAATGCATCCTGTCTTTGTCTTTCTGTTCACCTTTTTCTTGTTTCTATGCTTCTCTTTCTCCTTCCCTTGAAAGTGCTCTTTGGCTGTATTATGTAGAGAGTAGGATTTACTCTGAGACGGGGCGGGGGGGGGGGCGGGGCAGAGAGAGAGAAGATGGAGAGAAGAGAAGGGGTTAAAGGCTGCAATAGGAGTTGTTCAACAGTTAGGGCAAGGTATTCATGCCTCTGAGGAGTTGAGTGATGTAGGAGATATCTAATTCTGCAGTGACAAGTCTGAGAAAGCAGGAGGCAAAGGGACTGGGAGTAATGAAAGAAAGCCATAAGGGTCGGTAGAACTACTAAGTGGTTTTAGGGGTGCTCTAACTAGAAGTGCAGTAAACTAGCCAAATAGTAAAAAACTCCAGGGAGCAGACTAAGGACAGCGTTCCTGGAGCATCTTGATAAAGCTGTTCTGCAGCGTTTAAGGTGGGAGATAGGGGAGGATGGGCTGGACGGGAACAGATACTAAAGCATGGGAACAATAAAATCCAATGCAAGAATACTTTTTCTATGGAAACAGTACAATTACTTGAGTAGCCACTTCTGTTTAGCATCTTCTACCCACCACACAGTGTAAGCACTATTGAGCAATATTAGACCCTTTCAATGCAATATCTGTTGCTGGAAATTTTGGAGTGTTGAATTCCAGTCTTTTTTTTCCCCTTTATCTTCTATTTTTTGAATACTAAGAAAAGACTGAGAAAGAATAAATGGCACAAATTGCTCCACTCCTGAAAGGTCAGGCTTCAGATCAGAATGGACGAGTGTGGCACGGACTAGAGAATGCGGAGATATGTGTGAATGGGAAGGCGAGTTAGGATGTCAGAAGAGAAGCAGTGCTTATCCAGAAAGTTTGAGAGATGCTGATTAAGTACAAGTAGATCTGAAAACGGTCAGTAACACAAACCTTTGATCACATGAAAAATGTAAGGAAGAAAAGAAATGGAGGTAAATAGTTGCTGAGTGAACAATAGTTTGTAAACATGGCATACAACAGTACAAATCATCATTAGTAATAGTATTAATGCTATCACTGGACTGGACAGCCCAGCCTAAACTGCTGCCTTTGCTGTAAAGGTTAATTAGCCTGAGATTTGGTTGTTATTTTGTCAGATAGACAGCATCTATCCATGACCTGGGATTTGCTCCGCATCGTCTCCCCTCACTTTTTTTTTTCCTGAATGAAGAGTATCCTATTAAAGGAGTACAGTGAGGCTTAAGTAGCGATTGTAATGATTAATGAAACCATCTAATGAAAAGTTCACTAATTCATTTTTATCTAACCAAAGCCAGTGGTTCTGGATTTTGTTGTTTGGAATCTAAGCTGTAATTGCATTACCTGGTCTTGAATGGCTACTGATATGAATAAGCATAGCTCTGTTACTTCTGAGATCTGGTAACGTAACTCCAGAATCTCTGATATGAAGACATGAAATATGTGTATTTAGGGCATTAGAGAAATAATTTAATTCCATGAACTTAGCTAAAGAGGTAACAAAAAGCACAGGAATAGCTAGAATAAAAATATCTGTTTTTAAATTGCCACTTACTGGCATTTTTGGAAAAAAAAAAAAAAAAAAAGTGTTGACAGTGTGCTTTAGCATACAAAGTTGCAGTCCAGGAACATGTTCTCACACAGGTACAGTAAAGACATGCAGAATAAAAGTAACTATTATTTGATCAGAAATATGCATAGTTAGGAAATTTTGAAATTTAGTATATATTACAGTACTTTTCGATGTATCAAAGTGCATGTTATTTGAACAAGTAATTATAGAAAAAGTTTTGTGATTTGAAACAGGAGTAGTTGTCAGAGATGGACATTTTAAAGCATTTTACTGAAATCTTCCAATTTGTAGTCTTAGTCCTATTTTGAAATGATTTAACCTAAGTTTCACTGAAAGTAAATTCAGCTCCTGAAATACTATATATTTAGTGTGTGATGTTGGAGAAGATAGTTAAACACTTCAGGGCTTACTTCTCCTCTATATGCAGACTGGGGACAAGTAGTGTTTACATCATGACAGTATGGACTTATCCATTACTCCTTGTGTAGCGGTTTGAGCACTCATCAGGGTCTGATTACTTAGATATGCAAAGCATTACAACACACAGCCCTGAGAGATCCCCTCCTTCAACTTGTTTTTCTATTGCAGTTACAAGGTCAAGTTGAAATAATCTGTGTGATTATGAAAGCTTGTATGAAGAACTTTCCTGGAGAGCAACATCTGCTATCTGGTGATAATAGTGATTCAAAGGGGCTCTCCGGGAAGAGAATACAGTCTGTCTGAGGGAACGAGCAGGATGACTCAGTAGTTCACATTTGGAAAGAGAAACGTTCACCAGCCTCACAAATGTGATACTGGAGATTGATCACGTACGTTCTTACAGGCTTTCGCAAAGTTTTCCGGTGCAGCGCGATGTGAGTAATTTCTGTTAGCCACGATCCCATCTTGTCCAGAAGTGATCTCAAACTGACTGCTGGCACTGCAGACCAACTCTCAGTCCCCTCTGATTCCTCCAAGAGGGCATATGTGGCTGTCTCACATGCTTAGTAATAAAGCTGAGTAAGGAGTGTAACAGCTAAGGACTGTAACAGTTGACATAGTCCCAGAGACCTTACATATTCAGTCACTGGATTACCTTATATAAACTATATTGTAACCTAATAGGGCTCTGCCACACATGCACATATTTATTCATTAGTGTTTAACAGCTGAGACTGTAGCTTGTGTTAGCATGTTTGGAAAAATTACATTAGTAATTACTATGATTATGATCTACGGTCAGGCACATGAAATTTCACGGGGATTTAATTTTATTTCCTGGTTTATCTGAAATTTGAATCCAATTCAGTCCCCCTGTAACATAACTGACCTTACTCTGTCAGGCCTGCAAATCAACATAGCCTTCGAGCTTCACCTGGAGAGTTGAATGGGCGCCCTACTTAAACATGGTGAGAACACCTTCCTTCATGGTGTTATACTTGGAGAATTACTGTTAACTGACTGCAGTTTAACTGAAGCTGAACAACTGAACTGAGTATGGAGTGTTTCAGTCCTTCCTGCTTTCACAGAACCTTATATCATGCAAACATTGTGTCATACAAATAAACCCACTCCTAAGTACCATATAGTAACACTATGTGAAATACTGTAGACCTAAAATGCTGTATAGCTTAATTGATTGCAATTCCTATTGACTTTGATGGGTGTTATGTTCAATTAGGGACTGCAGACTTTAGATCACTGCCTTTGGCTTACATCACTGCAAATATCATTGATGGTTAGAAAGCTTTCAGGGATCTTTCAGGCTTTTATCCACAAATTGACTGCAATGTGGAAGTCTTGCTTGGGGGTAAGAGGAGCACTTATATCCATCTCATCTTTCATTTGCTTATTCCTAAGTCTTGCTGTGCTATTCCTTTAGGAGGGCTTGTATAAAACGTGCAGTTTAATGGGGTGGGGGCAGAGAGGAAAGGAGGGTTGTCTCAATAGAGCAAGATTCAAGTTCCATTTTTATTAGAAGTATGGTTTTCTTCTTTTCTTGCCTAAAATGTAGAAGCGAGTCTGATTAATTTTAATTCTCATACAAAAATGAAATTAAGGCGCCATACATTTAGAATGAATATTGGGAAAAATTAACAGTTTCTCTGGGACAAATATGGATACACTTATTGAAATTTTAAAATGACATGCAGTGGAGCACTAGACCATTTAACAAAAAAGAACTACCCTGCTTTGGCAAGAAGAGATGCTGGATATCCTAACAGAACTTTTGCCTTTCAAATCTGCCTGTAACACAATACTACTGTAAACACTGGCTTTAAAGCTAGTGCCTGAGTTACTCTACCTAAGTACCACAAGCAGGTCTAGAGTAGCTTTTACACGTAATTCTGACCACTCAGCCTCTGATCGCAGAAGGAATATGGATAGGACAGAAATCCTTATGCTGCCTCTATACTAGCAGCAGGGAGAAACAGGATGCGGTTACTTCTCTCTTCCATTCAGTGCTTTGGGGAAAAGAAATGAGTAAACACCGTCATGCATAGTATGTGAAATTGCTGATTCTAGGTTAAAAGAAAAAAGTATTAAATGCAATGAAATATCTACAAATTATGTTTAAATATATTTTATATATAGATATGAAAGTGAATGAGAACAACAGAGGTTGGCAGGGATGGGTGTAAGCACTTTTAGGAAATGCATTGCGGAAAACTGGTTGCATTTTGGATAATAAAATCTTACTATAGATATTCCCAGAAAAGTCTGCAGGGAGAGTTAGGAAAAATCATACATATACACATGCATATTTTAGGTCTAAGTAGTAAAATTTAATAAATAAACGTGTGTATGGATATGGAAAAATTGATACATGTAGCGACTAGAACAATGACTGTGTTTATTCGATTCTATCTTCTTTGGTGAAGTGATACTGAACTAAAGAATTCTGCTCATACAAAGCAATTTTTTGCTGCAGAGAGCACAATAAATGTTATCTGTCAGAGAAAGAAACAGGCCATTTAGATTCAAGCAGCATAGCATCTTCAGGCGGAAAGGCTATTTTTAACTTCACATGTAGCTTAATTTAGAAACTGAGCAGTTGAAGTCCTTTTTTTCCCCCCTCCTTTAACTGTAGACTTTTTTTATAATGAATGTAGATACCCTTGTGTGAAGATACTGAGGGAAAAAAAATTATCCTGAGTTTCAAGGTCATAAAAAATACACTGCTAAACAAAGCAGCTTTATGGCAGTATTGTCATACATATATACACACAAAGATTAGATTAGGTTGATACACTATTTTGTAAGTATAAAGGCCACTTTGGCAATTTGTCAGGATCTTGCATTTTATTCTTACATAGATTTATGCAAGAGCTTACCCAGATCAGTATTATTTTATGTTGAAAGTGCTGTAATTGCATATAGCCCTGTACAAGGCATGATAAAGAGAGAATAAATTTCAGTCGTTTCTAAGGGAGAAGTATTTGTGGAAAAAAAAAAACTGGCACTGATTCCCTGCATTGATTTTTCCGAACCAGCTTCTTGATATTTGGCTTTGTTAGTAAGTTAATCACAAGAATTGAGAACCTTGTCTTGCTACAGAAGATATTCAGCACTAAAAATTGCAGATCTCACTCTATTAGCTGATTACAGGCTTTTTAATGTATTCAGATTCAGAATATGAAAAAATCCGCTCACAAATGGAAGTGCTTCCAAGATGGCTTGTTACAAATAGTCTTCTTGCATAATTGCATGCTCTGTGTCACTCAGCAGTCATCTATTGAATTTTAATAGTATTTCAGCATAAAACTTGGTTCTAGCTGAATTTTACATTTTACCTGTTCAAGCTCAGCCAAAAATGATTCTGAAAGCTATTCTAGTTGCATAACAATAACAAAAAGCAGAGAGACATGTGCCATTGCGACAGAATAATTGAGTTAATAAGCAGAATGTGACATAGAAACTCAGCTCTGTTTCTGAGCCTAGTGACACCTTGACCATTAACTTCTAAATGCCCTCTGGAACACAAACTTTTTTAGTCTTTGAAATTTTGATTAAATGGTTGTTCAAATACAGAAAGGGTAACTTTTTCTGCAGCTACCTGAGATCCTGCATTTATAAATGAAAGCTGCTGCTGCCATTTATTCTTTAACTTCTGACAGCTAAAATTAGAGGCTTTCATTCCATTGTTTTTATACACAGAAAAGCATGATGTAATGTAGTAAGAATATCATAAAACAAGCTAGAAATTAAGAGTTATTATCCTTTATGTTTAGTGGAGGTTAAAAAATATATTCAAGAGCTGAATTCTTTAATTGCGTACTTTGGGTGAGGATTCTTTCATCTTCCTCTGAGGCATTTGTTTTTGAGGAATGCTCCTTTCCCTGGCCACTTTCTACATGAAGGCAATATGGGAGTTAGTGTGGAAGCTGTTAGAGCAGTCAGGCTCTACTAAGAGGTTTCCCTAATTCTCCAGTGGATGGATAAACCAGAATTAACTTAGTCTCTTGGAGGTATTTTAATAGTGCTAGCAGACTAGGAAATTCAGACTCTGAAGTGGAGTTTGGATTGGGAATTTTAATTCAGATTCTTTTCTAAAAAAAGGGATTTTTGTTATTATAAAGGAGCATCAATATTTCTTGAAATGTTTGAACTTTATAGAGAACGTGTTTTTCTCATCAAAGGCTTGTTCTGAAACATATAGTAAAAGAAACATTCAGCACTTATTATCCTTTCTTGTTTTAGGTGTGTTGGTGTGCTGTCAGGAGGCAGGATTAAGTTTGCCTATTAAAAAGAGGTTTAAAAAAAGATTAAAAGCCATCCAAAAGGAGCAGTAGATTTGTCAAGAAAAAACTGAAAATCTTACAGAATCGAGGGTAACATTTTTGTTCTTAAAGCAATGCAGGATATACTTTAAATGATTTGCTGAATGACTGTAAGAAGTCTAATCAGCCTTAAATGATAAATGTTTATTTGTATTTGCTGTGGTTTCATTCAGTTTGTAGTAAAGGGGAAAACAGTTGTTTTGAGATCAAATAGGAATTCTGTCTTCAGTCTTTCTCACTCTTAATAGCAGAATGCAGCTGTGGAGAATGATGGTGACATGCAAATGAGGCTTAGGTAAAGCTAGACTTTGAGATATGAATTTGAAGCAAAGCCAGGGGTTCCAGAAGAACAGCATTAAGATACTCTGAATTATTTTTAAGAGATTTCTGCCATTTTAGGCCAAACTCCTCTGATGAGATTATAATTATAGTCACATGTGAGACTGAGCTAGAAAACTGACTACTTTTTTTTTTTTTTTTTTGATCCAGCATGATGATAATTAGTTCTTATTTAGTACTTTTCATCCGTAAGTCTCAAAGTGTTTTATAATGAAGGTCAATATCATGGCCTTATTTTACAGAATGGAAGCACAGAAAAGTGAAGCAAATGCCTAAGATCAACCAGCAGATTAGTGATAGAGCCAGGAATAGACCCATGTCTTGTAACCTAGGTCTAGTTCTCATGCTCTCCCCACCTGTCAAACCAAAGCAGTACTTACATTTTCATCCTTGGACCTGAAACAAACTTCATCATGTCTTGGACTTTGAATTGCTGATAGTGTTTCAGGTGATGGCGATTTTAAAATCCAGACATGGAGGAAAAAAAAAAGAAAAGGGCTCAAATTTTCCTACTTCGTGATTTCCTGCAAGATTCTTACCTAAATGTTCAGACAGATTCTTGTCCCAGATGCATAAGTAATCAGAGCAAGCATTCAGGTACTACACTGCTAAGAATGACAAAAATTTCTATCAAGGAGGATGGCTGGATAGACTATCCCCAGGGCTTGTTAGCAGCCTGCTAGGACCTGCTTAGTACCCATGCAAATTCTTTAGTTTGTCGTCAGAGGGCCTGAGATTTGCATGTTCTTGAATGTGTAGTATTCTGCTGTATGTTGTGTGTCTTGACACTTTTATAAATCCTTACCGTGGTAGACCCCACATCTGTCCCTTGTATACTGCCTGCTGGATAGGTTTTTTTGCAGCCGTTTGTACCTTTCTGACCTCCCTGAGAGATACTGACATTTGCTCCGTAACAAAGAAAGGCTGGTTTCCCTCTGCTTATGCCTTTTCTCCTTTGGGTTGCTACCAGCTGCTGTGCCTGGGTTACTGGTGAATCGTGTCTTTAAGAGTCTTGGTAGTGGCCATACTATCATGTGCAGGCTGAATCTGAACCTGCCACATCCAGTGAGGTCTCTGGGAGAGAGAGACCCAAGCTGCTGCAGCCTCCTGACTTCTTTCTCTGTGTCTGATCCTAAGACAGTGATTGCAAGCATGGCCTCCACTGTTGGCTGCCAATCTATATAGCCTGTGTTCCTGTTTTTGTTGGCAAGGAATCACATGTTTAAAATACTGTGTCTTCCATAAGAATTTTTGTGCTTACGGCTTTCAAAAAGTTTAAGCCATAAGCCTTCTATGTCCATGTCACTTGTTGTTACACTTTGTAGCTCAGCAAGGAGAATTCATCAATACTTTCCATGCCCTCGAGTCACAGGAGGATGCACAGTAGACAGGGGATTTTATAAAACTGTCTTCTCAGAAATGGGGAATTGATTTTATCAAAGTATGACAAATTACAAGAAGTAAATGAATTGATATTCAGGTGAAATACAGGAGACTGTAACAGTCATACTGTGTATCAGATTAATTATAAACATATGCTATCCTGTACAGAGATTTTCACACATCAATATGTAAGCAGTTCATAAACATATGTAGGCATCATTAACCAAATGTCATAGGTGATAGGAGGGACGTCTTTCATCTTCGAGTTGGTCATAGAAGAGGTAGTAAGGGTAGTCAGATTTAAGAGCATATGCTCACTAGAAGGTATCAAAGATTGAGACACTGTTTAGACATGTGAACAACCAGAAGTATTGTAGCAGGAAAGACTGTGGTTGAACCAGTAAGTGTGTTGATAAGATCTGCTATATTTAGCTTCAGCAAAATTTATGAAAGTCGTAGAAATAGGGTGCAGAAACACAGGGAAAGATGTGTAAGGCAGTTACATCTCTCTGACCTCTGACCATCTATCTGGCTGCTTCAGCTTATCTGTCTAACTTGGTGCCTAAATGAGGAAGACAATTTTCCTGGACTAGAGAGAAATTAACTGCACAGAAAGTTCTTTCAGAAAGTAATTCAGAATCCACAAGTATGGCTCCTGCTCTGAATCACTTCTAGAGGAGCCTGAGGCTTATCACTGACTATATAGGATACTTTGTTAAATTAACTGCCTGCCTTAAGCACCTGAGCTAGGTATTAAATTTAGGCAGTGTAAAAACTCAGTCTCTGTAGTGTCACTGTAAAGTTCTACTCATAGGTAGAACTACAAATCTGATATTGGCAATGTTCTTTTCTTCCTATGCCATCACCGTAGGAAAATTACATTTTCCCCTCAAATTTCCCTTTCTGGTCTCTATATGACATTTAGATCCCATGTGTAGAAGCTGAATGGTTTGTCTGAAACAGAAAGAAAAAAAAGAAAAGGCTAGTGGTAGAGAACACCCTAGTCCTCTATGTTTGTAACAGAAGCTAAAGTAGGATAGATTCAAAGATTCCTCTTCTTCTGTATTCTCTCCCAGAGATGGAAGGTTATTTTTGTATTCAGGACTGGCTTCTGTAATAGTCTCTGACAAGATCATAAATTATACCGTTTAGTTGAACAAGATCTATGAAAAACAGAGCAAAGATCATAATCAAAACAAGATCAATAGTGTTTGTGCCATATCTGATTTAATAAGAAAGCAGTATTTATTTGAAAAGGAATATAAGTAAAACCTGGCTTTTCATCAAAATGGCTGAAAAATCTTAAATAATACAGTAAATCCTGTTGCAGAAGAAAAAAATGGCAGTTTGCCGTGGTACTGATGTTGTAAATGTCAGGTTGCTCCTGTGACAGAATTAATGATGAACTCATTGATTATATCACTGTATAATCAATATTAGATTTAGGAATTATGGGAAGGAATCTGAAGAAGAAAATGTGTGCTGAGTACCACAAAACTGTCCTTAAACCCAGTTGCTAGATTGATTCTCTAGCATGACTTATTGAAAGTCCAGTTCCCTGGGATACTTATGTTACAAAGCAGAAAGTATAACATAATATATGTTAAGGAACATTTTCACATAAGAGTATGAAATAGTAGTGTGCTAATTTTTATCTATAGTTTTGTTTGGTTTCATATTTAGTTCTTGTGTGAACAGGTCCTTTTTCACGGGCAGCTTTGGTGGCAAGCTGCATCGATTAACCAAGAAGTCTATGGTCTTAAAGACTCCATAATACAGAAGAGAGAGAAATAATTTCATTAAAAAAAATACTGGGCAGAGGTACTGTCAGCCAAAAATATCAGGAAATTAAATCCTTCATACCCAATATGGAATATTAAACTCAAGGTGAGCATATACCCAAGAAACACAGATATTGGGGATTGAGAAAGGGAAACAGATATTTATGCAGTATTCAGTCTTGGAGATGCCAATAAAAAGGAATCGAAGTTTCAATTTAGGAATCTGAATATTATTTTCCAGTGTATGTAAATAAGGACAAGTATATGTTTAAAAAAGGGGGGAGGTGGAAAGTTAAAAGAAAATCTTAAAGGTAACAGCATAAGAACAAGTGAATAACAAGAAATGGTTTAAATATATAAAGCAAGATGTGTTCAGTGGACCACTCAAACATTTGTAAAAAGTGGGCAAAGTGGTAGCAAAGGCAGCTAAAGGGAAATGTATTTTAAAATTCAGGCAAGTAGACTTTAGCTTCCAAATATAACTCTTGCAATAAATGACTTTGGAAAGTTATACATAGAGACACAAATTATTCTCAACCCTGTCGTTGAGAAATGTCACCAATTCAATGGAAAAATATGCTAACGCTGTTCATGTGTGCAGACTTGTGGAGAGAAAAATTCTCTCTCTGATGCTTGTTCACGAACAGTGATTTAATCCAATCCTTTAAAATGCATGCAACCTGTATGTTGTTGGTGCTAAATTCTTCTAATGCCAAGCAATATGCGTACACATATGAATCTATTAATTACACCATTGTTAAGCTTTACTATTCTTTCCAGTCTCATTTGATACACGCTTTGACTGTGAATAGAGAGTAAGCGATCATATTTACAAACATATTCTTCTCTAGGCAAAACTCCTGGTGAGCAGCGTGTTCCCACACCCCTGGGCCGGCTCTTGTGTCATCTCTTTATTTCTGGTGCCAGCAGTTCCTCTGTGCTCGTCTGATGTGGGTGCTCCTGCACCGTGGCTCGCAACTGGCCTTTCAGCTGTGCTTAGGCATACCCTTTAAAAGTCTCTCTTTGACGTCAGCTCAGCTTTGGGGAGTGTTTGGTGTTTTTCATGTGACTGATAACAGGAGGTTTCCTGATAGAGCCTTTCAAAGGAGTGGGCAAGGGAAGCACAGCATGATTCTCTAGGGAACATCATCTTTGATAGTTGAAAGGGACCTTTTCATCCTGGCTTTGGAGAGATTGTGTGCCCAAGATATTAAGGAGATTTAGAACATTCCTGTTTAGATTTTTGCCTCAGGAGATTACTATCTGATAATTAAGAATGAACAAAATCCAAGAGAAATTCCAAGTGCTTAACTGTTTGTGGAGAAAAAATATTTCACATGAATTTCAGTCATTTGTGAGATGCCAGGTTCTCTAAGTGTTAAATGCATTTAGAGAAAAAAAGAAAACTGTTAATAAGGGGATATTCCTGAATGAAAATATTATATAGAGAATGTAATTCATTCTTCAGCAATTGTACACCTGTCTAGGTCATTGTATTAATACTTATTATTTACATATGCAGCAAGTTTACAATAAGCAAGTTTAGCATAAGTTACAATTTGCATGCGCATACAAAACAAAATTTATTGTACTGTATCTAAAATTTATATATTATGTATAAAATAAAAAGGAAGTGGGGCACCTGACATAGAGGCTGGCATAGGGATTTACAGTTTACTAGGTGTGACCCATATATCAAATGAACATTTTGCCTCTGT
This sequence comes from Rhea pennata, assembly GCF_028389875.1. Lineage (NCBI taxonomy): Eukaryota > Metazoa > Chordata > Aves > Rheiformes > Rheidae > Rhea > Rhea pennata. Next base: position 8,930,065 of record NC_084671.1, on the reverse strand, counting down.
TATCAAGTAACTTGATGATGGTAGTGATAATTCTATCATACAGATTAAAATTGTAATACACTGGAAATTAAAGCTTCTAGGATGGAATCAAAGGTTACTTTACTGGAAAGACAAATTTACGTGATTCAGATGGTTTCTAGAATGCTGAAGTAATGAAATAATGTAGTAATGTGGATTTGTAGTGAATCTGGAATTTTTGTTTAATTTTGTTGGTTTTTAGAAGGAGGTTTTTTGTTAGGACTGGAAAAAAAGCAAATTTGGACTTATTTTGAAAAAAATTACAAGACTTTTATCAAAGGTAGATCATAACACTCAATAATTTTTAATATGATAATTGATAATTGATTTATTAGGAGTAACGAAAGTGAACTTAATCCACTTAGATTGCAGTTGTATTTAGTATATTCACAGGTATGTTAAGGTGAAATAAGACAAAGTTGGGAGGTATTACTAGTGCTGAGGAAGATGGGGTTGACATTAAAAAAGAATTAGACTAATTTTTTGACTAACTTGAAAGTAATGCGATGTAACTAAATAGCATACAGTGCAAAGTCATACAATTTGAATTCAACAATAACTTTATCTGTAAACTGAGTTTTATGAACTGGAAGTAACAGAGAAGGAAACAAGTCTGAGTACACTTTTAAGTGCAAGTGTGATTAAATGATGTAATGTAGGTATGGAAGGAAAGATAATGCAGTCCTGGAAGGTGACAACTGTTTAACAGAGAAGGAAATAGTGGCACTGTCATACAGGGACCATTAACTTCTTTCAAATATTTCTACAGTTCTGTTTAGCTGTATTCAGATGAATGAACATAAACTGTCAGAGGTGCAAAGAGGGGCTCCCGGGATGAGTAAGGGAATGGAGCTCCATCTTTTGAAGGGAAATTAGAAATACTTCATATACCCTACCAAATGGAGGTTGCTAGGGAGATGAATCTTTAAAAATGCTGGGAGAAATACAGATAGATGGATAAGTTCAGTTTTCATGCTCACTCAACCCTTAGCCTCTCTGCTGAGATCCATAGCAAAGCTGCCAGTTGCTGCCTGTTGTTTCAGTAGGTTTCCTTTGTGATGTGGATGGTTGTCCAATGCAAATTCTAGGAGACCACAAAACTCTTGCATGTGACAGACAAGAGGATTGCCAGTAAGGTTACATTTTTGTTAGTACTATAAAAAATATTCAGCAGTCTTAAAAACAGATATAATTTTTAAATCTTGGCTGCAAATTAATTACTGAACTTCTTCCTGTTTGATCTTTTGAACTCAGCTCGGGTACTGTCACTGCCTTACCCCTGCCTGATGAGCCAGCTCACCATGATGACAGCTGCTGCTGTCTGGTTTTGACTTTTGAGAGCTCCGTAAGTGCGAAGAGTGATGACATCATGCTCCCTAGGGTGTCAGTTATTAGCAGCTAAAAATAGTTACAGGCAAACACAGAATAGAAAAATGAAATGTCTGCTAAACCCGTAGTGAATGGGAAGGTAAAGAGATACAGCTCAGCTAACGGGTTTTTTATTCAAACGTAAGGGCAACGACATTGGACCTCAATCCCAGTAAATGCTGTAGACAGTGGTTTAGAACTTATGAGGTGGGAGAGCCCATAGGGACAAATTCATCCCTGGTGCAATTCCAGAACTGTAATGGTAAGTGAGCTTTTTGTGTTTATTTCCCACTGGTTGGGTAGATTATCTGATCTGAATAATCTGTGTTATGCTGTTCTTAATGAAAAGTGTAGCTATGGGATTCATAGCACTAGAATGATGTCACTGTTACTGCCACTCTAATCACAGCTGTATGCAAAAATAAAACAGCAATATTAATATCATAAAATGAAGTGTTTAGAGGTTAAGAAATAACGTAAGTTATAAACTATATGCAGGCTTAGGTAGTGCCTTGAGTTTCCAAGTGCAGGAAAATATCCTGTTCAGTATGTGTTCCAGGTCTATTCAGTGTAAGTTCTTTTGCAGACCGTGGAACAACCTATGACATTTAGGTCTTGATTACAGATCTATGAGATAGATGCATGAGAGATCTAATATAGATTAGATTTGGAGACAGATACACATTTTCAAGCGTTAACATAATTCTAGTGTTGTAACAGAGATTTCTGTTTAATGTTTCTGTGGTACTAGCAAGGTGTTTCAGATAAAATAACATTACACTGTTCCAAATTAAAACTGCCTGAATGAAAAAAGCGTATATAAATACAGAAGCGGTATAACATTGAAAATTAAGATTAAGGGGGGACTGGGTATCTCACAACCTTTGAAAATCCTGTTCTGGAGGTCTGATACTAACTAGGTCATGATTTCTAGATTTATCTGTGCTGTTAGAAAATGTTTCTAACCTGAGCTGCTCATCACTGCTCTTTCTGCACTTGACTTGCTGCCTAAGAGCTGGCAGGGTTAGAAGTATTGAAGCTGTGACTCCTGCAGCCAGACATCAGAGATTCTTATTCCAGGTTGCTTATGTTAACCCATGGGCCTGTAGCTTCCTTGGCCACAGTATAAACCTTTTCTCAGTCTTGTATGGAGTCACCTTCCACAGCTTCCTGGTGATTCAAAAATACCAGAATCCACTTGTAACTAGTGCTGGTCGCTTTATCAAAAGCAACCTGTTTTCGGTCTGACTTTTGTACCCTGGCCCCCAAACCACCTGGGCTTCTCTTTGCAGCCAGCTCTCCGGCTGAAATCACAAGACTGCTGATCCTACAGAGCCTGACTCATGTCTCTGCCAACCACTTGCAGCAGCCTTCCCCAGAGGGAATGTAGAGCTTGATGGATGTTGTAGGGCGGGTTATCAGAGTGCATGCTAATGAAACAACAGATCCATTACAGTATTTAGCCATTTTGCAAGATCCAATTACATGAACTTTGTGAAGTATAAAAGAGTTTGATTTTACCCGGTGCTCATCCTGTAAATGATGATGTCTCTAAAAGATATTCCCATCCTATCATTATTTCCTTGTGCTGATTCATCTGGGTTAGAGGTTGTCTAGAGCCAGGATTTTGATTCGGCCTTGTTACTGATAATATTTTTGTAAGTCTGTTTGATAATTATCACTGGATAAAACTGAAGAATGCCTAGGTCTTTGGCTTGCTTGGTGTGACATGCAAAATAGAACTTCCTCGCTGTTATGGATCAGAAGGCAGGGGACTGACATTTGAGTTACCGTGTGAAATTACATTGTCTCTACTGCATAGGAATTCAGACCATGATTGTGATAGTCTCTTTTGTCCTTTAAAAATGAGAATTTATGACTCAAAATGCTGCTTATCTGTCAGCCACATTTTTTTTTACCATTATGCTGTATCTTATTTTTAACGGTAGCCTATCCCTTTTAGTTGCAAGTGTAGTGCTCTGAATGCAGACTGATCTACAATCATTTTGCTGAGTCTGCAGAGAAAAAAAATGGAACAAATTATATATTCAGTGGTGGTGGTTAGAGGAGTAAAATAAAATAATAATCAGAAAAACTTATTGAAGATTTATTCCTCTACATGAGTTTGTGAGTTTTTACTTAAAACTGCCTGAAAGAGAAGGATCTGAAAGAGAAAGATAATAAGAGATAGAAGTACGGGGAACTTTTTACAACATGAGAATATATATTTTGAGCAGGTGGCTGACTTCTTGTTCAGAATGATTTCCTGTTGCACTGAATTTTCCTTGCTGTATTTCCCAGAAGGCTGAATGTTGCTATCTCCTGCAGACAATGCAGCAACGCCCTTATTTTCTGCTAGCAGAAGAGTTTTCCGTTCACAAGGTGTTTCAGTATTCCAGAGCATCGCACCTCTCTTGCATGCATTTGTCTGAATCTGTAGTAATTTTAGTCACAAAAAGATTATTCTCTCTTGATCTGGGGGACACTGGCAGGTATAAAAGGCACATGCAGTGGCACAACAGATTATATCTTCTGGCATACTTCTTGACTTCTTAACACTTTCACCAGTGGTGTTGACAGCCTTGATGCTGATCATAATATCAGCAGAACAAAATACCATTTAGAAAATGTAATTTCCTGTTGGAACACTGGCAAAGCAGTGTTGATATGGCATATGCTTACTGTATATGTGATGTATATACTGCATAGTTGATGGCACTGCCTTGCATGTTCTGCTTTGAAAGAAATGCACAAAATACTCTCAGCAAGAGGTAAAACTGCCTGGATCTTAGACCTGGGTTTAGCTGACCGTTTGACCCCTTGTGCTACGTTTTCTGTGTGCAAATGGATCTGATATGTCTGGATAGTTATTTCAGTTTGTATAGAAGCAATGTAGAAAATTGAACTGTGTAAATGAGGGTAAACAAATTTACCTGTTTTTTTTTGTGCAAAATCTAAGAATGGAAGACCCAAATCAGATACAAATTTAAGACAAAAGTCTTTGTATAATTCTTGTGGAAGTTCATATTCATCAGTTCTGCATATCTCAAGTGAGACCATACTGAACTGATGGACAATTCAACAGAACTGTGTGTGGGAAATATTAAAATCCAGTAGCTGGAAGCTGAGTCCAGATAGATTCATACTGGAAATGACACACATGTATGTATTAGCATGGGACATTAATCATTAGACTATCTAGACAGGAAACATGAGATGTTTCATATAAATTGAGGATTTGTCTGCATGAGATTCCACTGGATATGTAATCCAAATTAACAAACACTGACAAGTTAATGGTAAATAGTTCCAATTGTTAATATGGTTAGTAGTTCCAATAATGGTTAATAGTTTCAATGGTTAATGGTTAATAATCCCAGTGTAGGACCTGCTTAGTGAATACGGTTGACTTGGTTGCTGCAAAATGTCAGACTAAGAGATGAGCATTGTCTTTTTGGCTGAAAGCTGCATGAATCTGTAGCCATTGCTCTGTCCTGTATGCGCAGCAGACAGAGAACAGGGGAAGGTTTTCATTCTACTGCAGAACAAGATGTTAACGGCACTGTCTCACCACCAATTTTCACGCGATTAGGTAGTTAATAGTGTCAAATCTTGGCTCATCACTGGGACTACTTGCCATAAAATTTCTGACATCAGAAAGAGGACAACCACATTAAAATGAAATTCAAAGATTGTCTAATCTGTAAGTTTGTGAGCCAGAGTCCTTTTACACAGAAGTAGTTTTGTCAGCAATGCTGTTTGTGTGAATTAAAGCTGCAAATTGAATCTAGTCCTTCACGCTGATCTCAACTTTTATGTAGGACATAAATTGAATACATTACATTTTTTAACACACCAGGCTGACGTTTTCTGACGCAGATACCAAAGCTGAAGTGAATGGGAGCAGGCAGTGCTTTCCAGTCTGAGCTGTCAGGCCATTACAATTTTCAGGTACCTAAATGTAAATGTAGTATAGATGTCCATATTTGAAAAATGTCTTAAAAATGTATCTGAAGATGCATATTAATCTGACAACATGCTGGAATCAGCAATTACTACTGACACTGAGACAACTTGGTAAGGGAGTCTTTTGATATATTTCAAGAAACACATTAAGTTCGGTGTCCTGTAACTCTGTCTGTAACCACCAACCTTGCAGGAAAAACTTGAGAGAGTTATTTTTTGTTTTTTAAACGTTAACTTTGCACTCTTGTGCCTTCCTTCCTCTCTAAGCTTCCTTTTTGTGAAGATGAAACCTGGTGATGCAGTGTTTGCCTACAGGCGTCCTTTTTCCTGTGAACACAGGGAATTCTGAAGAACAAATAAACTTTTAAAGTTGCTGATCCTGCACGTTTGCAAATTCATTGGGAGATTTGGCTCACATGTAGGGACAGAAGGATCCGGCTCCTTGGAAATAAACGTCAAAGAACATGAAAAGAAAAGCCTTAGTAGGCACTGGTAGTATAAGAACAAAGAGTGCTTCCAAACTGCAGTAGTGAAAACCACTGGGAAATGTGGAATGGTCTGACAGCAGCAGTAAGAATGATGGTTCTGAGTCAGGCACTGAATCAGAAAAAAGAAAAAAAAAGAAAAAAAAAAGAGGCTTGATCCAAGGGAATTAAAGCCACTTATATTCCTGGAAATGAATTATTTCCCCTTTATCAGAAAGGAAAAGAGACAAAGAGGTTAAGAATGTAATTATAGGTTGCAGAACGAATTATATGACAATTTCTGTCTCCCAGGCTTACATTCAGGGTACTAACCAAAACTCTGACATACTGACTGACTTTTTGCAGTAAATGTCATTAGTGCTGCTTGCAGTGACTATTTACTTTTCAGTACTTCCTCTTGGAGGCTTTCTTTTAGTTTATGTTGTCAGCAGGCTTTTAGAGGAAGCTCTGGGTACTGCTTTATGTCCAGAATAAACAGAAAGCACAGTACCGTCTTCTGTACGTAAACTCCTTCCATCTTCTGTATGTAAACTCCTTCCTTCCTTTGTGAATTTACTAATAGTATAGGAAAACTCAATGATCGCAAGAGTAGTGCTTTGCTGAATGATCGTTCAAAATTAGCGCTGAGGATCTTGAATCTTTGCTTTGTCAATGAGTTCAAGGTTATAAGCTGCAAAATTTACTATTTGTGTCATGAAGGCCTTCAGTGAAGTACTGAAGCCTATGAACCATCTCCTCCCTTTCCTATCTTAGGCTGAGAGTATTTTCATTCCATTAATCTATGCTAGATGCCGAGCATCTGAAGATTGTTGCAGGGTATCTGTTTTCAATGCACGCTGACATTTTGCCAGTCGTGTGTCATAAGGGAACGTCTTCCCATTGATATGGACAAAACGACCATGAAAGAGGGCGAACAATAACTGCATTATGTCCTCCAGAAGATGAGATAGAAGTTAAAAGGAATATGTTTTGGGAACTGTATTTCAGGGCCCTGCTCATCAGTTGCACAACACTGCTAAATTGGTTTCCTAGCATTTACAAATGGAATTAAATCAAGGTTGTAAACCAGAAAATCGTGTTCATATGCTTTTTAGATTGATGATGACTGATATATCATAAAATGCTAAAAATGAGATCAGCTGCAATTATTCTATAAAGAGCCTAATCACCAATGTAAATTTGACAACAAAGATTGCAAATAGTTAACTTGATTCTGTCCTATGTACTTACTAAGGATATCTTTTTTTGGTGATTTTGCTGATGGATAGAACTTGGCTGGAAATAATTACGTTAAGATTCAGTTATTCATAAAACTTTGTCATTTAATAATAAAAATCCATTTGCTTATGAATGCATTTAGGTTGGAGACACCTATCCTTCAGTCATTGAAGACTCTGCCATTCTTAATTGGCTGAAGAGTAGAAAAGGACTGAGGCAAATTCCTACAGATTGTTTTCTAGCTCTCCTGTTATGCTGCCCTGAAGGAGATGAGAAGCTGCTGTATCACACAGACCACTGCATTAAATTAATTAGGATATTATTCAAAATACACCCCCCCCCCTTCCCACCCATGTTATATGGGTTTGTAAGCAGCATTATCCCTTCCAAAGTTAGAGTTTATTTCTATTTCCCTGGAGGGAAGGGTTAAAAAATGTTCTATTGTGGAATGAGGGCTGCCCAATAGATAACTAGAAAAATCAATCTGTGAACTAGCATGGCCAGCTGGAGCTCAGCCAGTGTGACTGTGACTAGTGATCCCCTGAACCAGAACTCTTCAGCCAAAGCTGCTGCCTGCTACTGCAGCAAGCGTCCCCTGGGAAGCACTACCTAGAGAAGCCAGTGACAGCCTGGCCCAGAACAAAGCTGCAGAAGAACAAGACAAAGCAAGCTGAATGAAAATGAAAGAAAAGCAGAAAGGGGAATAGTGGGAAAAGGAAGTAACTTTTATTATGGGATCAAACTGCAATGCACTGTTCCAGTGTTTTGAAGTATGTTTTGTCTTAGGACCTGACACTGCTTATGCCAGTTTAATGCACGGTGATGCAAAATAAGAAAAGCATCAATCACTTGCTTGTCTACTCATAGAAAAAAACATTTATGTTGGATGGCTGCTTTTTAGCACAATGGTGAACGAACAATGTTAAAGTATCATTTGTTTTGCTATATTGAGGGAACCAGCTATCACTGTAGCCACGTCACTAAATCACATTACAATCCTTGGTCTAATGACATTTGTATAGATCTCCAGCTCTCTCCTGTTTGTCACTAATCAGAGTAGTCTGAAGATAATCATGCAGGGACATTATCCCATTTGATATTCTTTCCCTCTACTTTAGCTAATCATTTCTACAAGGCACACGCAAGCCAGAATATTCTGACTTCTCCAGCTGCTTTTGCTGTATTTATTTTTCATTGTTTTGGCAGAAATAATTGAGAGATCAATGAGGTTATTGTGTCAGGTCTATTGCTCAACTCCCCAGCTTCCTGTTGTGGTGGGATCTAGCAAGGAACTTGAAGAAATCCAAAGACCAGCTGGACCTCTTCTGATATTTACTGTCAGAGGCCTGTCCTGCCTGTGTAACAGGAATAGATGAACAAAATCTAGTCTTTTTACTGCAGTATGTCTCATCTCAGCGAAGATAATATTAGGGTTCATATTGTCACTACTGGGTGCTCATGTTCTCTCTTTCTGTTTAGCAGTGCAAGAAATTAGGTGAATTCTGATCCTGGTCATATATGCTTAAAGCTGCAATAAGTTTCATGAAGCAAGTGAAGTTGTTTGATTTTAATCAATATAACTTAAAGCAGAATTTGACTTAGTATCTTCAAAGTGATATATGTATTTTTAAGATTCAAGGTGATATACTGATAATTTAAACAATTCTAGAGTATAAATATTCCATTCATTGATCCTGAAAATGTTATTCAACATCATAAATACGATGTTTGCTTGCTAAAATAAAAAGATTAGAAGCGCAATCGTTTAGTGCTTCATATAGTAATCATTAGGAAAAACAGCTTTTTCTTTTTTTTCAAACATAGCTATCAAAATGACAGGTTGCAAAGGAAAAAGATTCCCAGCTATGCGGTATTTATAAAAGATTAAGGTGATCCAGTTTCCACAGACCATCAAAGGCTGGGAGACAATCTGTTGAATTCAAATCACCTTTTTCCTATTTGCTTGCTTAGACTGGTATAGTTCCAAGCACAGCTAACTGCTTCCTGATAACCTTGTGAGCTGTTACTCATTCCAAGATGGCACTGAACATCAAGTGTTGTCAATTTTAAGACGGCAGAGACTTCAATAAAAATACAGCTGTCTTTTTTTGAGAAATGCTTTGGATTTGTTAAAACCCCTTTGACAGAAGATACAATTCTCTGCAAGTGCAGATAGGAATTGATTCTGGCAATTTTCTTACAGGAATGTTTCCAAGGGTATTTGATGTAAGCAAATGCCTCTGAAAATTAGCCATGGATGCACTACTAGGATTATTTAGAAATCTCTTCTGCAAAAGATACCTGTGAGTATGCTGTCATTTAGACAACATTGTATAACTTAATCCATTTTTGAGCCTTTGTCCCTGTCTGTCACCCAGCCTCCACCATCCTCAACCTTCTTCTCTGGAGTCACAGAAACCTTGTTTTTTCACATGCTTATTGGTGTTTGCCAAGATGCTCTGGACTTTTTGCAAAGGTGCTGCTGCTCTGCTTATTGACATTCAGTATCAGCAGGCAGAGTGGGCTAAGGAAAGAAGCCAGAAAGGAACAAAACCCCTCAATTTTTGAGTTCTTATTCCAGATGTCTTTGAATCAGCAGCTCTGGGTCCTTCCCAGCACTTGAAGGAATGCCAGTTCAGTACAGTGAGTGAATAAGGTGTGTGTGTGGGCGACCGCTTCTCTGTCAGTTGTGAGAAGCTTTATTTTAAAAATGCCTCTTTTTTGCCAACACTACAGAGGTCTGAATGGTTCAGAGGAGCTGGTAATGGTCTAGGGGCACTTTCTTGTCTGTGGCCTGGTGCCCAGTCAAAGCCACCCCAGGTCATTAGCGACTAGAAACTCTTACCATGTAAGCACAGCCTGATGGATGATGTGAACTGTGCCCGAGTCCAGTTTCTAGCAGAAAAAGCATCACAGAAGCCAGTATTGCAGTTGTCCCTAGCTGACACTCGCTAGTGAAGAGGGCCGGACCCGTGCCAGTGGGTTCATTTTGTGCAGGGCAGAGCTGCACAGAGGCGTGCTGCTGTGTGCCCATGTAGCAGGCTTCCTCCGCCGCCCCGCTGCACATCCTTCCCTTTGCTGTAAAGGGAGAACAGCAGCCTGCGAGGCTGTCAGGCTGGAGCTTTCACCAGCGCTGAAATGACACAGGGTGAAAAACAAGCAAGCAAAATGAGGAGAAGTAAGGAGCACCTTGGCTAAGAAATGCTGATATCTTCTGCTAAAAGATACACCAAAGAGCATGAATGCTTTCATTCAGAGTTTTGGACAGAAGCCCTATGTGTGTGAGGCAAATCATTAACACGCAACAAGCAGTCGTGCATTAAGATGGAAATTATTTCTTTACTGTATTCTCTAGTCTTATTTTATAATGCTTTTTCTGTTTCTTTTTGCATTTTGCTTATTTGAAGTTTCATGCTGGTCATTTTCACTTTTCTTATATTTAATTTCAATCTTTTGTTTGCTTGTTTCTCTAGCGGTCTATAAAGCTTGCATGTTGGATAATTTACTCAGTGACGAGAGTAGAAGGAGGGGAGGTGGGCGGGCAATCTGAATTCTGATTTTGGCTGTGCCATTGGTTCCTTGGCAAGCTGTTTGGCACTCCAAGTCTTGCTTTCCTACAGAAAGAAACTCGTAGCTGAAGAACAGTTTAAAAGCTCTGACTAAAAAGAACTGAGAATCTACTAGTACTATTTACTAAAGAAAAGCACAAATGAAAACAAGTGTTTTGTTTTGTGTGCTCCTTAAAGTTGATTAAGCTCAAGAAGCCTCTATTCTCCATTTGCCTTTCCTGAATTAGGCCTAAAACGTTGAGTCATCATTGATGTTCACATCCAAACTGCTATAGACATCTCAGCCTTGAAATTTCCACAAAACTGAGAAGATGTAGATTGTTCAAGCCATTTAACAGATGTGATATGGAAGTAACAACTCCCAGTAACTTGTGGGACACTGTTATGGTACTGAACTGAACCAGTGCTGCAGAGAATACGTATTGCTCTCTCCCTAAACTTCAGTGTTCCCGCTAAGTTTTCTCCCCACAGTGTAATTTGAGTAAAGTGTCCAGTAGGACACAGTAGTAGTATATATATATATATATTTTTTTATTGCTTACAGTCTTTTAAAGTGTTGCAGGTCACAATAGAAATAGTGTATTTTCTCTGTATAGGCCCCATTGCCGTTTGCAGTATCATTAATTCCCCATAACTGAAGCCGTTTTTCCTCGGGAATGGTGAGGATCATAGCAACAATACTGATGCTGGTGCAGGTTAAGAGACAGTAGCAGCGGTCTGCTGGAAAGCTAATTAAAAATGATCTCTGTTTCTCTGTAGGCCTGGAAACCCAACCTCTTTAATCAGATTTCCTGTTTCATGCCCATAAAGCTCTACAGGTACCAGAAGTTCTGTAAGTTAAATGGCAAAACTTAAGAATTGCAAGTCTTCTTCCACAAAAAGACCAAACAATCTCTGAACAGACAGAGCAAATCAGTGCTCCTTTCGTTCCCAGTTTCAGTGTTCTTTGCATCTCTGCCCATCTTAGTTATTTAATGCTCTCTTAAGCTACTTTTGTGACTGTTCAGATTTTCTTTTTTATCTCCATTCATTCCATTTTATACCTGGAGCACAATATTAATGTACGTTATGCTCTTCACTTGGTGAAGAAGTAATTGAAAACTCACAAAAAGTGATCGCTTGCTGTTCCACGTGTAACTAACTAGCTCTTGTTTGCTCATTGCACATAGTGTTAAATCCTTAGAATTTAGGATTATGTTAGGTATATGGTAAAGTAAATGTAGTTTCCAAAGCAAAATCTAGCAAAGTCTGCTCATAATAGTTAGGAGGTATGTTTGGCTGAATAGAGTTGAGAGATTTTTCAAACTGAGAGTTGAAAAGGGATATTCGTCATTCCTGCCCCTCTCAACTGCTTTTTCTCTGCAGCTGAAAGTGGGGCGGACAGCCAATGTCAGGACATTTGAGTAGACAGCAGTTTATGGAAGTGTCTATTACAATTCCACACCCACACCCTTGGTCGAGTGGAGTCCTTTCCCCGGCCATTTCAAGAGAAGTTACTGCTAGAGAGATACAGCTTTTGTGAGCCTCGATCCGTTGGGCCTGGGCTTTGTAGGTGGACTCATAACATTTTCTGTGTAGGTTTTAGATACAAAATTTCCTTTCCTCTCTTTGCCCCTCCAAGAAGAAATCAAGAGAAATTCCAAAAGATGCTTTATTGTTTTCTCAGACCTCTTGTGCCATTCTTACAAGTAGGTTGGATTGCTGCATCAGGAAAGTGCAGAAGCACTGTGATTAATCTGAGCATTGCCCTTGGCATCACTTAGCCATTTTAAATGTCGGTGAAATATCAAGCAAATTACAGTAATAATTGCTCAGTAGTGATCTCTCAGTCTTGCAACTGGTCTATCTTAGAAGAGAACAGTATAGCTCAAATGGCTTTTTGAGCCAATTTGACCTTTTTTGCTCTTCTTTTATGATGAGCGCTTTCAGTGTTTCCACAAATATCCTTTATCATTTTGCCTGAAAGAAATATTAATAGATAGTATTTGTAAACACACATATACATATAGGACCATATATAACGCACCTATATATATATATATATGTATATTCACTCTCCTTTCTTCCATTTGCGTAGTATTCAGTGATTGTTCAGTTGTTCTCCTTAAAGGATGAGTCACCTGGCTCACTCCAGAGTCAGGAATCTAGACTCCAAACCACAGCTGCAAAATGATCCAACTGTGTCAATTTATCAGTTATTTTGCTGGACCTCAGAAAATAATCCAAATCTCTGTCATCAGCTGTTTCTCCTAAAGAATAAGGAAAATATTATTAGATACTACGTTAGATCCTAGAGAATAACCATGTGGATATAAAAGCTGAATTGTGTTAGATTGGCAGCTCTAGGAACTGAAATTCACTCTTAGTAGCATAAGGACACTAGTAAAACACGGAAGGGACACTGTCCTCCACTAGCCAGATTAAGCAGCAATCCAAAGATTGGAGCTGGTGGTGAACAAGTAACAGTCTCCATGCAGGTTGTTTATTTATTTTTATTTTTTTGACTTCTAGAGACTGGCAAAAAGGTTACCAGGTGACTTTCTGCATATGTGCTTCTACAATGCTTTGGTGCATCTGCGGTGGGACACTTACGCAGTGTGAACTGCATTGCCACCTTAGATGCATTTCATGTAGAGCATCAGCTCGTGTGCAGAGAGAGCACCGATCCTTGGTACTGTGAAAGGTCACCCATATGTAAGGAGAGCTGCTGACAGAATAGCAAAGGATGATCTGTCATGCTTCAGTTGCACAGCTGAGCCAGTGAAGGGTCCTTGAAATGGGAATGTTAGACATAAGAATAAAAACAAGAGATTGAAAGTAAAGCAGTAAAATGCTTGCTTTCATATCTAGGAAGAAATGGAGGGAGGGTTACCTGAAGGTGGACCACATGTTTTCACATATATATATATATATAGAATATAAAGCTAATATGTGTAATCCTGTTCAACAGAGTAATTAAAATATAACAGTACATCAAGTGAGCTTTTAAAACTCTATTCATAAGGCTTGAATAAAGAACGATGTGAGATGGCACATGTACTAATAAGGGGTTAAGCACTACTTTAATTCATCTATTTGCAGGGAAAGATGAAAAGGTGAAGGGAAAAAGATGTGGGTTGGCACACCCCCCCGAATAACTGCCTGGATTGCTGTAGTAGGACCTGGTGTCAGAGTTAAACCAAGAATGAGGACAAAACAAAAGGAAAGAAGGGTACACACTGCAGTAGGAGTCCTGATTTAACTAATGAAAGAAACAATGATGAAAATAAGCCAGTGTTGCTATTATGGAGATGTGAAGAAAGTGCATTGCTGCACTGATAAATTAATTCTGAAGTCTGAATGAGCAATATATTCCTTCTTTTGCTTTCCTAAAGTCGCTCAAAAGGGTCGTGTGATCCAAGTCACACCAGTGGAGGGGATTCCCTCTGGATCTTTGTCTCTTAGTTGTCTGGCTTTCTTGCTTTAACTTGTCTCCTGAACAAACATGATTACATCATGTGTAGCCTGAAATGTTTTGGGAAGGAATTAGACAATGGGCTGATGAAATGTGGGACCTTTCTGGGACATGGAAAGTACCAACCTGATAATGAACTCTGCGTTTCCCTGGAACTGGGGAAAGAAATGCGCATAGACTTCAGTGGTATTTTTAGCTGTTTAGATTGTATGTGTGCCTGTCTATCTTTATGTCTTTTGGTCTCAGACCCTGCCAAGACTGAGGAGGTTTTTTTTTGTTTTTGTTTTTGTTTTAAGAAAACATTGCATCCTAGTTACCCATTCAGCGTGTCAGTGTTTCACCAAATTTCGATCAAACGGTTCTTGGGGTGTTGCTGGAGCTATTGGGGTTGGCTGGTTGGCTTGGGTTGGGTGTTGGTTCTCAGTTGCAGTTGAATCAGCACGAACTCCAAACAGGTTCCCTTCCTCTACCTTCCCATCAGGCATGTTTTAGACTCATCTGGCAGGGGTCCAAGAACTGGGGATCTCCAGTAGCATTGAATGTATCAGAAATGGAAGTTGCAGTGTTGGCTGTGCTAACTCATTCAAAGCCTTGTCTACTTGTGAACATGTTAAAGAAACTGATCTCGATATTGATTTTAAGAAATCATATGCCACTATCTTAGCGTTGCTGTTCTGCAGCATAAGTTGATTCCTTAGGTAAATTTTAAATTTACACAGAACATATTCCTGAATTGGAAAAAGAAAAGGTCCATTAGTGGTAGCACTGATTCTGCAAAGCAGAGTTCGGTGTTTGAAACCAATGATCATATACAGAAATGAATAAAAACTGGTTGTAAAATATTGATACTATCAGGACTGGAGATTTGTGTTTTATTAGGAATACACAACTTCTTTGTGTAATAAATGACTAAACAGACTGCACAATAGATGAGATGTGTTTTGTAGGGAGAGGCAACTTAATTTATTTGTATCTCTAAGTCTAACAGAAGATATTCCTCTCCTTGCAAACCTTGCCTTGCTGTTAGCTTTGGACTATCACAGCTGCAGCAATGCCACTCCTGCATGAGTTCTCCTGCTGAGAGTCATGTCCTGTGTGCTTTATTTTCCCAGTCTGCTAATGAAGAAACTTCCCTGTCTCCCAAATGAGTCATGAGGATAAATTATGCAATTTTTATAAAATGTTTTAATTTGCTCCACTGGAAGGACAGAAACTGATAATTTCATAATGTGCAACTACCTGAATATCAGCTGAACTTTTCTGCAGGTTTTATTTACTGCCTGTGATTTTCCAGAGCTGTTTCAAAAGAAAAGATGAGAGAAGATGTGTTCGTTTCAGGACTACATCTTGTCAGTAATCGCTACTCAGAAATCCAAAAATTGAATTAAGAAAAATGTAAGAGAACGAGCTTGTTTTAAGGGAGAACTATTTTTGTGCCGATTTCTCACTTAATAAGTAAGCAACCTCTACAGCCGTATGGTGACTCAAAGGTTTTTCTCCTCTTCAGCTACAGTAAATCAAAATCAAGACCATTCTGTGTTGATTTTTGCTACGTGTGATCACCCATTAAATGCAGAGTAAACATCTTGCTGAGTGACAGCTGTCCTTTGGATACGCGGAGGACAGATGTATTGTACCACGGAAGGCAGGACGCAGACTTTGCAACCAGGACAAAGGTATTGAAGTAGCAGGTTTGAGAGCTGAGTCAGCCAAGGGATGTGCACGAACGTTTTTGCCCCGGAGCAGCCTAAGGCAGGCAGCGGGCTGTTTCATTGCAGTGCACCCGGTCATGTACAGTGGTGCACACTGTGTAGGACCATTAGCCCCGAGCCATTTATCAGTAATTCACGGACGGCTCGCAGACTGCTTTACCTACGCTACTTCTGATACCGAGGTGGGATATTTCACCTGAGCCGTGGGGCTCGGCGGTGCTGGCGGACCCATCCCGGGACGGTGGACAGGGCGGCGCCGCCGGAGCCGCCTCAAAATCGCTCTGACACACACGCTTTATTGAACATCTTTTACTTCACATCTGTCTCGCAGCGCTGACGGCAGCGCCCGGCTGCCGCACCGGCACCGGCCGCGGCCGCGGCGGCGCCCCCGGGCCTCGCCCCGCCGCCGGGCGGCCTGGCCGCGGGGCGCTCCCCGACGCCGCGGGGCGCTGGCCCTTTAAGCGCGCTGACGTCAGCGCTGCGCCGCCATGGCAACGGCCCGTCACGTTGGCGGAGTCCACGCGGGAGGGGGGAGGAGCTCCTCCCGTCGTGACCGAGCGCCATGGACGCGGCGGCGCGGTGACACCCTGCGCGGACCGTTACGCGGCGGCGGCGGCGGGGACGCGGCAGGTATTTCCCGCCCGGGCGGCGGCGGGCGCCCCGGGTAGGTGGCGGGCGAGCGCGGCGCGGCCGGGACACCCGGCGACGGGCGGGCGGCCGTGCCCGCGCCGCGGGGCTCCGCGGGCCGCCTCGGGGCGGCGGCTCCCCCCTCCCCCCACCCCCTTCGCCTCGCCGCCGCGGCGCCTCCTCGGCCGGGCGCGGCGCGGCCGCTCGGGAGCCCCGGGCCTCACTTCTGGTGCGGCGGGGGGACCCTCGGGAGCCCCCGCTCCGCCGGCGGGGCGGGCGCTCGGGGCTGGCCTTGCCGGCGCGGCCGGTCCCCGCCGGCCTCTTTCTTTCCCCCCCCCCTCGCCCCCCCGCGGCCTCCCCCCGGGCCGGGCTGGGGCGGGGCGGGGCGGTGCCCGCAGCCCGCCGGCGGCGCGCGGGCGGGACCATTCCCGCGGGCGGGGAGGGGCAGGCGGCCTGGGCGGTACCACCGCGCCGCAGCGCTGGGGGGTGGGGGGGTGTGCGGGGGGGGGTGGTGTCGGTGTCGGTGGTTGGGGAGAGCCCAGCCGCAGCGGGAGCGAGCGCGGAGGCGGGCGAGGAGCGGCCCGCGCCCGCGCGGCAGCGCCGCCGCCGCCAGCAGGTACCGCGGCCTCGCCGCCCGCCCGGCTGAGCCGGGGCTCGGCCCCGCCGCCGCCGGCGGGAAGGGCGTTGGCTCCCCCGCGGCCGGGCCTGTCCGCGACGGTGAGTCCGGGAAAGAGCTAGAAAGCGGCGCCGGGCCTCTGCGAGCGGGCAGGGCCTGGGGTTGGGGAGGCGCGTTCGCACGGCCGGGGGTAGCCAACACCTAGGGTAAGGCTCACAAAAAAAAAAAAAAAAAAAAAAAAAAATCTTTCCTTCTCTCACCGAAAACTTCCTCAGTAAATTCATTTCGTGGCAGCCGGGTCGAGCTGCACCCGTGTGCGCCTGTGCGCATTTCGGCAAGGATAAATCTGAAGGTGCTCGTGGTCTTCAGGAAAAGTGCAAAGTCATTAGATGCTTTTTGTGGTGTGTTTCGCAGGTACGCTGTTGCTTTCTGCCTCTGTTTCTCTCTTTTTAACAAAACCTGCTGCTACTGTTGGTGCTCGTCACCGAGGTTATCCAGCACAAATTTTTTACCTTTTGTCCTCATCAAAAATACCGAAAAGTGTGAATTGCATATATCTCATAGTCAACGAGATTAGTTTATGCTGTAATATTACATGAACTAATCATAAATAAGCTGCTTATCTTGGGCTAATTATATGGAGTTTGAGGATAGACATGTTTTTTATTAGGCTGATTATTTTAGGTTGGAAAATGGATGAATTTTTAGACTATCAGGCTTATTTTTGTTTCTGAAATGGGAACGCAGTAGGCTCAAACCTAAATATGAGTTGAAGGGAAAAAATGTGTAGAACTTAATTTAATTATTTATATGATTCGTTCTTGAAAGGATAGTAAGAATATTGGCTCTCCTCTTCTGGGAGGTATAGGGAGTATTAGGAAAGAAGGGAAAAGGGTGTCAGGGAGTCTAGAGGGAAAAGACAGGTAACTAAGCCTCTGCAAGTTCACTGTAAAAGTATTAGGAGAGACAAAAACAGTCTTCTGAGTCAAGGATTTTCTTATATCCAGTAGAGTTCTATGTTTTAGTTCAGTCTTTTCTATGCTTAATATTTTGTTTTCTACTGAGAATCTGAACTGAGAGATCAGAGCGATTTCTCTGTGAAAAATGGTTCCCCTATTGTAGCTGGGTGTTTTTCCTCCTCTGCCACTTGTCAGCACAGATTCATTCTGGTTCATAGGGGTTTCCTTGCTTCACTTGCACATCAGATGCTTCTGCAGTAAATACATTCTCCAGAATGTGGTATACTTCACTGAATATAAATAGAAAATCCAGAGATTTTGGTAGTCCTTTGGGGAGTAGGTGACTGTTGGGGTAACAGTGGAAATAATCTGGAGGCATGTGCCTGCAAAGTTACATGAGTGTGCCGGGGAGACCTTAGGAAGTCTACACTCTGATTTCTACTATTAGTACTGAAAGTGATCCAAAAAGATAGTAATTAATCAGATAAAGTGACAGATATATTAGAACTATTGGTTAAAGTTGGGAAACTGTGAAGGAACTTTAATGAAGATCGTATCTGTATCAACAAATTAAAATGAAACAAAGCATCTGACAACCCTTAAAACTGAAAGTCTTTTAATGGGATGGTGCTCTTAAGCTTTTTCTATGATGTTTGTGATTCTTTTGCATGATCGTATAGACAGATTGCAGTGAATTTAACCTGTGCTGCCATAGGATAGCTTGATCTATGTTGGAAGAAGGGGCTAAGAAAAAACTGTAAAATGAATAATGTAGGTGAGTTACAAAGTATAAATATTTTGAGAGAATAAAAACAATATAATAATAAATTTCTTTTCCATTAAATCATGAAAACTTGGGCTTCAGGTTACAGGGAAGCCTTTTTCTGTATTCTGTGAATTGATATCATTAAATGAGTGCTTGGAAAATTGGTCTTGATTGAGTGCTCAGGTCATTTAAGTGTTAAGTAGAAGACTGTTGGCTGCAAATGTAATCTGCTATGTTTATGTTGGGTAATGAAAGTTTTGACTATGTCTTCATGTTCTTTAGTTGAGTAATAATGTATCTAGCACTTAATTTTTCCAAGTATTTTAGGTTCCCAAACAGTTTGTAAGGAAAAACGTAGCACTCCTAAAAACCTCATTAGAAAACCTTTCAAGAATACTTTTGACTGTGAACTAAGCATAGGTTTTGCTAGAATATTATGCAACTTTTAAAAAGGTCACCAAATTTATGAATGTAAGATCTTGAAGGTGAAGTAAGAAATAAAATACATAATATGCAGTGTATTTTAAATCTTCCTCAGTTACTGTCTTCTCTGATAGAATCATAAATTAAGACTGTGTGTTGCTAAAGACAGAGTCATTTGATTTATTGTTTCTAATCTTAGGAGTCGCTTTAAAGAGTCTAGTAAGAAATCCAAAATCTGGGCTTGATATGTAATACATGATCATGGAACATAGATACTTTGAGAGGGACAATGATGACGCAGAGATTCGGGTTTTATTTATTACTGTCTGAGAATATCGATGCACTGATTGATGCAGTTTTTGAGTGTGTAGAACTTGTTCTTTGGAAAGCATGTATAATATTACTAATAAAAATTTTTTAAGTTCCATCAAAATTTTTCTTTCTGCTAATGAGTTACAGACCTATCACTTCATCTTAACTGTAAATTAAATTTAGTTGTTATTGTATTTTTGTATGAGACATCTTTATTTTGCAACTCAATGTTTTGTAATAGAATTTATGTGAAAGATGCTAAACAGCACTAAGCCAAATGATCATGAAAAACATAAATGTTTGCTGTTTCCTTAAGATTGTGGTCTGATATTGATACTAGGGCAGAGAGCTTCATAGGGGTGCAACTTTAAAAAAAACAAAACAAAACAAAAAACAAAACACAAACACTTCGCTCTTGGCTTGTGTTAATGTGTGTAAACAGTGAAGCAGTCTATCTTTGCAGAGAGTCTGAAGGAAAAGACCAAGAGATGAACTTAGTGTTTTGAATAGATGCCAGCTTGGATGCCTGTTATGATACTTGATGTACTGATATTATGAATCACAATAGTTAAATATGGAGAAGCATCACACGGAGAAGATTGAGGATTGGGCTGAAGGTTTATAAAGAACAGAATTAAATAATATGGATAGACATGAAATAACAAATAGTTGTATTATTCAGTGAAGAGAGATCACTGGTTTCACTTCCCTTATGCTTCCAAAAGTATGTGAAATGCTGACATACTGTAAAACAAGTTCTGGTTCAAATGCTACAACTCTTCCAGTTTATTTCCACATGAAAAAAGTTAGAAAGGAGAGGAGAGAAAGAAGTGCCCTTACTATAATATAGAGCAAAAAGAGCTTTCAAGTTAAAGCTATTAAATAAAATTAGTTATTTGGAGGCTAACTGGTTTTGCCAATTTGCAGAAGCTGTACTTTTCCCTTCTTCCTTTTGTTGGATTTTGGACAACTATTAATCATATGGACCTTCAGCATAAGCCAAATGTTTGAGTCATTGTGAATAGTACTGTTCTGAAACAGTATTAAGAGCTGAGTAATGTTAAGATTTAAATTAATTTGTAAGATTTAAAATGAGGAACAAAACCAAATCATCCAATCAGTCCTGGGGTTGAACTTCTTTCTTAAGAGATTGAAGATCTAGGAGCCACTCTTGATGACTGACTGTGGCTCTTTGCTGTCTTTGAAAAGAGCAAATAAGCCCATCACAATAAATGGCGGGAACTGGTGGACATCTTGAGTCCAATGCTTGGACATTTTCATAGTATACTTAACTCAAGTGTTGAGCATTCAGTTTGCTAGTCTGTGTGCAAGGGTTCCCTCCAAGCAAATTGTATTTACTATATTACTGTCCTAAGAATCTGTAATTGCCACACATGGATTAGAGGACGTGTCCTGTGGCTGTTGGTACTGAAACAGTCGCATGGACCTGACTGGCAAAGAATCCTAGAGTTTATTCCTTTGGGGAGTATTTTGAGAGTTATGGAAGCCTTTTTGGAGATCTCTGAGCATTTGAACATCTTGAGGGCCAGAAGCAATAAAGTCATGTTCACCTGCTTTGTCAGTACTGCTTCTGGATTTGAGTTAACCTGCACAGAGTGCCTAAGCAGTTTCAGGATAATTTGATAATTTGTTTCTTCTTGGGTTAATTTTTATATAAAATTCTGGTGCCCTGTATCTCTCTCTCTCTCTCTCTCTCTCTCTTGCTCTCTTTTTTCTTTTTTTTTTTTTTTTACATCAGCAATTATTCCTAATGTAAATTATATTAATATCATTTTCTAATTGGAAATTAGAATATAATTTATGTGATATTTGTATGCAGTTTAAAGTCTTACGTTAAAACTAAAGATTTTTATCCTAGTACATAATATTGTTATAACACGTTTAGTATTTAAAGTTGATTTTGTTAAAATTATAGTTGAAATGAGGCAGTATTTTTCTGTCTCCTGACTGAATGCTTTAAGTGTTTGTTCACATAAACTTACTTTATGCTAAGATTGGAAAACATAATTTTTCCCTTATTTCAATTCTTGATTTAGATTGAACTTAATCATTAATAAGCTGAAAGAAATATTCAAATTGCATATGTAAGTGCTACTCTTGTCAAAATCTGATTTAACACTCAGTAATTTTAGAGCCTCTGGTGACTTCAATCAGTTTTGATTATTTGACTTTAAGATTTGACAGTGCAATGTAATGTCAGAGTACTAAAAAAAAAAAAAAAAAAAAAAAAAAAGTATGCTATGTTAAGTTTTAGATAGACTTGTTTTATTTTTAAAATGTTTCCAAAAATACAAATTAGGTGTAAGCAAATGTATTTATCTTGTACTGCCATGCTAGAGTGTGAACTGGACTCCTTTATACGTACCTTTTGGTGGGGGAAGGAAAGGAAGTAGCAGAGTTAATCAAGTTTTGTGGCACTTTCAACATCCGGAGAAATAGGCAGGGTTCAGCAAACAGCATGGTAACGTTTCCAAGAAGACATTGGATCTAGATGCTCTACAATTTGAAGGAACTGTGGGTGATGTTAGTACTGCTTTTCTTCCTTTGGATAGGTAGTGAGGATGTAGCAGGGATATTGGATCCCCAGAAGTGCTAGAGGAGAAGCAGCAGTGCACATGGCAGTGTTGTTGCATTTTGTATTGAAGAATTAGAATGGAATTAACTTATCTGGACTCTTACGGTTTCATGTTTGCCAGCATAGTTTTGAAGCTTCTGATTTTTTAAGAGTGTTGACTTTGTATACAGTGTTAAAACAAAATTTTATAAATTGAGTCTTCTGTTGTCCTTCTATGTCTTCTATTATTCCAATGTTTACTTTAATCTTGACTAATTTACTAATGCACTTCAGTTTTTTCCTTGTTTCTGGGTTTTGTTTAAAATGAATTTGTGAAAAACTTAAGATTTCCTAAAAATAGTTACACACACACACATATATATTTTATATATGTACATATACCTTTTTATGTTTGCATTTGAGGAGAATTATATGAACTATTGTTACTAAACGCCTTATTTTATTTTTATACCTTTGTGGAGTAATACTTATTAGGCAAGAAACTTCTCCATTGTCGTTGCTCTTTCTAGATTCTTTTAGTAGCTTGGATATATGGTGTCTAAATAAAAAAAAAATCCAAAATATACAGAATGAAGTGTCCAGGAAGTAAAACTAGTGCTGTAGTTGTATTGTTTTGTCCTACAAACAAAATATTGATCTCTAAGATAATGTGACAGGAAAAAGGGAAACTCTTAAGAAGCAGCCCAAGAATGGGAGTAGGATTTTTTTTTTTTTTAATCGCAGCAGGATAAATATATTTCAAAGTAAGAACACTACAGTTGAATATACAACTCTGTCTACTCTTCATTGCTGTTCCTCAGACTTTACTGAAAAGCAGCTAATTGGGGAAGGTCGGGTAGGTGGAGACAGGAAGCCGTTAAAGCAGGTTTTTGCTCATCTATCATAGTTTGCTACAGATGCAGAGATGGGCATCGAGAGCAAAAACATGCATTTTTTAAAAAAGGGAAGAGATGAAGAAAGAAAACTGAGTTTTTCACCTAGTGGTGTTAATTCTGAAGCTTGAGCAATTTTTTGTTCTCAGTTTCTACAGAAATGTTGTGGCCTTGAATTATAGACCTTAGTAGTAAATCTCACAGCTAAAAGGGCAAGGTCCTAAGCAAACAGTTAAATTGCTTGAGGGTTTCATTGGTAGTGCTAATGTTTGCTTTTGCATTGAGTCAGATAGCATTTTGCTTTGTGCTCAGCTTCTGAAACCAGACATTCAAGAATATTTAGCGTTTTGTACTATTTTTTCTAGTCACAAGTGGTGAAGAAAACTCAGAAAATGGGAGTATATGTATCACAAATTTTAAAAGCAAAAGATGTGCAAGAACAGATGATAGCATCTTGCTTAACATAGCGTATTGCTTAAATATTTGGCATCATTTCTTTTTTTTTTTTGTAGAAAATGACCTTTTGAAAAAATGCAATAATACATGAGAAGCATTAAAATAATTCTGAAGAGGATATTTTCAATGTAGCAAATCATGCTTCATCACAAATGACTACCTGAAGTAGTTGTACAGTCTGCATATTCTTAATCCTGTACTTTCATCAGTAGAGGTCAAAACCAGCACTTAAACAGGATTTTCACTTTCTGGTGTAGGTTTTCTAATCATTCGGTGGCTCTCTCTAAAGCTGTGGTTTTAAAATAGATTTTAAAAGCCTGAAGTAATACATATCTCTTAGAAGGAAAAAAAAAGAAAAGAAAAAAAAAGAAAGAAAAATCTACTTAAGTAGCTTCAAGTCTAGTCTGAGAGAGCACTTAAAAATTATGTGGCCGAGAATCTCAAATAATTGACCAAAAACATATTGTGAACCAAAAGCAGAATTAAAACTAGACCTGAGGGCAATAGCTTTATCTGATCTTTGGATAATCAGTGTTGTACAAAACCCAAATGTTTATATCCCCTTGTTTTGTTGTGAAAGAGTACAGCTGTATGCTAAATGTTACAGCTGCATAATTATGTGAGCTGCATAATGCCTCGCTGTAACTTCGGTACCATGGGAGTGTGTGTGTGGTGCTGAATGGTGAGGAGGAGGGAAGGGTGCCGAAGACTACGTATAGATCAGATGCATCTTTTTTTCCAAGTTAGCTGATAGATTTGAAAGGAAGCAATGTGTATGTGTAACTGGTACTGCTGGGCTTTGTGGTTTTGGAGCGTGTCAGAATGCTCTACTTCAAAAAAAACAAAACAAAACCTCTAAAAACCTGTCAGCCAGAAATTATTTCGGTCGAGCGAACAGTCTTCTCACTCATAGATTTGAAACGCTTGTTCTGTAGACCGTATTAGTTTCTCTTAATGTGTTTCTTCTCGCCCTTCCCTGACTTTACCCTTAAAATGTTGTTAACATGTTGCATTTTGTGCATATTGTGAAGCCTGCTCATACTTAGAAAACAGGAGGCTGTTTAAGTAATCTTTGCTGCATGTAGGCTCCAGATGAGCTTTTCTGTGCACAACATTTTGGTTGGTCCCCACAGCATTTTGCCTGATCCTTCAGAGCTCAAGTGTACTGTGCCACTTCAGTAAATACCAAAGTACTAGCCCCTTAACAAATCGGTCTGGTTCAGAGTCAGATTTAAATGGTCTTTAAAAATGGCTTCAGATCGTCAGTTTGCATGCAGCGCACTATGGATAGCAAAACCTACTAGAATAACTTCTAGGCATAGCTGAGTATTTGAAGATGCAAATAATACTGTTCTGTGGCTTGTTCTGTGTGTTTGTCTATCTGTCCATCCCCTAGGAGAAAAATTATACTGATATCATCTCTGTCTTGTTTCTTGAGGTTGTATGTTTTTGTGTCAAGATCTTTCTCGCCACTTAGGCGTTCTATATTGCAGAACCAGTATTTGTTCAGTAATGGAGTATCCTGTGGTCTGTGAACCAAGTGTTCACTGGAGAATGAAAAGGCATTGACATGAAAGGCAACATAAATTGAATATCACAAAGTTTTGCAGGGAGTGTAATTAAAAATAAATTTTTGCTTATGTACTGAGAAGTTTTGGCCTGGGAATGGAGGTAACAAATACAAGATGTGAGAACAGCTCTTTTGGACTATAAAGTGTTGGTGACTTCCTTAAATTCCTTTCTATGCTTTCTTTTAGCTTTGTTTAATACTTTTTTAAATCTCTTTCTAGAATCTGGGGTGTGTTGGCAAAGAGGAGTAGGGACTTCCTGTGCACGTTCTATGAATGCACTTGGTTTGCATTCTAAGTTGAATTTTAGAAAAAAAACTCATATGGGCTTAAGATGCCAGCCCAGTAAACTGTCAATGTACTATATGAGGGAAGGGTAAAAGTCTTATTAAGTCACTGATAATTTTTTAAGGAGAAACTTAATAGGAATTACTTCACTCTAATTTCTCAACTGCAATTTCCTCTGGCTCTTTTGTGACTGCTCTTACAATTTTAGTATTTGTCACTCTATTTGTCTTCCATGGAAACATTAACCAAACCAATGATCAAATGTGGAGATGGGTGGTGTAATCTGTCAGAACTGATCAGTGTGTGGATTTGGTTTCTCATTTGCAAGCCGGGCGTGCGCAGTGCCAGCTGTGCTGTTAAAATGGCATTGAGTTCAAAATGCCACAGCACTGCTTCGAGATGCGTTAGAGCGCCGTTTTCTCTGCTCTGCTAGGTTCACTAGAGATGGATACTTTCAGTAGTGAAGTGAAGTCAGATATTTACATTTATCTGACTCAAATTTCTTCTGTTAGCACCTCTGAGTAGTTACTACAGTAAATGAAAACATCTTTTTTTGGCAGGCTTTGTTTCAATGTTATATTAAAATTGCAAGCAAGTAACTCTGTATTTACATGTGTAAAAAGTCATGTATGAAATGTAGGGGTCCAAAGTGTTTTGAGGAAGGAGGGAGAGAGCAATATTGTTGATTTAAAACTACCTCTTCCAGCTAGTTAGTGGGTGGGGTGGTACTGGTGATGTAAGTGCACAGAGCATGCAGGAGCTGGCACATGAAGAGGCAACACTATATTCATATCCCGCTAACTTCTGTTTGCTCATCGGTCTCTTTTGCAATCTGTCCTTTCTAGCCATTCTTTAAATCTTGTGCATGTACCTTCAGCGAGTCCTTAAAATTCTGTATACGTATCGGTTAGAGAAATGGATACTTATATACGTTCTGCTAATACCCGTCCTCTTGAGAGGCGTTGGTTGATTATTTCCTGTTTTTGTACCCTAGCTGTAATGGAGACATATCGCTTTAAAACACTTCCAAAATGTGCAGAAGTGCAACAATAGCGGTGACCTCAGAGAGCCAGGTCGCACCCAGGCTCGCTTCCTGTTATGTTCTTGGGCAAGCTGGAGGCTTGTTACATGCTGGAGAACTCCTGTTCGGGGCTTTGAAATCAGAGTAATAAAGTATTGGAAGTCACAAACTCATAATGTAAAATCTAAATCCTAAGGAAAAGATTCAGGTTAGGATTTCAGGCTCGTTTTCTAAATGGTGACTTGTTAATTAATCACTTTCTGCTTTAGTGAAATGTCTAAGATGTTACTCTGCAACTAATGTGAAGTGGCACCTCTCAAAAATATGTTAGGGATATAAGGAAAAAGATGCACTGGGAAAGTTTGTAGGATGAGAGAAAGACACATGTGCGCACAATTCTGGCCTTTATGTAGTGTTATTTGAACTTACACCTTTGTCTGGATTTGGTAACTGTATTAATTGATCTGTATGAAAGCTCTTTGCTCTGTCATCTTTGCTTAATAATATAATACTGCTACCACTCAGAGCACAGAGTTTTTGGAAACTTGAGTAGGAGATACAGCCTTTGAGAAACAAAGGGGGAGACAACTTCAGGTTAAGATACAGTGTAGAAAAAAAGTAATTAAATATGTGATTTTCCTCATTGAGTTTGTGTGTTGTCCTTAATCGTACCACAGTAAATATGGTACATAAAATTTCAAGCAAAGTACTCTTTTTTGTACGTGAAGATATGCAACTGCAGTACAACATTGATGCATCAATGTTAAATAGTTTTTAAGCAGACAGAGATTTTACTTTACATAAGTAAAGACACGTTTGGCCATTGTGTCAAAGTTAGATAGTTTGAATCTGTTCTTGAATATGTCAAATCCATTCAGACTATTGCAAAATAGCCTGGTACTGTTTTCTTCTCTGTTCATGGCTTTGGGGAGACACAAATGAGTGGGCAAATCTGCCCAAGTCTCACTGAATGAGGAACTGTTTTGTTGTTCTCTTTGGCACATTAGAACCTATAAACTATTTTTCTGTTTATGCTGCAAGGGTTCAGCGTTGTAGCAGGAACCCCATCTTCTACCACTGTTTAGACAGCAAAACACGCACTCACTGTCATCAGTTTTCTGAAAACGAGCAGATAACTTTACACAAGCAACTTCAACATATAATGGTTAGCTGGACTGAAGCCAGAGTTTGTGTAAGCGAGTTACCAATATAGCTCACTTAAAAAAGATCTGGAGTATCTCTTGGTGTCTTTTTCCTATATTTAGTAAAGTGCTATAGTTAGCATTCCTTATGTTTAGCCACCTGTGTGATCACTTGTGGGGATGATCACATGAAAGCTGTGTGAAACCTCATGTCTGTCTTTCTGCTCCGATGTGTTTATTGCATATGAGATCTTATTTCATGAGTTTAAAAACTTAGAGCTGATATGTTTGGCTAATCACTTATATGAATTCTCAAGACTGTTTTTTTTTATGTAAAATAAAGTTATTGCCTAAATATCTTTTAATGGATAGCTTTTAAGAATTCAGTCAGACGGAATGTTTTTTTGCAATCTTGTTAGTGTCTATAGCAGGTACAGAAATAGCAACACTTTCTTGTGGGGAGGGGTGTATTTACCCTTCTCTAGTGTGTTAGTTTTTTCTCCTGTCTGTATGGAGCTGTTATGTGGGAATAAGCTTGGCTTGCTGTGGCAAGTGAAAACACTTTTTTTCTTTCTTTCTTTCTTTTTTTTAAAAAAGAAACTAAATTACGGTTTACAGACTAAGATGTTAAGAAATCTTTTCTGGACCAGAAATAGCTGTACTTCTTAGAACGTAAGGTTCCTATCATTATGTGTCTGACTATTCTGTTTCAAGCAATCTGCCAAAGATCAGCCCATTTCCTGGCTTTCCAGGGCTGAGTCTGCTCTTTGTGTGTTCCCCCTCAGCTTTCCGTTTCACTGTTAAGGGTAGTCAGGAGTTCCCTTTTTGGCATACAAAATCTCTGCCACCCAACATGTGTGGACACTGTCCTCTTGTGCTTCAGGGCAGATTACCTTAGAGGTTCTGGACTTGATGATTCCTCAACCCTGTTTGTAATGAGCTTCTTGAACATTAAGTTCAGAGCAAAAGGAAGAGTGGTGTGCCACTCAAAATGTCTTGGTATTACAGAGAAAGTAACTTTTGAGACAAGAACCTATGGTAATTTGCCACTACCTTCCCATATAATGAAGAATTAGGCTGTTAGCAACTAGTGAATCAGGAGTAGTGTAAGGGATAATTATCTGTGAAGCACTTGAGCTGGCCAGTGGCTTTCTTGACACTAAATATACTGCAGAATGTTAGCTAATTATTTTCCCTCAGGAAGCCATTTACTTTGCTATCAGTAAATTCACTTGAGTAAAAATCTGCTGAGAAAAATTACATTGAGGTACAGTTCAGCCTGTAAATGACATTGCTGTTATGAGAGCAAAGATGGCCCTTCTTGGTTACACAACAGTTATTACTCACAACTAGCTCCCTATGCTGTTGGCCTCTAATGGGAAGCATGTTGTGTCCTTGACCCCATTTCTTAATTGCCTGGATATTTTGCGGTAGTGCACCCTCTAGCTATCAATATTATTAATAAAGTTTTTCCACTTCCTGTTGCCCTTTACCTCAAGGCCTCTTTGCTGTTGCAGATGATACTATTAATCATACATCATGCACATCGTGAAATGTGTTTGAGGAGAGGCATCTAGCTTTTCTCTAAGGATTTCTACTTGCAACTGTTGAAAGGCAGGTTGTGTTGATACTCTGCACTTAGGGTAAGGTAATTTTTTCTTCCCCTCCGTCTAAGTACTTACTTCTCTGACTGGTTTATCTTTTAAATATTTTATTTTACCTTCTGTCTCCTGAGATGACAAGAGGAATGCAGACTTCTTTATTACTCATAGTGGCATGGGAGTACGTGCCTGCCTTGTGCATGCATCTGAATTCCGAGTGTTGTAGAACTGGGTGCAAGCAGAAGTCCACATGGTTGTAACGAAGAGTTTTCCAGGCTGTGGAGAAATGCTCCTTATTGCCAGTGTTTTGATCTTCTTGGAAGGGGAAAAGAATAGGCATGTGTTCTCTATAACCCTCGTGCAGATCAGAGTTGAATCCAAGTGAAATTTCAAGTAATTTGTTGTGTGAGATTTGTTGTAGAGATAACCCGTGCTCTTTGCAGTCCCAACAATTAATCTGACAAACCAAGTTGTTTTTAACTGACTGGTAGCGTTTGGAAAAGGCACACTTCAAGGTTGTGGTGATAACTCCTCCACACTGATGACAGGTTCATAGGATGCTGCCTCTGATTTACCAGTACTGCCAGTCATCTCGGTCCTGTGTTCTTGCCAGGGTTCACTGGTCACTTCACTGGTCTGCTTAGAAGCAATATTACAAGAAGTAAATCTGATCCTGATGATGGTCTACACATGCAACTCCTTAGCTAGGGCTTCCTCTCTTTTTCTCTTGTTTAATTGCCTCACTGTAGCATCAGAAGCATTAAAATAGCTGACAGAGCTCTACCTGAGCGCATAAAGCCCATGCATGGGCTTATCTTCTGCATTGCTGTCAAGATCATGGCACTCAGTAAAAGGTTCTTGCTGTAGTTTGACAGTAGTTTGGATGCACTACTTGCTGAGTTATTGTGTATCAGGAAACCAGTCCATGACAGTCTACTCCTTACCCTTTCAACTTCTTTAATTTCCTGTGGACATCTTCCAGTAGTGCATGGTGTCTTTTTTTTAAATTTCTATTTATTTATTTATTTCTATTAAGTCTCAAGTGGATGTATCTGGCCCAATTTATGGTGGGTGGTCGTTTGAACATACGAGTGGTTGTAGCAAGAACCTCATAAAGCGAGGAGAACGAAATTTGGGACCCACTTCAGTTTGATAGTTAAGCTGTGCACTCTGATTGCTGTAGTATCATTGTGGTTATACATAGCTTAAGTTCGCTGTTCAGCTACTGCAAACTGGGAATATGTTTTAATACTTAAAACTGGAATAATTGAGTTTAAGAATAATCTGGAATACTTTGTAGAATCCTATCAGGATTTAGAAGCTGTTGTATTCATTCAGATATAGATTGAACTTGAAACATTGATACATTTCTGCTGAGTAGAAACCCTGTAATGACCTTGTGAATTTTAAACTATAGTGAAACTGCTAGGACTTAATTAGTCAAAGCAGTGATCTTCTGAAAGGTTACTTGAAGATCAGGGGGTTACTCATTGTCCTTTAATTTGTTTAGAAATTGATTTTTAAAACGAGGATGGGTGGATGGGGAGGGTTTTGAAGCTGGGTTATGTCTATGCAGAAACTTGTACAGGTTTAACACAATTTAAAGCTGTTAAAACTTAACAGCTGTTTAGCTGCTGGTACAGCTGGCTCACACAGAAATGGCATTAATGAGGAATAATACTGATATTAATAATGTCGCTAACACTGACTTTATGGCTGAAGTGCAGAAAAGCCATCAGTATTAGTGCTAGTATCATGTCACAGCTGTTTTCTAGTAGGCTCACAGTTCTACCTACCAGAAGAAAGCTACCCTGACTGTAACTACTTGTGACAGCAATGCATGCTTCCAGGTAATAGTTACATCACTTTTTTTAATGACAATTTATTTTCTGCTTCAGGGTTACTTTTCACTGAAGTACATGGCACATTGTAGGGCAGAAGCTGACTTTCCTGCTCTGAAGATTAGAGACATATCAGCTTTTCTATTAAGAATCTTTTTATCCACTGCTGAAAATAGCGTACAAGACTGCTGCAGCTTTGGCAGGCATCTTGGCTTGCTTGTTATGTACATTGGAATCTGTTGTTTTGTCTTTGTTACCTTTGTGTGGGTTCTGGAGTGAAAGAAGGGGAAACATTTTTTTTAAAAAGGGTCAGTTGAAACTATCAGAACTGAAAGTGGGTCTGTATTTCGTATAGGTATAGAGGTTTAGTATCCCAATCAGGTGTATTAAAATTGTAATTAAACTTCAAAGACTCTAAAGGCATGTGATTAGCTTGCCTGCTAAAGTGATTACGGTTCTTAATACTTCATTTTTGCAGTGGACGTTAGTGTTGATTACTTCTTTTATGCCAACTTTACAGTAAGCAGTATTAAAATAGTCTGGGCTTCTGAATTAGGAAGTTGATGACAAATAAAGCAGTCACTTGAGATATCTCGTGGATTGTAATTAATGTCTTTGTAGTTGAACAGAGTTGTAGGTTTAAGGAAGGTTAAACTCTGAACTTTATAGTTTGCCTATGCATAGTGAAAATACTGGTTAGATCATCTAGTCACCATTGTGCTCTTGCCGGTTATGACACATTTTGATTCAGAGTTGATCCATTTTTTTTTCATTTCTGGCTTTGTTGTTAAATGGACTTTGTGCTGTATAAAAGCGTGGAGATCCAGGCTTGGTGGTGGTGGGGAGCCCTTCTTGAATAGCAGGAAGTTCCATAGCTCTCACTTAACATGAGCTGTAAGACAGTCCAAGGTGAATATCTTTCTAGTAAGTTATTTTGAATCAAAAGCTTTCACTCTAACATCTTTGTAAAATGCTGCTCTTTATAGACAGAAAAAAACCTTCCAGAATTTGTCTTTTGGAAAATGTCAATGCTGAAGTGCAAAGAACTGATAGCTGGACCAAATAGAGGGATTTGCCTAGAGATCTACAACAGACACCTCTGTAGTCGTTTTTCCTCCTATTTTTTGACTGGTTTTGGTGGACTAAATTGGGTGGACATTGCTGTATTGGCTCTCATGTTTAAACTGAATATTTAGCATATATTTTAATAGCTTCTTCTCCCCACTACTTTCCTTTCTTCTCTTAATTTTCATTTTTTTAATTTCTTCTTCTTTAAGCCGGAAGTGTGTTGGAGTTTTTAGATGATGTAAGAGAAGAAAAAATACTAATGTTCCTGATGTGTTTGCATTTTTCATGATAGAACAAGCAAGCGCCTGGCTTGTTCTTGAACAAGATGCTGGTTCGTTTTACTTTAGCTGGGAGGATATTGAAAGCTAGAGATGGGTGAATAGAGTTGAAAGGTCTCGGTACTGTTACTTGACTGCACTGTTCTATTAAGGATAAAGGAAAACTGCTCTGAGAAAACTGTTCAACAAATAATGAAGACTCTTGCTATTTGTTGACCTTTTTATTGAGATTACATTGAGTCCTTGTTCAGACAAGAACAGCTTTAGGCTGCTGCAGGCTGCACCACCATGAAGATGCTTTTATGGATGTTTTCATCTTTGCTATCCCTTCTTACTCTGTGGGTACTTTCAAAATGCAATCGTTGTGACTTGCTCGAAGAAAATACGGATACTGTAGGAAGCTTACGTTTCATCTCTGGTCTAAGATTAAAGCTTTCCACCTTTAATGAAACAGAAGCATTCTCTGGATGTCTTGCACAAAGATGGTTGTGTCATAACACTGTTGAGCTTAAAGTTAAATGCTTAAGGCAAGCATTGCAGTTTTTGCTCTGTGTTGCCACCTTGGGGTGAAATCTGATGTTCTTACAAGTTGGAGGTGGCTAATGGTGCTACAGATGCACTTGCTGATATATATATATATATCAATATACACACACACAGATATATATATATATATACACACACACACACACACATACACACACACATATAAAATAAAATACGGCAAGTGTTCCTGTTGACAGTTGCTTCAATATTCAAAATATACTCAAATTGGCCATACTTTTCATGGTAAGCCAGGAATATAAATAACTTAGATCTTGCTAAATTTTGTAGACAGTCTACTGAAGGGAATATTTATTTGGAAGCCTTTTTAAGGGCAGAATCAATATATGTATAGAGCTAAAAAATAATAGAAAAAAGGGAAAAAGGGGAAAGTGATATTTAAACTTATTTTTTCTTCTCTCTCATTGGCAGGTTTTCTTCACCAGTGTAGTGTGAGAAACACCGATTGAAGAAGATGAGTGAGCTGGAACAGTTACGGCAGGAGGCAGAGCAGCTGCGAAATCAAATTAGAGTAAGAATTGCATTCCTTCCTTATTCTTCACGACAGAGTTTCTACTTCAAAGGAATAAAGCATAAAGACTGTATCTGTCACATGCTGCTGTTTGAATAAGAGAAAGCCTTCGAAACTCCGTTCATAATATTTCTGGATAAAATGTTTTATTTCCTATAGTGTGAGTGTGTGTGTGTATTTTTTCCCTGTTTAGTGTGTATTTTGTCACTAGGTATGTGTGCATTTGTGCATTTTTGTAGGGGGGAATAAAAAAGAAAAAGGAAAAAAGCAGCAAATTGCTAGGACCTAGGCCCAACAAGTTGAGATCAAGAGTATTAGGAAAGCTTATTTCTGCACTGAAACTACTACTACTGACCACTGTATTGTCACTTTTCTTGATACGTACACAGATCAAATCACAGTGTGAGGGAAAACTTTCCAGGGTAGGTATCACTTCTACAGGCCTCATTTCTTTGTTTCACGATGAATTTATTTTTGACATGTGGATCCTCCTACTTGCACTATTCTTTTTGTTGAAAATACTCATTGTAGATAATTGAGCATTAACTGCCATGCATCAAGTCAATTTACCAGGGAGCTGTTTCAGTGTAGTAAGCGCAAGAATCTTCAAAAGTCATTGTCTTTTGTTTCAGAATTTCATCAGTATGATGCATTTATAAATTTATGTAATGGAAATAGTGTTTTTGCAAACATAGTCCAATCAGGACTACAAATTCCTTAGGAATCTATTCCATATACACTGCATTTTTGTCTGTGTGACATCTGCTGGTGCCAGTTCTTTCGTGGTGGTCTGCTGCTTTAGTGCATTGGACATTAGGCTGCTTTTTAGTATCAGCTGTGTGATACATATACCCTGCATGTTAGGGGTTGTGTATGGGTAAATGCTGCTTTCATGGTCGTTCAGTCAGTATCATTCAAGCATAGGTCTGTGTCATATAGTTGCTGTTTAGCTCGGTACGTTAATAAAAGCCAAGCCAGAGGTCAGCGTTCAAGCACTAAGCACCCCTCCAAGCAACTCCCTGCAGAAGAATGCAAATAAATTTTAGTTTAAAATATTTTTATTATATTTAATCCTTATTCCAATGTTGCAAAAATACCAGGTATAGATAATTTTTCAGTTTGTTCTCTACCTAATATGTAAAAACTTTCTCACCAGGTTGTGTAGGGCTCAGCCCATCTGTGTCTTTGTAATTCAGATTTACTAATCAGCCTTTTTTTTTTTTTTTTTTTTTTTTGAGAAATGGAGTTGTGTGAGGATGGAGATGCCGAGTAAATAAGAGAGCTAGACTGTTTTGCAGGAATGTTTGGGTGTTTTAATTTTGTAGCATAAAAATCTGATTGTGTATAAGGACTTAATTTTCTGGTTTTTAGACCAAATTAATATTTCACTTGTTAAACTTACCATCCAAACTTGAAACTGGATTTACACAGATGTAGCTGAGCAACTACAGGCATTTCCATTGAAGTCTGTTGGCTCTGCATTGGTAATGTGCGTCTTTAAATATGATCGCAGAAGATGCTTTATTCTTAATTTGAACTTCAGATTAACATGGCATTAAAAAATACACCCGTTGATTAATTATGTTTCGAAAAAATTCTAAGTAATACAATCTCGTATAGATAATTAATTACCTTGTTTATTAAATCAGCACATAGCTTTCTTTCTAAAAGCTGTTTTGCTTCAGATGGGGAAGAGTAAGAGGCTCGACTTAGGATCATTTTTTAGAAAAGTCGGTTTATTAAAGTCTAGGTATTATCTAATGAGTTAGTAATTTTCAGGAATTATTGTTTGATGCAGTCCTAGAGAAGATGTGGGATAGCTAATAGCATTTGATGCTTCCTATATAAGTAACAATTTGCTGCTTAGTTACTTACAAGTCTTGTTTTTTGCTTTATGCTTTCTCTAACAGTATAATCACAAAAAATCAATTTTGTACTTATTTATAAGTTGTGGTTATCGTTGTAGCTAGCAGCTTCCTAAAGCAGAATAAACTGCAGTGTGTAGCTGCCGATTTCCAAATAGACTTTTTATCATCTGTAATGTTTTTACAAATATTCACCTCATGCAGTTCTTAACAGTTGTTGCTGTAGTCTGTACACAGATGTGTTATGCTGGGTGGATAAAATAAGGCCACATGAATTTTGATGCGGGAAGGTTGAAAAATCAGTGAATGATGAAGTGTTAGATGGCAGCATATACAGGATGTCTTTATAACTAAAGTTGATTCCTGTTTCTGTGTATAACGAAGTTCCCATGTGATGCTTTTCCTCGCTTTTGAGATTTGAAATTCAGGATATGATTTGCAGAAGTTTTGAACACTTTGATTGCATCTGAAATTGAATTAAGTTTTGAAGAAGTACTATATAAAATATTATATGAAATCTTTGGGGAAAAAAAATGCTAAGAGTTTGTGTTAAGGAACTGTAGGGGCTGCACATAGATCAAAATTTGCATTTTCCACCATATGAACCGGAAAAATGTACAGTTATATAGAAGAACATTTTTATATTGTGATGTTAAAGATTGTTATGCTGCCTATGGAGAAGTAACAGTTAAAACGTGAGAATCAGTTAAGAGCCTGTTAAGCTTTGTTTTGGCTGCAACTATGCCAGTCATGTGGCAAGTGTTAGACAGCCTCAGGTATAGATGTTGCTAATAGCTCTTCTCTCTTTTTTTTTTTTTTTTTTTCCTTTCTTTTCTTTTTTTTTTTTTTTTTTTTATGCTCTGGTTGGTTAAGCTGTATCCAGAATTCGTTTTATGTTGGACATCTTCAAGTATTTCAGCTAAACTAAAAAATTAAAGCTGCCTAAAAACAAATATATTTCTTTCTGTGTATGAAATAAGTTCTGCATGCTAGGGGATTTGCTACTGTGGTATTTTAAGCCTCGCATGGTTCCAGACAATGTTTTATAAATATTTCTGCAGTTTAAAGACTTATTTAAGTTGAGATGAGTTGAGAAAAGCTATAAAGTGTGGTCAAAATAAGCATACACCAAAAAATTTTTAAAGCTGAAAGGTCAGGTAACTCTTGATCAAGATGTTAAGATTGTTAAGCTGTTGTCTTTCGTCAAGACCTATTCTGAATACATTGGTGCAGCTCAAATGCGTGAGTATTTCCTTTTCTCAAAGGGGACACTGTCATTAGCGCACATATTGAACACTTTGTTGGGAGGGGGTGTATGTGTGACATACTAGTGGTAAAGGAGGCCATACATCATTGGTTACAGAAGTCAGAAGGTATTCTGAGAAATTGCAGGAAAACAGAGAGGATTTTGTGGCTGATAGTTCAATATTACTGTTGGTAGTTTTATAATTGTTTGTGCTATAGTTTCTGGTGTAATTCTAAGCCAGTGGTTGATATGTGGTTGATGACTGACTACCTGTTTTTTTTGTTTGTTTTTTTTTTTTTTTTTTTTTTTTTTTTTGGGTCTGATTTTGCGAAGTCTTGAGTGTTGCAGATAGGCTCAGAAGTGCTCCCTTGTTTGTGTCCACTTTCCTACTCTTACTATGCAAATGAAAAAATAGAAAACTTTTTTGTCTCCAGGAGTAGTTGTGAAAATAGTCTGCGTCATCTGTGTAGGACTGAGCAATGTGCAGAAAGTAAGTCGTAGGATCATACAGTCTGAAATAAAGAAAAAAGCAGCAGCTCAGGACAGAGACCTGAGCACCATCCATTTTCCTGAACCAAATAAGGTTGGTGCTTTAGAGAAATAACATGCGAGTACTGCAAAGAAAGACCAAATGAATTCAGTTCCTTACCCCCAAAAGAGAAGGTTTTTGGAGAACACAATCTATGAAAGGCTTCTACAAACAATAGCTATTCTGAATGTCCAGGAGAGTTAAATTTAGAAGAAACTGGCTTAAGGTGCAGCAAGACTTGTGGATGTCAGTTACTTTGCAGCACTTTGGATGTTTAGACCATTAGAATAAACTATCAAATTCTGCTCAGATAAAGCTTTTATCAAGGGAGGTGTTAAAGAACAGGGTACAGTAACACCTACACTAACAGGACAACCTAAACTAATGTTGAGAGATGGGCTGGTTGATGAAGAGATGAACTGATGATGATCCTTCCAGACCAAAGACTTTAAAGTGCTATAGTATATATGCAGCTACCTTAATTTTGCTAGCTCCAAACTTTGGAGGGCTGACTGTATTCTTGTTAATATATTGTTATTTCCCCCCCCCATCTTCCTTCTCCCTCCCCTTCAGAAGTAAAGTGGAAAATCTCAGGTGTATGATCATCCTAGTGGACATGTTCAAAATTGAGTTTGAATCTATTCAGTCAATGGATCGCAGCACTGCTGCTACTTGAGCAGTTGTTGGCAGTGGTTCTGCAGCCCTTTAACAGGGGAACTCCATGCCTGTAGGTTGCATAGATATTTGATGATAACGGAGGTGTGAAGAGACTTGGAAAATTTCTAACCTGTGTTCCAGTAAGCATATGCATAAGCATTTGCAAGTTCTGCAGATGTCTGCCTAAGGGGACATATAGATAGATACTTGTCATGTTCTTGTTCTGCTCCTGGCTTTTTTTTTTATTTTTTATTTTCAGTTGTCTGCAGTTTAGCTTCATGTTTGCTTGTTTGTAGTTCTTCTGTCCCCCCACTCATTCACTGCATATATCTTCCTAGTTTGTTACCTTCCTGTATTCTTTTTGCCTGTCACCCCTTGCTGCCTATTTAGTTCAGTCTAACTAAATATCTGAAAGTGGATTTTCATAGTGGAGTTCTTAGGGAATCTTAACTTGTCCTGGCAATAAGTGTATATTAAAAATATTCAAAAGCTTTTTGATTAAACAAGGTATGGAGGAACCTGTGAGACTCAAAGGCTACTGGGGCATGACCCATCCTTGATTCCCTCCTCCTTACCCAGCTTGTGTGCCAGTGCTTTAGATTCCCTAGGCAGTAAAACATGCTAGGGTGATGGAAGGTATATTGCAACGAAAAATGTTGGCTTTTTGTATTTTAAAAATGGTGGCGCCTAGCTTAAAGTTATTTTCCCATTGTTCACTTCTTTCAGTTAATGCTCAGTGTTGCGTTTTAGACTCAGATTGTTCTATTCTCTGTTTCAGGATGCAAGAAAAGCATGTAGTGACACAACTCTTGCTCAGGTACGTTCTTGATTCTTTGTTATAGGCTGTTCCTTGATACTAAAAAAAAAAATAAAAATTCTGCTTTGAAATTTCAAATGGCAGCCGCCATACTTTAAAAGATAACAGTTCAGTAAGTATTTTCTTTAGTGGCTGTGGCTTGAAAAATTTCAAATTTGTTAATCAGAAATGGCCTCTGTATTAGATACTACCTTCAGTGACTTTCTGAAGTTTGTTACAGCTGTTAGAAAGTATGTTACTGTGTCTTCTGTAAAATCTGTTTTCCAGAACGTTGCATGGAAACATTGCTGGGTTGTTCATCCTTTTTTAAGGTTGCATGCCCAGATAGTGTATTTTCTATCAATGTTCGAATGTATTTAGATATTTTGCATTTTAAAGATAGTCCTCAGTATCTCATGGTTTTGTTTTATTTATTTTTAGATCACAACAAGTCTGGACTCAGTGGGTCGAATTCAAATGCGAACAAGGCGTACGCTTAGAGGACACTTAGCCAAAATCTATGCTATGCACTGGGGATCTGACTCAAGGTTTGTACAAGTGATTGTCAAATCTGCAGTTTAAGGATTAGAATTAGGATCATCTGCATTAATGTTAGTTTTGGGAGCCATGTTGTCTTGGTACCGTCACGGGGGGTCAGGGGCTGTGACTGTAAGCTTTTTGTTTCCCTTTAATTATACTTGCTTTTTAAAGCCAATGAGGATTGCATAGTAGTAAAAGGAAAGGCTGGAGTGATAGGAGAGGAACTTTGCTTGTTCCTACCACAGACATTTTGACTTTTCCTTCTTACAGTTTAAACTAAGTTTTTTGAATCTAAGCGGAGGGTGCCTGAGGGGGCATGTTTTTGGAATGATAGGTATTGTAATGTTGAACAATTATATAACATCTCTAATAACAGAATTTTGAGAACAAGATTTATTTCATTAAAAAAGGTATTTTTTTGTGTGTGTATGTAGCAAGCCTAGTCACCTTGTACCCTAGTAGGAGCAGGCTTTGTTAATGCGCCTTTTGAATGTGGGCGTGTTTTTTTTTTTCTCAGATAGTCCAAAAAGAAATATTTCTAAAATCTGCCCTCAAGATTTTTTTTTCCTCCCGATTTAATGTTTATCATTGTGTAGCTCTATATTTAAAATATTAGTATATGAAAGATATTTTATAAGCTCTCCCTCTCAGCAGCTTTTATATGTTTAGAGGTAAGTTGTTCTTGTCTGTTGTTAATCACGAGTCCCCGTGGACAGTGAGGATTCTTTTGTCAGGTAATATACAGTTCTTTGCAGATTCTTCCAACAAATGTTGACCTTAAATTTTTTTAAAAATAAGTAATGGGAAATATTGGAAGTCTTTCTGAATCACTTGGTAATCATGCATGACATATGTCTACTCTGAGAACTAATTTTTTGGTTTATTCTGCATTAACATTTTATTTTTATGTTTATATTTAGGCTACTAGTCAGTGCTTCTCAAGATGGAAAATTAATTATTTGGGATAGTTATACAACAAATAAGGTAGAGTTATTTATAATTCATAGCAATAATTCATGCAGAATTTGTCTGTTTAAGCGGTTTTCTCTGTCTTTCCATGTTTGCAAGTCAGAAATGAAAAAGCATCTTTTTTCTATTTAAAGTTTTGCTTTTTTTCCTTTTGTGACTAGCTGATGGCTAAAGATGTCTGTCAGTTTTGTATTTCAACTAGTTCTGTCTTGTACTAAATGTCTTCACTGCAGTTTGTTAGTATGGTAGTGTGTAACTTTTATTCTCTGTGTGTATATTGGTGCCTCTGAAATAAATGGTTTTGGTTTATTTTAACTTGTAGAAATATACAAATGTGCAGCCTCTGAATACACAAGAATACTTTGCTTTTTGGGTTAGAGAAAGGAGGGAGGGGAACTTGTCAAATGAGTAAAGTCTAGGTAGAGTGTGGAGAGGTGATCTGCTGCTGTAAACTGTCCGGTGTTTGTACATTTATAATATATAGTTCAGAGATCTAGAAGAACTAGACAGAGAAATTTAAGTAGAACAAACAAATGCTGTAAATATTTAGATTTAGAATAGTCTTGCTATTATGTAAACATGAAAATTCACCATATATAAATATGAGCATAGGTTGTAAAATGTTTTAAAATCAAGATACTGAAATTCATGGTACAGAATCTGTTTGGTGCGTTTAGTCTGCTACGATTCATAAGCAGATACGAAAGATGAACGAGTGAATGCTAAGATGTGATGTGGCATTAATGAGCTCTGTCTGTCTGAAGATGCACGCCATTCCCTTGAGATCCTCCTGGGTGATGACTTGTGCGTATGCACCTTCTGGCAACTATGTCGCCTGTGGTGGATTAGACAACATCTGTTCCATATACAACTTAAAAACCAGAGAGGGCAACGTGAGAGTGAGCCGAGAGTTACCAGGGCATACAGGTCAGCCACGTTTTTATTTCAACTTCTTCTTTTTTTTTTTTTTTTTTTTTTTTTTTTATGGCATTAAATGGAACAGTCTCACTTTGAGGTGTGTTGTGAAATAATTCTGTTGGCTTACACACAGTAGATCCAGGAAAACCCTAATTGCTACTTTGGGGTATTAAACTATTGTCGTTGCTCTTAGTTGTAAAACTAACATAACTGTTTTGTTTTTAGGTTACTTGTCCTGTTGTCGCTTTCTCGATGACAACCAAATTGTCACCAGCTCAGGAGACACCACTTGGTTAGTTTTTTGAGCTCTTGGCTCCCTCTCGATCACAATACCTTAATTTGTATTTAAAACCGGAACTCTCCGATAACCTATTGCACTGTGTTAACGCTCTCACTTTATCTGCAGCGCTCTGTGGGATATTGAAACTGGTCAACAGACCACCACATTCACTGGGCACACTGGCGATGTGATGAGTCTCTCTCTAAGTCCGGATATGAGGACTTTTGTTTCAGGTGCCTGTGATGCCTCCTCAAAGCTTTGGGATATTCGAGATGGAATGTGCAGGCAGTCGTTCACTGGGCACGTGTCAGACATTAATGCAGTTTGTGTAAGTGATCGTTTGCATTCCCCTATGGGAAAGGGGGTGAGGAGGATGAAATGCTGTAATTGCTTAAACTTAACTTATAGTCTACTGTGTTACCTTGTTTTTAAATCTTTGATAGGGAAGAGATTACTAAATTTTCTGTGTGTGTGCGTATAATTTACATTGAACGCTTCTTCGTAGAAAGCGATAAGGTTTTTAATATAAGAAAAAAGACTTTCTAGTAACTTGTGATCTAATTTATAACTTATTACTATTATCTGTGATGTGTTGAAATGTTCTTGAAATAGTTTCAGCTATGTTCTTGATCAACAGTTGAGACCCTAAGTGCAGCGATTTTTCTTCCTTTTTTATTTTTTTAATGAAGCATAGAATGGAGGGAAACTTTGTTCACTGCAACAGCATGTTAAAACTGAAAATTCGGTTTGCTGCAAGGGAAGAAAAAAAACTCAGCTTCCCTAATCATCTTACGCTTTTTTGTTTATATTCGCCTTTCAGAACATTTTGCTGAAAGCTCTTCTCAGTGGAAGAAATCAAGTACAGTTTTGTTAAGATCGGTACTTAGGTTGAATATTCTTCCTTGGAATCACTTTGTAATATTTATGAATCGGATTTTATTTCCTCAGTCATCATAACACTATGTTCTGATCTGCAAGATACAAACTCTGATAAACAGGGAGTGAAACCTAAGTCTAAACTGCATCTGTTTTTGATAAACATGAAAAATTATTAACGCTGAGAAAATACCAAAGGCATGACCAGTAGAAAAAAATGCAGTTCCTCTACTTAGAGCAGAATCCTGAGATGTGTTGAGCTCGTTTCATTCCTTTCAATCATTATGGTTATTGCAAGATTGGCTTTGATTTGGAATAGATTTTGGAAATTGAATTTCTTGCTTGCAATCTTCTAGCTTGACTGAGCCAACCTGCCTGACCAGCTCAGGGTGGAACATTGTGCACCACTTCACACAGGTCTTTGCAGCCCTCGGCCAGGACGCAAATAGTTGCGTTCTGCTTCATTTTATAGGAGTTAGTTACATCCCCTTTGACTCCTGTTATGTCTTAGGCAGGAACTGGCTGGATGAAATTCCAGTCATGAAAGGTAATACTATTGTAGAAGTGTTTGTTGCATAGCTGTATGTATGCAGTTATTTTCTTTTTAATGTCCAGATTGATAGGGATTTTGCTTGCTTGTTTATTTTTAGTATTCTGTTAAGCCTTAATCTGGTGACCCTGGTGAAATAAACCTGCGAGGCTGTTGAAGTAATGCACAAACAATGTATTTTTCTGGTGTCAAACTCCTGTCTCTTAATTAAAACTTTCAGTTTTTCCCTAATGGACATGCCTTCGCCACTGGTTCTGATGATGCCACTTGCCGC
Organism: Rhea pennata; assembly: GCF_028389875.1. Taxonomy (NCBI): domain Eukaryota; kingdom Metazoa; phylum Chordata; class Aves; order Rheiformes; family Rheidae; genus Rhea; species Rhea pennata. Next base: position 8,887,266 of record NC_084671.1, on the reverse strand, counting down.
CTCTTTGACCTACGTGCAGATCAGGAACTAATGATGTATTCACATGACAATATCATCTGTGGAATCACTTCTGTAGCCTTCTCAAAAAGTGGTCGCCTTTTGCTAGCAGGTTACGATGACTTCAACTGCAATGTGTGGGATACTCTGAAAGGGGAAAGAGCAGGTGGGTCCAAGGAACCGAAATGAGCTGAAGTTTTCTATTTCCATAGAGAAAAATGGGTATTCAAAACCTATGTGAAATGCAGAGCTAGTTCATTGTCAGTGCCACTGCTGATGATGTGGAATCTGCTTTCTTCCTGTTGACACTGTTTTCCTCTAGAATGGTATCCTTTATTTTACTGCATTTGATCATATCTTCCAGGTGTTATGCTGTATTACTTTGTGATACAGACATGCATCTTTGATGTATAATGAATAGCAGCGTACTAATAAATGCTCCTGTCAGTGAGCTGCTCCTGGCGTTGGGCACTGACCATTATATATCTCTGTGCTGAAAGATACCAGCTCTTGAGGCGAAGGAACAGCCTACAGAATTAAATCGCATCTTCAAAAAAAATGTGTCACTGAAATGTATGGAATTAAGTATTACAAAATTAAGCATTTGCATTGACTTCTGCATACACCACAGGAAGTACAACTTTCAGCAGCATAAAAGTTGTCTTCAGATGGGAGTAATCCACAGGAATCTTTTTGCCTTGGGGACCGTAATTTCCTGCCATTGAGGGGGATGAGAGGAAGATGTTTAATTCTTGAATTACCTCTGTCATTATAAGCAAGATGTTTATGGTATAGCATAGGTGTATTTATTTTTTGACACAATACAGCTTAACCTGGTACAGTAGGTTAAACCATGGGGACCTAGTTCTGTTTTGAGCCTTAATTCTGCTATTAAAATGCATCCTTTCCTTAAGGGGCATCCAGGTTAAGGATCAAAGAAGCTGGATGTGGTAACATGGGGCAGGGGAATGGACAAATGCAAAACAAAAAGAAGAGGCAGTATACAGTGTTGCTCTTCTAATACCCTAATACAATATATAGGGGATTGCTAACCCTTGGCTTTTGCAAAACTTAAGAAATGATAAGGTAGTTCTGTGTTCAGGGCACTGTCACAAAACATCATATTTGATTTTTGTAAGTGTTTGACGGACAAAATTGTAGACAAGGTTCTTGAAAATGGGGGAAAAAGAGCAGAGCGCCAGATGAGGGATAAGGAGGACTTTGAGTGAAAAAGGAGGAAAAGTCTAAGGGCAGGGAAGAAATGGAGTCAAAGTGTGTGTCTGTGCGCGCGCGTGCGCACACACACGCATACACATCTCTAGAAACCTGTTTGTTGTGAAGTTGTTTCCTGAGATGGCTGTTATGTCTTGTTGTTCAGGCTAAATAAAGAGTGTGACCAGGTTCTGTGTTACATCTCTTTTAGAATGCTTGAAGACTGACCTAGGAGAGTAGACTAACAGCTGAAGTCCTTGCCTTGAACTTGTGAATTTTAACTGTCCTTACTGCTTCTTTTCCAGGTGTCCTTGCTGGCCATGACAACCGTGTCAGCTGTTTAGGTGTTACTGATGATGGCATGGCTGTAGCTACAGGGTCTTGGGACAGTTTTCTCAGAATCTGGAATTAACTGGGAGCCAAACATGTACATTCTCCATTTGAGACCTGGAGAGATCAATGCTGCAGCCTATAGCTGTGAAATAACATTTCTACCTTGTATTTGCAGGTGAAGTTTTTCTATTCACTGATTATTACACAAAAAGGCTTTCTGTAAACTATAAAAAAAATCAAGTGAAGAAACAGGGGAGGGGGGGAAGAAATCACTGACTTTTTAAAAGGGGCCAGCACACATAATCATGGTGACCGACAAACTAAGAGCCAGTCTTTTTGTTTTTGGTGGTTTGGTTAGATTGTCCTTGAAGGGTTTTTGCTTGTGCTCAGTCTGCTAATCCTGTACTTTTTTTGTACATAACAGAATATACACATTATAGCAGCCAATCATGTAACATTTGTCTGTATGTAAAGAAATATGTTTGCATTTTTTAAGGAACTACGTTTATAGCTTTGCTTTTAACCTGAGATATCACTTCTGGGTTTTGTAGTGGATGAACTAGATTGCTGTTTTAAATGTTTTTGTGAATTTACTGTAGATAAAGTGAAGCCAATGGTATGTATGTGTTTTTATAATAGAAGGCATTTGAATTTTTTTTTAAAAGGCCCTGGAGAGACTCCCAGTTAAGACCTAGCGCCTTTTTCACTCACTTCTTGACCTACTTGCCTACTTAATCATGGGGGTTATTCCTTCAAGCCAGTGGTTCCTGGGTCATCCGTTGTCAGTCATGGCCTCTGAACACCAAGGAGTTAATGCCAGGCAGATTTTGAGCAACAGCGGGCAAAAAAAAAAAAAAAAAAAAGAAAAAAAAAAAGAAAAAAAAGTCCTGTTCCAGAAGTATTAGCTTCCTTACTGCAGCTTTTCACATAAGTTATTCCATACAGTCCTTGGGTATGGAAGCCAAGTGACTTGCATCGCTGTCATTAAGTGGCTGAGTGCTTTTGCTTTTGACAATTCAGCTCTAAATAAGGTAGTTTTGGCCCGCCACTAACTCTAGCTGATTTGCACTAACAGAATGATTTGCCATGATATTTAGTGCACAGAAAGCAGTGTATTTGCAAAGCTTGCTCTGCAATTACTACAATAAATTGAGACGCTCAAGAAGACTTCACTTAGAATTCTTAGAGATTTAAAATGTGCAGTTAATTACATATAATCCCCATGAAAACCGGGGAATTGCTGAAGAGTAGCACAATGAAACCTGCTTGCTGTCAGTTATGTGCAGTGTGAATTATAAAAGGAATTGTGTAACTTATAGTGAACCAAATAACTTTACTTACCTGTGTGACCCTTTAAAATTCTGTACTATAATCATCTTAGTGATTTGCTTGTTCTCCTATGGTCACAGTAGTCTCTGCCATGGGAGCTTATTAGATGCTAACTGTTCTGCATTCTGACACTGTAAATAGCCATTTCCTCTCCTGGTCCTCATTTATTCTGATTTTTTGATGTCAGTTACTTATAAATGATAGGCTCTGATCAAGTACACTTGAGTGTAGATATAGGAAGAATCAAGTGATTGATGCCATTTCAAACTACCCAGGAAGATTAACTCTTTGGTGCCTGGCAGCATGCCTGTGCTTGTGATGGATGCTCTCTTGGGAATCTGAAAGTCTGTTGCCTTTCTTGGAAAGGGGAATTAAGTCTATTGGCTTCTCTTAAGTGACTTATTACAAGTAAGTGTATTTTAAATTATCAAGTTGGAAGAAATGTTAATCTGCTGTCATCTAAAGGTATGGGGAGTCTGGGTATCTTTGGGTCAGGTAGTAAATATAAGTGCCCAGTATTTTGTAATATACCAAAACAGATTTGTTGCCGAGACCACTATTTGTCAAGTTTGACATTTGTAATCTTAAATTTCAGTACTTCCAGACTGTGCCTGTAAACTTGCCATGTCTACAATGGTTAAGGTGCCAATAAATGTACCAATCACAGTAAATTCACTTTTTTTTTTAAAAGCACGTCTTGTGCTAGAAAAGTATACACTTACTAACAGCAGACTGTGGTGTAGGACCAAAATTACACAATATTGTATGTCACAGGAATTCCTCAGCATTTTGCTTTATTTGTCCGCGTTAACAGAACTATTTATGTAAGTAATACTTGCTACTCTTCCAAGTGAGCAGCTCTTTGGGCTCTTGAAGATTTGTTTATTTTGTAGTGGTACACTTTTTTCCTTTCTCTCTCTCTCTCTCTCTCTCTTTTTTTTTTTTAAACTTCACAACTGCCTCGAGTGAATCATCCTGAAAATTTATTACTAAGGAATTTTAAGGAATTTTAAGACAATATTCTTTTCTAAAAACAAAATCTTTTTCCGTAAGTGTTTTGAACCAATTTCCTAGTCAGCACTGTTGCAAAGACAGGTTGCCCTTTTTACACTCTGGTATTAAAATTAGCTTCTGCTTATGAAACTCCAGAAACTATTTTACAAATGTATATAACTTCTTTTCTTAAAAGTTCAGGTAGACTGTACGCCTCTCATACAAGTATTATTGCAAATAATTTCACTATCATCGTTTGGTGGGCAATTGTCTGTTGGATGCAGCTGCTTTTTAAAATAACTAACAAGGAATGCCGTCTACTTGCTAATGAGGTTTCCAAAAGCATCATGCAAGTACCTGCCAGCTTTTGCCATTTGGTGACCGGGTTGCGTAGTGCTGCAGGTCCTGAGGTGGCTCCTTTGCGTTGGTGCACAAAGAAACACCCACGAAGTCCAGCTGTGGAAACAGTACCTGATGCTTCTGAGGAACTTGCAGAAAGCTGTCTTGCGATAGATCCTGCCAGGTGATACTTGCTGTTTAGTTACTGGCCTGTAAATAGTTCAGAAAACACACACACACACACACACACACACACACACACACACACATAAAAAAGCCTATGGAATTAGTGTAACACATTGCTATTATATAAGAGGGCAAATAATGAACTTGCAAAGGCTGTTTTTTTTTTTTTTTTTTAACAGCTGTGAACTTTGCACTTGCTAAAAGGATGCAGTTTAATGGTGAAAATTCCACCCCCCTCTTTCTGTAACGAAGATATTAATAAAAATCATGCTTTGTAGGTTGCACTCTGAAGGTTTCATCCCGGTTTTGCATCAAAAGAAAATGGTATATGCCTGTAGTTTAACATAGGTTTAAGTACACAGCTTAGTGTGGTTTCTAACTAACTAGTCACTATGACAGCAAACTCATTTCGTATATAGAGGATTTTGCAGCACTATTAGGTACAGCTGAAACTGTCCTGAAGTCTTTGTTGCCAAACTACAGCGTTACCTGAATTTCAAATAACGTATGTAATTACAGAACTATAGTAACTTTATGACTATTGTGCCAAAACAATTGGTGGCAAAATAACTCTTCCCAGCCTTTGTAACAGAAGTATATCACTCACTCACGGCTTGGAAAGTGGAACTGCATGCTTTGTATACCAAGACTTACTTTATTGGGGTACAATTTTTTTGTCAGAATTTTCTTAGGTTGATTTAACAGCTTTGTAAGGGGAAGATACAAATGAGGCCAAGCACCCAGCTTCTGGGTGCGTTCTCACGTACGCTCCGCCTTCTATTTATTGTTAGATATGTTTGCTGAGACTTGGGAAACCACAAAAAGCTCCTGTATGGCATCTTGCTAGTGTATACTCACTTTCAGTACCGTAATGTGGGCCTGTTTCCATCACGTCCAGACTCTTTTTCTTCCAAGCATTGTTATCATCTGCCTTGTGCTAAATTGCAGATGCTTAATACTTCTGGCAGATCTGATAGTTCAATATACTGTTTGAAATAGGAACACGGATTAAATAGGCTTTTTTCCCACTGCCTAAGGAGAGGACCTGACCATGACTTGGCAAAGCTGAATTGATGTAACAGCTGGTCCTAGTGTGCTTACTTGTAATGCATGGATTGGAAATAGTTAATCTTTAATTCAGTTAGTGTAACCGCTTGTCCCACAATGAAGTTCACATTATGTTAAGGTGGAATGAAAACATTGTGAAAACATTCCAAGAGTGCTTAGTCTTTCCTCTTTGAGGACACTGTCACCTCCACTAGGTTTAGTGCTGTGCTTTAAGATGTTGGTGAGAGTAAGTATTGGCTAATTCAAATAGTTGGTATAAATGGTTGTGTAGCAGAATGACTGATTTTTTTGAGATAGCATTTCCTGTAAAAGTAATTAAGCATGGGTTGATGGTGCACTTTGTATACAGTAATCTGGCATGCATGCTGGTAAAACTACTTCCTACACTTCAGAGGCACCACAAGCCTTTTTATCCAATTGCTGGTTATGTAAAATACATGCAGAATGTTAATGCAGTGTTGTTATGGTAAATGTGTGAACAGTGTTACTAATTGATATAACTGATAACAGATTACATGTGCCTGACATTCTTATACCACACAGTATGTTTAGGTTTTAACTAATACAGACTTCAGTGGAATAGTCTTAGATATTTCAAGCCTTTGTTTTACTTACACAATGGTGCTCTACTTGTGTTTCTTTTTTTTTTTTTTTTTTTTTTTTAATAAAAGCATCTGAACACTTGTAGTACATATTACATCCAAAGGAGTCTGAAACAAAATGCTTCTAAACATGCTTGATCTTACTTTGCCTTTAGTTTCCAGCATTTCTCATCAGATAGCTTTTGTTTGTTAGTTTGTTTTCCTTATTGCTGACTACTTTGGAAAAACTTCAGTAATGTTACCAATTATGAAGTGATTCTGCACTGCCTTTGGATTGTGTATGTATTCAGAAACAGTCTTAAAGCTTTTATTTAAGCTATTAAAAAAACCAGGGACTTGTGCCATTTGTTCTTTAACAGTGCTGTTGTAAAAAGACTTCCCTGTGAAAAAAAAATCATTTGCTATGAACTCAGTTTATAGCTTTTTTTTTTTCCACGATGGATCTTTTCTTTGTATTTGTACAGTGGCTCAGTGAAAAATGTTGCCATGAGTTGATATTGTAACCAATAAACAAGTGCTTTTAACCAGATTGCGTCACATGTGAGAGCTTTATTAAAGCCCTGATTGATTGCAACTGTGCCTGTCCTAAAGATTAAGATTCTTTCCATGGCTTGAGCGTAAACCTGCAATACCTACAATAATTAATTCTTGCTTTTGGTTATCTTGTCACAGTGTATTTTTTTTTTTTTGTATGCATGCCAAACAGAAAATACTATGAATGCCTTTACGAACAAATAATTAATGTGACTTTCTTTTTATACAAAAGCCATGTCGTTTTATACATTTTCTCCCTGAGAAATGGGGGCTGAATAAATTCAGAAGCATGTTAATACTATAGCAAAAAACCCTCAGAAATTAGCCACTTACCGGGACTGGAAAAAACCCAACCTCTCCTTGGTTCTTCATTCATTCATTCACAGCAATGCCCCTGTTATGAAATACAGCAGCTACCTTCAGCCCTTCCTTTTGGATCAGCCTTTTCTTTAGCATCTAGGGGATGAATATTGCTGTGCAGAGTACACAGGTTGTCTGCTACCAGAGGAAACTTTAACCTGGGTGGTTAAGTTTAACATGCTGTAGTGGACAGACATTACATACAACAGAAATCTTTTAGGTGTTCATCTTCCATACAGCTGCCAAGTAACTTCACTAGAGCACAGGGATGATACTCTTTTTAATAAATGTGTATACATGCATGTAAAGGCTCAGCTTGATACAATGTCCATAAAAGTGCTTCAGAAATGAGCATCAGTACACATCTGTAACTTCACATACAAAAAAGCCAGGTAGTTACTCATTTTCATCATTCATAATTTTTCTCAAAACATCTGAGACACCTCATGCGTGCTGCTAATGAAAGTTTTGAAAGAGTCATGCTTCTGCCAGCATCGTCAAACAAAAACAAACATTGAGATACCTTACAGTCAAAACAATGTTGTCTGCCTTCAAAGAGTTAATTACCTTGAGCATTAGGGTTTTTTTTTTTTTTTTTTTTTTTTAAACCTATTTCCTTTTATGATAGCCCTTATTTACTGGAAAATAGCAACTCCCTACCTTTCAGGTTTAAGTTCAAATACTTTGTTTAGTCATGTTAAACATGTCCATAAAAATACATATATAAATATTCTGAAAAGGCTTTCTCCTTCAAAATAAGTTATTTTTAAAAAGACTGTTTATAAAATCTAGGTGTTAGAGAGTGCAGATGGCAGCAGCAAAAAAAAAAAAAAAAAAAAAAAAAAAAAAACTTTTTCATTTTAAATTAAAAAAAGGTTTTGACCTGCTGGAGCTGAGTAAAGGTAAAATAGTCAGATGTACCTGTCTTAAATCCCACCTGTGAACCATGGACGTGTGCAGAACATTGCATGAGATTTTTATCTCTGAAACACAGCCTCTACTGGCTTTTTGAAAGCAGCAGCTCAAGCTCATTTGACACCTTAAGCTTCCTTTCCTAACACACAAAAACCGAGTGCCAAGAACATCTGTTCAAAAAAATTCTTTGCCTTCATGCTAGCCTGGTAACCACGCTCACTGGAACTCACCTGCGCATAGGTGGCAGCGGTGACCTCAGGGCTGAATGACCAGTTCACCACAGAACAAGCTTTTTGGCTTTCCCACAGCCCGTTGCAGTACTTAAGCATTAGGTTCGTTTTGACTTAAGCGATGGCACCTGTCTAAACAGAGTAGCCGAGCAGCGTAGCACCTACTGCAGTTCATCAATGCATGCTCTCATTTACTACACCTTTTATTTCCATACAAGGACAAGAACTGCTGCCCAACAGAATTTCACTTGCCTTCAAAACAATCAAGAGTCCTTTCCACCTTTCCACCTGCAGGAAATAATTTTTCCCTTCATTTGGAAGAAAAAAAAAAAAAGAAAAAAAGAAAAAAGCAGCTTTCTTTACCACTAGCTCTTCCTTGTCAATGGAAAACTGGAGTCACTGTGATAAGCTCTCCCTCCCTGCATAAACTCCTGGATGCCAGGAAGCGAGGCTTGCCACTGCTAAATAGTAATACAAACCAATATAGATTTGGGTTTTTATTGTTAAGCATCCAAAGAAATTTAGTGTTTAAATATACTTCTTAAACAAAAAATTTCAATCTAACAAAATGAATACAGCATTCTGGGTTCCACAGCTCTTCAATTTGGTTTGCTGTCAGAGTCCAACCCAAATTTTACAGTAATAAGTGTAATCAAAGTAACATTAAAAATATAATTCATTTCATGTGACTCCACATGGAGGAGAAGTATCGTGTAAAATTTCTACTTTGTCCTACAAAGGATCATCAGGAAAGTTAGCAGTGAAGTTTTATTTACTCTTTTGAAGAAAGTGTTTCGTAAAGTGATCTAGTTCATTCTCAAGCTGAATGGCTTTATTTCTGTAAAACAAACAAAAACAACAGATTTACTGCAATGCAGTAACATCACAAAGTAACAAGAATCAACATCAGTGTTTGCTTTTTGTTCCTCTATTAATGAAATCCAGAGCACTAGGAAATCTAAGCGTCTGCTCTCATCAGAGCCTCGGATATTGTACCTGCGGGACACTGGCTACGCAGAGGTCGGCCACGAGCCATCTGCGACACGTTGCCATTTCCCCGCAGGCGGTGTTGGGCCAGGTCCATCTGGGACTTCCCTGGCACTTGCTTTCCTCCTCCTCAATGACACGATAAGCTCTGCAGCTGCCATCCTTCAGCTTCCCCACTGATAGCAGTGGAAAAGCCTCCCACCACCCACGCTGTTTATGCAGCTACACATGCATCTGGTTGTGGTCTAGAACCTTCAAGAGGCAGCACACAGCAAGAGCAGGCTAACAACAGGGAGAAACGAGGATGACACTCGGAGACTAAGATGCAACATAGGGCTCCAAAGTCCCTGAACCACTAATTGCTACAGGGTGCTCTTTTGTAAACGTCTATTACTAGTACTAAAAAATAATTATTAGACTGAATGACTTTTGTCTCGACACAGTACAGGTGCTCCACTGCTGGGGGGGGGGGGGGGGGAGTGCCACGCTATTGTACCTATGGAAGACACCCTCAAACATTCTCCAGAAAGCATCTCCCCCACACAAGAGACACTCAGACAAAACATGGTCTAGGAGATGCTATTTTGGGAACTCTTCTCATTCACCTGGACAGAAGCATCTACTTTGTCAAAACTGAATGGCTCTTTGGTTAAAGCTGATGGTAGACGAAGGAGAATAGATACTGCTACACACCCTTCTGCACTCCTGCCTCAGAATTACCTGCCTCATTTCAACTTCAAAGTAACAACAAACATTGGTCTCACTGAACTCAGCAGGGCTAGGAATTTGCTCTCATCCAGTCACACCCAGACTTACCGTAGTTGCTTGGAGTTGCTCTGTATGTTCTCCAGCTGATCTATTTCTTTGGAAAGCCTAGCAATTTCTTCTTCCAGGTTTTTCTGGGTAACATCCACCTGTTGGCAGAGCCGAGCAAAGGTAGTGGCCATTTCCCTAAAGGAAAACAGGTTTGGAATCACACTTTAGAAAAGTCTGATCGTACCAACTCTTACAGCAGAAAACAGAGCAAATGCTCACAGTTAACCTGACTTAGGGCTCGAAGTCTGAAGTGAATGAATGCTACTCTAACCACAGACATGCTCAGCCTCCACTAGGAACTGTGCTAACTTCCAGGTCTTCTTAGTAAGGTTTTGGATAAAGAGGCTACAGTTTAAGACCAATTCTCAAATGCACATGCACTGAGGTGTATGGAGTAACCTTTTTAGGTAGAAATTTCATGATCTTTTAAACTCCCCCATTTATTCAGTGGGGAACAGACTGTCCAGAGTGGCATCTTAAGCATGAAACATAAAGCTATTACAAGTCAAATCTGTTTCTCGCAACATCCCTGACTACAACTCGTTTAAACAGCATTTCAGCAGCAGGTCAAAATGCCTCACAATGACAGGAAGAGACGGGCATTATTTTCATCTCTTTATAAAGGCTCCAAGTATTCTTTACCTTGAGGCAGTAATGAAGATTGTATAATAGAAGAGCTTAGACACTGAGAAAGCACTGCCGTAACTGTTCCTTAAACAGGAGCAATTCATGTTCAAGTCAACTTTGAGCTTTCGCTTCTCCAGCAACTGCCCCTATCATAGTAGCAGAACTCCAGCGCCAAAGACCAGAGTTCTCCTGTTTCATGCAAAAGTAGTTGCTGACTAAAAACAAACATAAAGAAGGGACTACCAGCAAACTTCTCTTAGCTTTCTGTTTCCTTCTCCCTCCCCTAATTATTATACAATATGATACAATAAATGCCAAGGGACATGATGACAGCAGGAATATCCTACCGTCCTCCCATTTCACATACAGTCAATTCCCACTCCCGGTACAACACAGATCCTACATGTTCAAGTTTTAACACTACACACAGGGCAAGCTCCACAAAAGGGTAAAATTGATTACTTCTCCATTTCTAGTCTGTTTTTTGTTCTCCTCTTCAAACAGACTAGACTTAAAGGAGGCTAAGAACCTTAAGCCTTCACATATTACCCTTCCATACTATTTTATAACTTCTCTCCATAACAAATAGTTAAAAAATCAGATACATGACTATGTCCTGGAATGGATTTCCTGTCTTGGTGACTATAAACACCAATGTGATACTTACTGTTGTACCTGATGGCTACAATTTGCACTTGTAAAACTGACGATCATCTGCAGCTTTTCAGTAGCATAGTTTACGAACTGCTGTTTAAAGGCTCTCTCTTTTGCTTTAGTGGTCCAAGTTAGTCGCTCATACAGATACAATAACCCATATACACTTAAGGAAAGAGAGATGAGTTTCCAGCCTACAGTTCTCCAAATCTGAAAAAGAGGATTCTTCATTAGCTTAAGAAAGAGCTGCCATACGGAATGCAGTCAGAATTAAGCGTATAAAGAAATGCAATTCCATGCTTTTTTTTTTTTTTCTTTTTTCTCTCCTTTTTTTTTTTTTTTTTTTTTTTGTCATCCTCAAGGCCCTTAAACTAATCTGGTTGAAGAAAATCCCTTCCAGTTACCACTGCAGAGCAATACAGCTCTATCAAAATGAGCTAGTAACCCAGGTGGCGGGCAGAATATACAGAAGGTTACAAACCTTCATTGCTTTTAATGAGGGAGGAAAAAAAATAAATAAAAAAGCAAATTTCCCACCAACTTCAACTGAATAAGGTAACATCAAATCACCCTGTAACTCAGAAAAACTGAACAGACATATATGTAATAGAGAAAATGTCAACTACACTCAGAGTAATTTTATTACTACAATCTGACTGCTTATATCTAGTTTACTATGCATGCTCATCTGGCCCAGCGTTAGTAAACCACGCTTCACGCCACGCGATACGCAATACCGAACGGGGAAGACTGGCTTAATCTTTGCCATCACTTCTAGCACAGTGAATGCTGCTAACACTACTTGCCACTCCACCAACAACGATGATGCTCATAGAGGTCCGTGATGTGAGTGAAGCTAAACTTGTTATCAAAGAAACCATAAATTCGTCGTCTGATACGTTCTCTGGAGTTACGGCAGGAAGGCTGGCAGCAGACGGGGTTGCAGGTAAGGGACGAGGGATCTAGAAGAGTGGAATATGGCAGCCTAAGTAAAAAGCGTTATGAAACCATACAGCAGATTGGTTTTTATCTATTTCATTTTCATATATTCAGGGTTTTATCCAAAAGCAACTGCAGCAATAAAGTCTGAACTATCCTCCAAGCAGTGGAGGTTCTGACTGAACTAAGGACTAAATCAGAATGAGAAATTGCTCTGCTGTAAGGATTCAAATGCAAAGGTTACCAAAAGGTTTAATTCAAAGGAAAACAAAACTCAGAAAATAGCTACAAAAAGTTTAAGAATTTTTTTTTGTTTCCATTTTAACCTGGATATAACCAGTAGCCCTGAATATAATCCAATAAAAACAATCCTCACCAAAACTTTTTTTTGGTACAAAGGGACTAGGGGAAAGCAGCAGCAAGCAGGCAAGTAGCAGGAACAACTGCAGTAAATCAATGTGTTCTCACCAAGGTAAAACAAGTGTACTTAATAAAAGAGCAGCCTAATCTCTGAAGCACTCACTTGCAAGTTTGGATCTGCTAGTCCTAACAGCACTCTCTGCGCATGCTTAGGACCCAAAAAACGGTTTACAAGCGAAGTCCATCCCAAGGAAAAGTGGAACATAATATCCTCTTGAAAATCCGCACACAAACTATGACAATTTAGATCATAGCTAAGGTCAAACCTCTTGCATGGAATTAGCAAGTGGAGCTGATTCTGAGCACCAGAAGGCAACAATGGTTTCAGATTTTCTAGAAAAAAACACATAGTAGTAAAGATGAGGTATCATTAGAACCTTTACAGCAGATTCACACGTGGTGTCCTTGCACTGTTGTCCAGCTTTGTGAACTACATACGTCTAAACCCACCAACTGATCAGTTTTATTTTTATTATTTCTTTAAATCAGTAGGCATTTTAGCAGCGTTGATCCTAACAGAGCTGACAATTCATTGCTCTGACAAAAGAAAATAGCCAAACAAAATCAAGTTGTAGACACGGCACCACTGGGAAAAACAGTCAACCTAACTGAAAGACCTCTATCTATGGTCCTAAGATCAGGAAGGACTAAGAACAAGGTCACGTTTCCAGCAGTTCTGCGGCGCCAAACAAGAAAGGCTACATCACTGAACGCTTCAAGTAATTCCATGATTTTGCGCTGAGTATTTCATTACCAGAATCAGAACAGAGCAGGAGAGATGGGTGAATAGGCAATAAAATAACCATAAAAAAACAGGGAGTGCTAATACAGGAGCCTCCTATAGGAGCTTTGTGACACCATCCTGTTTTGCACTCACTCTCAAAGGGCCTGGGGAGAAGACTGTGCTTCAGAAACTTTATCTGACCATCAGCATATTTCATATACCTATTGTGGAAGCCAGAAGTACAAATGAGTTTTATATATAAAAAGATTAGACAAGCTCTCAGAGGACAGGTCCATTATTACTTATTTAAATCATTAATGCAGATGCAGTATGTTGTCTTGGAAGTCCCTAAAATGCTAATTTCTGGAAGTTAGAGATGGACCAATACATTTACCCTGGTTCATTTTCCTTTTCCCCAAGCACAAATTACTAGTTACTATCAGAGGCAGGCTATTGTGCTAGAGAGACACTCACACTTGATCTAGGATGGCTTTTCTTTTATCACTTTACACTGTTAATATTAAATCATGATCAGAAAGAAAATTCTTTTAAAAACAATTTTTTTTAATTTGTCCTCCTCTGAGCTAGCCATATGCAAACTTTTATAGAAAACAAGGAAAACAGGCAGCAACTCTAGAATGAGTTGGGAAATCGCGAGTTTAATTTCAGCTCCATGGACTCAGTGTGTGACGCAAGCTAAGTCGCTCACTCTCTCTACTCTCTTCATAAGGGAATGATCATTATTTCTACCTACTTCCCAAGTTAACTGCCTACTAAAAATTCTTCGGAGCACATCAGAACACTTAGAAGGTTGTAAATGCACAGATTTCCTTAGATGAGGGCTGCCATTCTGGCCCATTACAGTGCCTAGCCCGATCACACACAGGCCTGACATCCTGGGAGCAGTAGGGAGGGCAACATTGGGATTAACACTGTCTTGGGCAGCACACACACTGTTAACAGTCTACTGCTGCACTACAATGCACCTTGTTCTAACCAGTAGCAGTGGAGACAAAAAGCCCCCATTTCTTAATGTTTTTCCCTCTTCATATTACCAATTATCTCCTGCTGCGACTGATGCATTGACTGATTGACTTCACTGGAGCAACGATCAGCCAAGTTTTTTCCCAAACCATCTTCTATATGTTTGTTGAGTTCCTGAAGTTTTAGAAAGAAAACACACTCATAAATTCCTCTTTAGCCAATCAGTTATGTTACACAGTTCTGAGATACGTTAAATGCAACGCATTATTGTTTACCTAGTTAAAATGACACAAGAGGATTTCTTCAGGACTGTAATCATTAAAAGACATACAAAATGTCTGTGTTTTCGGACACGGAGCATAATGCTACCATACTGCCCTGCAAAGACTTAATACTACCATCATTTGACAAGAGCTGATTTCACTGGCCTGCGCAGAGATAAACTACACTCATCAACATCCATGTAGGTCTGCTACGGACATCTGCGGAGCCAGGGTAGAGCAGACTGTCCTGAAAGCACAGCGTTCTCATCTGATCGACAAGACTGGCACAGGCAGGAGTTCTGACAGGCATTCATTAACAGCCAAGTCTGAACATAAGAGGTAGATGAAACTTATAGGTGCATGTTTTTTTAAAAATACTAACTTTGAGGTGGAATTTGTAGAAATTTAATAAAAATTGCCTTTTTAGAAAAGATATTTTGAAAAAACAACCTATTTCAAAGCTCTGGGTGTTTGCAGGTTCCTTTTATTTTTGGATCAATCTTATTTTAGGAGTAGTCAAAACTGTTTACATAAGATCTTCATTTACTACAAATCTGATTTGAGTAACTTAAAGTTTCGGTAACCAGTTTGTTAAACAAATGATTGGAACAATTACACTCACCTCTTCACAAACATTAAGCGTATTTACAACAATTTCTAATTTTTAAATAAACAGAGATATACACATATCAAAGAAAAATCCTGTAAAGTTTAAGGGAAATGTTGCATAAACAGGTACACAAATTATCAAAATATAGAAGTCAAAATTAAAGAAAAGACAGACCCTGGTATGAAACCATGGACAAAAACTTACTGTCTTGTAGAGCTTCAACACTTGTGGAGAAGGATGAAAATCTGAATAAAATTCATCAACCAAAACCGAAAGCCGGCAAATCTCATCAGTCATAGCAGAGGAGACCTGGAAGAATTTGATAAATACATAAAAAGTTTTTCCTGCCTTTCCCAGCAGAGTGAAGACAGGCTATTCCACTAACTGCTACCATAAATTATCCAATTACACAGCATTAGGCAAGATTGTTGTGTTGAGTCTTCTTCCAGAAAGAAATATCCAAGACATTTCAAGAATGTACCTCACGAAGATAAGGGGGCACGTAAATATGTCTGTCACCAGAATGAACTGCTTTCCAGAAAGGCAAACACTTGAGTCTGGGAGATTTTCATCCTGCCATGTCCCGCTAGTGTCAGGGCATTTCCAGGTCTCAACAAACTCTTCCCACTCAGTTTTTGCAAGAATGAATTTAAGAGTAGAACTATATATACCAGCCAACCAGAAAACTTCCATCATCTTATTAAAGAACAACAAAAATCACACTGTCCAGAGAGAAAACCTGTATGGTTTTCCATACAGTTGCAGACAATTCAGAGGAACAGTGCAGTATCCGCCATAGGATGCTGGAGGCCTTGGTAACACAGATATGCCCCAACATACACTGGGAATGCAAAGGGTTTTTCCTCTTGTATGCTCAGAATACATGTACAAAAAGTAGATAAGAGGCAAGCAATCTCTTGCAGGGGCATATAAATTAGTACTGTTAGTGTGAACTAAAACAATGTCTTATTTATCAAATATTCTGCTATTAAACCCAGTAATGCTGCCTAGACTGACAGCAATTGAATACAGCAGTCTACATTCACTTACGCACTTCCACACGGCACCTCCCTGTATGTATATTTTATCCCCAAATTCAGAAAAGAAACTGGCCCCCAAAATATGCTACATGATGCTACATCACTTGAAATGGGCCTATTCAAAACATCTCACATTCAAGTTTCCTTAAAATTCATGTTTCTTCAAACTGAATTGTTGCTTCACATATTCTTTATGGACAATAAGGAATTTCAGATCAAACTTCCCCAAAGCTTAGACTGTCTGTGGCTAGCCATATTTCTAATGTTTATAATAATTTTTTGAAAAGTAATCAGTAGCTCAACATTCAGTTGCTGGCAGACTCACCAATTTATTTGCCACTTTGCCTAGCACTGTCACCCATGGGAGACAGGGATGCTTGGAAACTTTGAAAGAAAGAGTTAAGACCAAAATTGCCCAGTCTACGTATACATATTTGATCAGCATTAATAAAAGACCAGGTATATAATTCACATCTCTTCTGGAAAGCATCTGCCTTGCCAATCTGTTATCAATTAAACCTGAATTTAAAGATGAAGAAATAATCTTTCTTGTTTACTAAGAAACTGCCCCATTAGGGTTACTTACTTTATTTTCTACCTCCTCAGTGACACGTTTGATTTTTTCCTTAGTATCTTCTGTCAAAATGTTTAACTGATTGCGAACAAAGTCCAGCCTGTCTTTCTGATCTTCTCGCTCTTCCATTGAATGGACTCTAAAATAGCCGAAAGGAAATTACCATCACCAGCAGGTATTCTCTCAACAGCAAAACCACCAAGTATGATCAGGCATGAACCATCTCACTGAGCAGCCAAAAAAGAATGCAACATTGGCTGAATAAAGCAGAGGCCTTACTTTAGAATGACTATAATATTGATATTAAATTCACAGCTGCATTTAAGGGCTTCATTCATCAGCCATAACTTACACTATTAGGCTTTGATATACTTATAAAAGGAGTATTTGGAATTGGAAATGTAACCATAGTAATACGTACTTTAGGTACCATTAAAAAAGAAGAAGGAAACTTGTGACCTTTAGAACTTAACTTATTCTGATTAAAAAGAGGGAGAAAAAAAAAAGGTGGAAGGAGAGAGAGAAAGCAAGGAGGAGGGAGGGAGGGAGGGAGAGAAAGATCTGATCAAACTGTCCTACTGCTGCTCACCAGCACCACTCAACTGTTCCTTAGCAGTGACAGTCTGACTGATGACTCTGCAAAGTAAGGGGGAGGAAACTGTGGAAACTAACCTTGCCAGAGACAACTCTTCAGAAGTCTTCATTTAAGACCTATCATTTAAGTAAAAACTGTTTAAAACTTGCAGCTGTTATATCTTGAAGGGCCAGCAGAAACATCAAAATGGCAATTCAGATTAACAGGGGTCACAGGACAGATTGTGACAATTGACAGGTCAATTGACAGAAAGAAGTGAGTATCAGAATAACTTCAAACAGGTTTCACTGCATGTTTTCATAGCATCTGACAAAGTGAGACAAGTTACTATATAAATACAGAGTTGGTAAAAGCTGATATATTCAGGAAGGTGAAAATATTTGACAAGGACAGTGGAGTCTGTTGGAACACAGAGATACGTAAGATTATCAGACGCGGAAGGAAGGTGGATAGAAAGGATTAAAGACAACAGCAAGATACTTGGGTAGAAGAGAGACAAAGGTAGCAACAAAAGTAAGGAAAAAAAACATCCACAGGTAAATCTCAAAGTATATATGAAATTATCAAAGGGAGAAGATGAGCTACTATTATTAGTATTAAAAGGATTATATGAGTAAAGAGAGAAGAAAAATATGTAAAGGGCAATCTGAAACGGACCACAAGCCAAGCCAAACTTGATGTGAGCTCTTCTCATCCCTTCAGGTAATTCTAGCCATTTGCAAATTAAAGTGTCTATATCCCTCCATGCAGTTTCTCAGCACTACTGTTTACAAAAAAATATAGATAAAGCAGGCTCAAACAATTTCAGAAATCTTGCCTATAGCTAGATAAACTTACAATTTGGAACAACTTAAAGAAAAACTTAAGCCCCTCAGACTGTCTTTGTAGCTCTAAGTCAATAATGAAGAATAACAATATAAACTAAGATCCCCGTAAAAAAATAGTAATAATAAAAAAAAATCACAGATTAAGGACAAGACTGAGTGGTGCAAGTGAATAGTAGCAAGACTGACAAACCACAGAAATTCTCCATTTCTTACCAATTAAGAACAGTGAATTTTACAGTCCATAATACAGCCCAAGAAAATCACCACCATAGAAACAGCTCTTTGGAGGATCTAGATAAACCAAAACCAAACAGCTCTCCAACCAACCTACCTTTTCTCTGCTGCTGCTACATTTATGGTGTCCATAATGTTTTTCACAGTATCTATTATCTGTTTAGCTCTGATAGTGTGCTGTTCAAACTTGGTTTTCATGGCTGACTGCGAGATACACTCCTGCGAGGGGCCCAAGCCACAACACATTACTGCAATTCCATATCAACACCTTCAGGAATTTCACTACCAGAAAGCACTTGCTGCTATTATTATTAACTTAAACCATTGGGAAATAAAAAGGGAGAAAGAATACAAAAATCAAAAGACAACAGAACTGAAATTTCAAATCATAGAATCAGTAAGGTTGGAAGGGACCTCTGGAGATCACGGAGCTATAGCAGCAAAACTGTACCTTCAAGATCATTCACAGTAATGTGCATAGGTTTTAAAATAAATTAATAGTGTAAAGAAAAAGGCAAACTCAAATGTCTAAGTAAGATAAGTCTACCTCTTCACAAATTTTTCCAAATTACTACTTTGGAATTATAGAATATCTGACATTAATGCTAGTAATATTGCCCAACTTCAGCTTTCTTTGTTGCAATAAATATTCTGTTTCAAGAAGTAGTTTGTCAATAAAATTTGATATGCTCAAATCAATATCGACTATCCAGGAACAATATATGCAATTAGGAATAAGAAACAAGGATTATCTCACAGGACATAGAAGTTGCTAAGCAGTTCTTAAAATATTAGCTCATTTACAGATTATTGAAGTATTAAGTGTACTAGCAGAGAATACTCTAAAGTTACCATTTCTAATCTATCTGCAATCTTAAGTATTTCTTAAGGACAGTGGCTCAGAATTTACAGGATACTGAGAAGATAAGTCAAATGTTCAGTCTGGGCAATAGCAAATCAATTGTGATAAATCATAAAGTAAGAACCAGTTTTTTTTTAAAGCAACCGCTCATAATGACTTACGTGGCCAATTAAACAGCGCGGGTGTTCACACTGTACCAAGTCACCACATACTGTGGTGGGTGGGTGTGGAGGTGTTCAAGGAAAAGCAAGCAAGCACCAGTTTCCTTAATACTAGAGGTTTTAATTTGTTTTTAGGCTGTAGGGGGCACCTTTCACAGCACAAACAGCATTTAGGTGGCTTTCAAAGGACTTGCCAATCACCTTAATATACTTTGTAATAACAAACTTTAACCTACATTAAATAATAGATCAAAATAAACAAAATGGGTTAAATATATCCTCTGTTCCTCGATGAAGCAGATCTAGAAATCAGCAATGAAAGGCCAGAGTTTCATAAATATCAGCACATTGTTAGAGCTAGACTAGACACAGGGGAAAGAGTCTTCCCAGATATTAGTTTGCAGTAGATAAAAGGATGACAGTGACTCACAACACAACCAGAAAATCCAAGTTAGAGCACTAGGAAAAACACAAAGGTTAGTTATATGACTGGAAAAGATAAGAGGAAGACAGCTGCACATTTTCCATTAGTTTATAAACAAACATTTATCAAAACAAAGATAAAAGTTATGCTTTAATTCCCTTACCAAAACCAGTTACCTTGCAATCCACTCTCAGTACTGTAAGATAATCTTTAAATGCACAGTTTATTACATTCCCAGGTACTGTCAGAAGATTCTGCAATAGTGTACTAATTCAGGCTGTGTTATTTGTTTCAATTTGTAGCCAGAATTCCTCTTCTGCTCTGCCTCCCTCTTCCACTCCCCTCACCCCTTTTCCATTACCAGCTTTATGAAGCGACTTGGCAAACACTATGACATGAGGCAGGATGCCTTTTGTTTTTATACAGAATATCCATTAAGAACTACTGCATATAGTTCATTGTGCGAGCACTTCATCATTCTGTGTATCTCATTCTAAGATTTCAGAAAAAAACACACATGGTATTTGTCATTATTCCACAAGATAAAAATTTACAATCCACTAACTCGACCCAAAGGTCCTACAGACTGCATACCTTTTTCCCTGTTGTTACACAGCTGACATACATAGTAACATCACTTCTTAAAGCTCCTAAATGCACCTCTAAAATCTTTCATCACTAATTTCATCACTGCTTACAACAAATGGTTCCAGTGCTTCCAGACATATTAAGGTCTGGCCAGTAACTTTAACAACTTTGTGCTTTGGAGAAGAACACATTATAATTATATTTGGAATGCCTTTTAATTGAAATAAAACTCCACACAAATGGAGAGTTACAAGCCTTTCAAAAAGGCTGCAAGTTTTTCACATACCACAACAAATTAGCACTGAAGGGTTGTTTCTAGATTCTCTAAAGATTCCATCTAAACTGAGCTCATACCTGTTCTCAGATGAACAGGCTTGCCCATAAAATTGCAGCCATTAGCCACAGGGTACCAATATTAAAGTCAGGAAAGTGAAAGCATTGGAGAGGTAACAGTTCCTCCTCTCAAGCCAGGAAGAAAAGGAAGCTGCTCAGTTTTAATGCAGTGAAGACAAAAGCAGGGTGACAGAAGGAACAAAATCAGCAGACATAGCCAGCGGGAACATGGAACTCATGGACACTTATCTAGATGAAGTGAGGAGATAGTTTAGAGATGTGAACCAGATGAAATAACACACAAGACACTTGGAAAGACAGAATGGGGTGCCTGAACAGGGATATGGAGCTAAAGGCATGACAGATAGACTGAGTTAGAGAGGGGACTAGCGTTGGAAGAGAACAGGCAGAAGCGTCTGTGCTCTCATACATTCCCTTTCACAGACTGAAGTACAATCCAGAGTCTTGGGACTTGCAGCTTCTGTCAAGAAATACACAAAAATCCAGAGTGCTTTAGCCCATCCCCAAGAAGTGCTTAGACTCTACTAACAGCCATATAGCATAAAAATTTGGTCTACCAGTGCATAAAGCATGGTATCAATTAGGATCTTATTCCCAGACGGATCACACAAAATTCTACTTCACATACACTATTCTTTGTTAATACACTATGCTAAAAGGTATCCCTAGTAGTAGTCAACATAGCTGATGTCAGCATATTATTGGTATCAGTTACTGTATTAGCTCAAGTGACAGTAATTTGAGTGCCAGGTCTGAAAACTTCAGATCCAGTGAATCATAAGTATCAGCTTGGCTTTAAATAAAATGCCATTAGAACTTAGGAAATTGCCCACAAAATCTGAAATCAAGACTGTGAAACAAACTGCAACACTAGATACTCAAAATTTAAATTGCTTGGGCAACCTTAATTTAGTACATGTTGTCATATTCTAACTGATGAGATAACACTTATTCTGCCATCAGTGTGAATGGCTGTGGAAGAAACATGACTGCACAGGGAAAAACATTACAGAATCCTCCCCTCACTGTCAGGTCAGAAGATGTGCGGCAAATGAAATAGATAACTTGAAAGAAAACATGATATTTTAGGCCATTGAGCAATGTCACAAAATTGTTTTCTGCCAAAGAAACTTTTCATGGTTGTGACCCCGCTGCTGTGGGCACTTCTCATCTTGGTGGCTGATATGAGACTGTGGAACCTGATTGTAGATAGGCTGAACACTGATAACATCAAATAATTTAATAAATCATATGGGCATGTTAATTTTTGAATGCTTAACTGTTGAATACTTAATTGTAATTTTAAGAGTTTTTGTAAAATAAATTTCAGGTACAATATATGGGAAAATATGTTGAAGTACAATGATTTTAGAAGCTTAATTACCACTTTTTTCCTGCTGGTTGAGAGTTTCCTATTATGTTTGACCACAGCTAGTAACACAAGCAAGAAATGTCATGCCCCACGAACTTAAGCTCTGCAGGTATCTGAACCAGTCATTTCAACAACTCTGTCATCTATCACAAGAGCACAGTTAAGGATTAAATTCAAACTCTAAACTGACACTTTCTTGCTTTTGCAGGATTGAATCAAGCTATTATTTTAACATAGTTTTGATATATACCCATCATTACATAATATGGTTTTCTGTAGGTCCAACAGGCTTATTAGTAACATGAGAGAAGTATTTTTCAGAGGCAGTTTGATCTTTTTAAATATATAGAACAACGAATTGCTAGTTGAGGCATGTAAAAGCAGCCTCGAGCATTTGCTGCACATAAACTGCAGCCACATTGTTCAGACTCATATTACACAGGATATGCTAACAACCAGCATACCAAAAAATAAAGGCATATCCAAGATGTCTCCTTAAGATATCCAGGAATGGTTTTAATATTAGAGTTACCGAATTTAGCAAGATAAATACATTCTGCCAAAAGAAATCAATCAATTGCCTAGTCAATCCTACTTCTGAAGAAAGTGTATACTCCAGCTATGAATATAGCTGAATTTGGAGTGAAGCACAGATTCTGTACAGCAAAAAGGATGTCAAAACAGTGTTAGTGTTCAGAGTGCCAGAACTATGAGGTAGATAACAGTGATAATTTCAAAACTCTGACGTTACTGATGTTTTGTATTGGTGAAACAGAATTTCTTACTATTTATATCCTGAATTACAACCATTAATTACAAAGCTACAGCTTCAGAACAAAATAAGGCTGACCAAGCAGCAAACATTTCACCAGCTTACCAAGAGAGACCAAAGTTAAGGCAAAATTGTCACATGGTTTGCACACCTTACACGCCTCTGCTTCTTGACATGGGTAATGTTGAGTAAAATGAAGCTAAAGGGTGAACAAAAGTTACCTTTGCACCAAGAAAAGAGGCATTCTAAAAAGTCCATCATAAATACCTCAAATATCTGTTCAAAGTTTTGAAATTCCTGGAACCTCGTTTGAAATCCTTCAGCAAGTGCTTCTCCTGCAAAACATAAGAGAAATTAATGGCAAGAACACCGCACTCACAGCAGTAATTGTATCTTAAATATTTCTCTTTATCAGGCTTTATGATATTTTTCCATATTTGAGGAAAAGCAAGAATTCCTACATACCACCCTCTGGCATTCCTTGGGCTTTCTGTCTCCTGGCACTCAGAACTTCTTTTGCCGAGACAAAAAAGATGCGATTCCTCGCTTCTACAGGATCAATAACTTTGAGCTCATCAACTAGAAAATTGAGGCAGCGCTCCATGTGCTGCCTACGCACCTGAGGAAAAAGTAAAAAGCTCATGAGAAAAAGTCACAAATTGAGCCATCGTCAAATCAGAACATCAGAGTAAGAAATAGAGTCCAGCAGATGCTTATGAAGCCTTAGCCAGCAGATGTCTTCTAATCCTACTGATGCAGCAGCTGCCCATAACCACAGCCTTAGAAGCAAAAATATTTTCTTTTACAACTACCTTTATTTACACCAGCCATATCTCAGTTATTGAAATAATCAGTTCATTCCTTATATACTCAGGGTACTAAGTATTACTGCAGGCAAGCTGCAGCTGGAAAGATCTGTTTGACAGTTGCTCTGTGCCTTAACATGCATAATCTGTATCCGCAGGTTGCATTACAAAACTAAAAGATAATACAAAGAGGATTTAAAATGAGCCTACTGGGGAAGAAGAAGGTTCTAAACAAACTTTGCATTTTATTATATCCTGCATATACCCTAAGTTCATTTGCAGGTTGCTTTTTGCTTCTAACAAGTAATAACACTGATGTCTATATTCTGAACAAATTAATATATTTTAATAAGACAGATCTGGTGTTCTCTATATTACTTAGGCAATTTAGCATAGCATGCTCATACGCATCTGGAAGTGTGTGTGTGTGTACACATACATAAACACAAACACACACTTATATACAACAAAAGCAATGTTCTCAATTATGGAAATCTGTCTGAAAACAATAAGGGCCATCAAGTCACTCACATCCTCCATATACTCTGGTTCTGATGCAGAAGCATCCCATCTATTATTCAAGATGAAAATGTTTGGCTTGGAAAGTCGTTCGTTCACTTTATGGAAGAAATGCTTCTCCTAAGAATTAAAACACAAACAAAACACTCCCCAGACATCCAAAACAGTCAAACACTCTTCTGTAACAGATTCTGAAGTCGAATAACTTTTGTTAAAGTTTTGTATTAAAAATAATTCATTAGTATTAAAAATCACAAATATCAATACAAAAAAGGCTTATGAAAGTTCAGAAGTTATCAAATGTCTTAAAAATGATGCCAGTATTAAAAATCAAAGATGCTGCAAACTTCTCTGAAATAGATACCAAGTAATCAAGTACATTTCCAGAGTGTACTCTTCCAAAGTACACTTCAAAAACAAATAGTTTAGAAAACACCGGAACAAAAAATTTATTTTTTCTATAAATCTGTTTTTTTGTGCTTATCACAAAAATTAATTTTCTTTGATAGTTCTAGCCCTCTGTTAAATTAGTTTGCAGTTGCGTGACATCCAAAACACTGCTAAGGAAGAGAGGAACAGGAAAAGACAAAAAAAATTATGACTGTACCTGCTCATTTTGTTTTTAAAAAAGATGTCTGGCTAAAACCGTGAAGTCCTCCTTGTTTGAATTATATTCTTGTCCACTTTGCCAAATTTGGTTTAACAACTAGAAAACCACCCATCCAACTATATCCTTTAACTAGATAATACTAGCTTAACCTACAAATAAGTTATATTTGCTGTTTGAGCATATATAGCTTGAGTCAAAGGAAAATAACACCGCCACAAGCAATTACCGAATGTTTTAACATTAGAAATAAGACATGTATGTTGCTTGAAAAAGCAGTTTTAGGTCCCTTTCCTGTACCTCCTATCCATCAGTGCTCTTTTTCTGCAGTCATAATGGGTGAAACCTCGACGGAGCGACTCCCTGTTCAACACAAATCAAACACAAAATATCTCTTTGCTTCCATACGGTTCTTGAACCTACAGCAGAACACCATCATACATTCCGGACTCAACATTGGAAATGTGTTTGTCTCCACCGTCCAGGGAGCAAGTATAGGTAAAAAAGCTTAGAACTGCAGAAATAACAACCATGTCTAATAAGACTTTATGAGGGATTATTAGAAAAATCATGTTTATGCTAAAATACATGGCTTTGTTTCAGCTGCCAAATATTCTCAAACATGTTATAGTAAGAAGTAAAGCTATGTCCAAGCAGCACAAGAATACAGTTACTTTGTGCTTCACCTGAAGGAAAAACTTGTATAGATGTAGAAAAAAAAATAGCATTTTCCACAATGCAAAGCAAAATATAGACGCTCTAGAGCAGTTACATAACTGTTAAAGGTAACTTCAATTATGTCTACCACGATGAAGATTTTTTTTTTTAAGTAAGAGAGAAATATTAAAATAACACTTTACCAGGACAAAGCCTCAATCCTAACTAAGATCTTCCTTCCTTCCCCTCCAATATATACCCTTATATCTCCAGATTCTACCAATTCCAAGGTGTTCAGTATTAAGAAGGGATTTATAGGTATGGCAATCCAAAAATCTCAGTAGAGTTTTACACTTCAGACAAATTGCAAAACTGATCTATTTTTATCTTTTGTAATTTTCAGCTGTGCCTAACAGGGAAAGAAAACGTTGGTTAAAGTCATAATAAAAAAGGCACAAAACCAGTTATGCAACTAGGATGTTAACGATCAGACAAATACAAAATTAACAAAATTTTCCAGCAGATCTAAAATCTATAGTTTCTTGTGTATTTATCATCTCAGTCAGATTATTTTTAATATGTTCATTTTTCATAAGCAAATGGGACAACCAAATCAACTTTGGCTTTATCTCTGTTCCTTTACTATACCAACTTGAATTTTATCTGGCATGCAGGTTGCTACTGTTTCCATGTTTCTATACAGTAGCAGAATGCTCACTAAAACCTCATGTTTTTATTATTTATTTAAACTACATCAAGCTACTAGACTTCCTCCATGCTAAAATCCAAAGTGTCCTTCACGTCAGATAATGGAAAAGATTAATTAGACGCCTTTTATATTGGAGTCTTTGTGGATTCAACTCGGAAAATACAATGTAGTGTTTTTAAATTCACTACTACTTCTCAGATTTCTACTCAAACATTCCAACTGGCTGGAATGTAAGGAAATGCTGGCTTCTTACATTCAAGTCTTTATAGTATTAACAACTGCCTCAAAAAGAAACATCACTTGCACATTAGAACTATGCTTCAAAACAATCATGAGCATTTTGTTTGTTTATGGCAGGCTTACTTAATAGAAGTCTTCAAGGGATTTCCCAACAGCATTATATGACATTCTGGTAGTCAAACTTCCAGCAGAACACAAACTTTATATTGACATTGTCTGCATGCATAATACTTAGTTCAGTCAAAACCTGAGGCCTCTACAATATTAAGATGAATCTCTGGTCGTGTAGTCTGAGCATCACAACAGCTCTCTTGGCTACCTTGCATGTTCTCCTTCTATAATTATACAGTTTTCAGGCTTCAAGGTATATAGAAGTCTGCTTTATAAAATAAAGGTGTTAAAATATCTTCAGTTCTCCATATTCAAACAGGACAGAACTGTGTAAAAAGATTGCTCATTGCTAGTAAACGTTGACATTGTGACACCAATAGTAAATTATAGAACTAGCCCTCAACACAAGATATAGAACAGGAACTGAGGCAAGAACATGAGGAACAGGACAGAAATTCAATTTTCTTCACATACTTCGAGTATTTTATTGAACTTCCAGATATGAAGTACTTTGCAAGTTATCTTCTTGTTATTACAAATATGTCCTCAGGAGACAAATATGAATAAACTGTAAAGCCAGGCAAGCATTTCCTCCATCCTTCAAAAAGGAAACTAAGACAGAAAAGATAAAGCCTATGCTCAAGTCAGAGCAAGCAAAACTGGTAAGAAATCAGGTTCTCACTTCCCTAAAAAGGGATATACCAGCCAAATCCTATTCACAAAATCTAAATGCAGCAATTCAAGAAAACTTCGCTGAAGGACTACTGGAAGCAATTAAGGAACCACTGAATATTTAAATTAAGATTTAACTTAAAAATCATTGTACATCATACCGTATTCATGAGGGTTGATTCTGAATTGGCAACCAAGACAAACACATCAGCATCTAAGCAGAATTTGTCAATCCAGCTGTCTAACTCTGTAGTGACATCTGTGCCAGGGCTGTTGAATAAAACGGTAAAAAAGTATTATCCAACAAAGGAGTACCTGACTTTTAGAAACTGATAAAAATACAGGTGGATTTCCTAAGGGCCCTGTAGTAAGCCATGAAACTTTGTATCTTGAGGCTGATGCTCACCTCAAGTTTAAGACAGGCATAACAAAAAACAACTACTATTTAACACTGCTTATTCATTAGACCATCTATTCTTTCCAAAATGCAGTTTCAAAATAAATACATGCATCAATATAGTCAAGAAAAGTGACATAACCCACACAGTCTCACATAATAGTCCTCCTTCCCATCTCCTAGGTTTTAAATTTCAACTGAAAAGGCCAGTTCTTCATAAAATAAATTTCCTCTTTTCTTTTCAAACAGACCTACCTATAAGTTTTAGGTCTAAGCACTGTTTGCAAAACATAACAACATACTCAAAATATTTACTTAAGATTGTAGTGTTCTCTGTTTTTCACAGATTAGTGAATAAGGAATTCACAAATTAGAGCAGCACTGTCTCTCACGCTTGCAACATCTCAATTCTTTCCAATTCAAATTTGTTCCATTTAGAAATAAAAAGATGTTTTTCTCCTCGTAAGTCCCAGCTTTATAGTTTTCTCAGATTTCAAGGTTTTTTTTCCCCTTTACATTTAACCTTTATCAAGCAAAATCATGCAGATCAAATCATACTTTATATTATACCCATGCAAGGATCACTTCTAGCCTTCTAGGAGGCTTGTGTTACGCAAATGTCCCCAAGAAGAAAACACAACTGCGTAAGTTTTGAAGTTCATCAAACACACCACCTTCTTTTACCAGCTGGACTGGTTTCCTCTAGTTACAACTAACATAAGCCCTAATTTTGCACCCAAGAAAACAAGGATAAGCTCCCACTGATTTCAAAGGCGCAAGATTACACACATGACAAAAAGCACTACTATTCATCAGAATGCATTCTGGAACTTATTTTGCTGGATTTATAAATTTATACTTATAAATTCACTCATAAGAATAGAATCTATATTAGATTCCTACCTTAGGTATAGATCATCTAAGAGTTTGAAAAAAATTTTATTAGTTTATACATCAAAGTGGCTGTGAACATTGACACAGGCAAGTGCAACACCTTTCAGAATCCTTTAAGCCATGGAAAAATGTTCCAACACGCAGGACATAACCTAATTGTCAGTATGCGGGTTTCAAAGCAACCATTACTTTGGAATCTAGGCATAGAAATTCTTATTGGAAGCTTTTAAATATGAAGTCCAGACTCCTTACACTTCACCTGATCAGTCTGAACAGTTTGAAGGACAGGGGACAGGCCAAGGGTTACAGTTGCTGCAACAACCTATCAGCATTTCCATATTCTTTGTTTTAAAGGAAGAAGTAAAACTCAGCCAGAAGTTAGTCCCTTACTCAGCTCAGTCACAGGATACTTGTTTGTTCCAGCTGTTAGGAGGCCAAAATCAGCACAGTGATGACAGGCAGCAGTATATACAAAACATACAAACGCTATACTCTTTAAAAAAAGAAAGAGCTCATAATAATTTCATAATCCAATAACCAAAAGAGAAACACAGTTAGTTAACTGATATCTCGTTTAAATATTATCATGGCTAATTTATTTGAGAAAACATTTAATAAAACAGTAGGCATACCTGTCCACTAAAACCAAGTCATCTCTCAGGAGGGCACACTTTGACTTGGGCCAAAAGACATGGACAAGACAGCCAGCTTTCAAATCTTTATCCATGTGAAGTGCATGGGCAAGCTGGTTAACAGTCTAAAGAATAACGAGAGAGAAGACAAACATACATATGCACCATAAACAAGCCTGTAAATCAGCATAATTTGTTTCTCATGCAAACCTGTCACTTAAGAACCCATCTATATTTCTTAAATAGGATAGCAGAGTTCATAGTTCCCTCTGGTAAACATTTGTGAATCATTTTCTGGCCTCTTATATCAATCAGCATCCACACACATAAATATGAGCCGTTAAATAAGCTAAATATCGTAGGGCCAAACTAGAGGCACACTGCAAATCTTTAACAAGTAACAGAACTTACTGTCAGTCCTATAAAACTAAATCACTCAATGTATGCCATGTTACAATGAGACACACATCACCTGTTTCCCTGAAATATCCAGCAAAAAATTTGAGGTGGATTATTTCTGTTTATTCAGTTATTCATTCCTGAATAAGAACAACATAAACACGAAGAATGAGTTAGGCTTATATTTTAGTAAGACTTGAAATCATTGTTAAAAGACAGACCTTTGGAGACCTGGAAAATCAAAGTTGTGAAAAGCAGCATTAATGATTTAGAAACTATACCTTGACACTCTTCTTTTCATCTGATCCTTCTGTCATAAGATAAGCCTTATCTCCATCCGTTCCTTCCACACTGAGAAAGCAGTTAGTTGTATGGCCAATCCCACTAGGAAGTACCTTATCCCATAGCATTGCATTAATAACCGAACTTTTTCCACTACTCGTTCTAGAGGGAAAAAAAATAAAATCACTTCAAGCAAAGCATAGCAAAATTGAATGTACCTTTGCTTTAAACTGAATGCACCCCATTTAAAAGCATCAGGCCCATATTTTGCAAGTTGTTTTGGGTGGTATAGCTTCAGGTCAGTGCAGTGCAGATTGCCAGAAAGAAGAGGGAGTGTAAGAAAAGATCATTTGAATGGCAATTCCAAAAACCTTTCTTGATACCAACGCAGACTATCCAACTAAGAAAGCCCATTTTCATCTGTGTAACACATACTGACTCAACAAGCAAAATCTGTATTGGCAAGAATGCTTTTATCTGGGTTTGAATTTATCTGGTTTATTTGAATCAGCATCACACATCCACATAATATGTAAACGTGGAAAGCATCTTGCACAGACAACAGCTCCACTCTTCTACCCCAGAAAAAAAAGCATCTAGTGTAAAACGATGCCTCAGATCAACTGTAATGAATGGTTAAACTTCAAATTAAATGCAGAAAGTCCCACAAAAACAGGCAGCTTGCCCTCTTCTTTGTGCCAACCTTAGTGCTCTCTCTAAAAGAACCAATCGAAAACATACCTAACATTTTGGTCAGAATTATTTTTGATCAGATTACAGTTCCACATTCCTGCCAACAGAAATTTAGGGATGCCAGAAGAGGATGTGAGGAGAAGTCTGCACACCTAGCGGTAGAGTAGGACTACGCTCCGTTGGGGCAACAGATATTTAGGCTGCTTAAGTGATCATGAAGTTCCTGCCTCAAGTTACATAGCCTACTCTTTTCAGAGAAACACTGTTTGATCTTTCAGCCACAAAAGAACTACTACTTCTGACACAGTTTTCCAGGCATTAGATGTGGTGCAAAAGGAGCACAGTTAGTAATGCCTTCAGCTACATTTCAAAGCATTGCTGTCAATGACGGCAACTCAGACCAAGTTAATGGAACAACATCCTCAACTGAATGAAGATTTCCACCGTGAAACAGTTTGCAAAAAACACTTGATTTTATTTCTTGTACATAATCCTCATAATGTAAATGCTCTCTTCCATCATGAGACTCAGTCTTATCGTCATTTTAGAGGGAAAATGTTGTTAAATTAACTAAAATCCTGTTGATTAAATAGCGCTGTTCTCCAACTTAAAATTTTGCAAGAACTTGAAGTTCATCCTCAGCAATATCCTTTTTGGCACTAACCTTCTACCCCTCACCCATAAAGATCTGTGGCTTAACTATTACACAACAGGGTACAGTGAACATAGATTGTAATTTGTTTTTTTGATTTACTTCTCCTGCAAGAGCAGTTTAGTGGTCACTGTACAATAGTTTACAGATATATTCTCAATGTCTCTCTCAAAAACTCTGGATTGTTCTGAGGACACATCTCCAAGTTAAAGGTTAATTAATTCTTTTTTCCTGGTGCTGAACCTCTGCCCTTTGCAAAAGCAACTTTTACCAGCAATCATAGCTGTAAATGCATTTTTCTTCTAACTTTGTGAAAGGTTCAGATATAACCACTTCCTTTCTTTCAGGTCCTTTTACTGTTTATTTTTAACAGTCGAACGACTGTTAGCAAAGTGAAGGTAATAAGACCATTGTTGTACATATTTCCATAGTATTATTAAGGAACTTTTAAAATTAAAACATGAAGATCCATATGGATTTTTTTTTTTTAGCGTAGAAATAGCAATCTTCTCAGAGTGAACTGGACTAATCAGGCAAACAGGCATCTGAAAGCATTGGAACCTTAGTCTTTTGGAAAGACTTAATAATTTGATATCTCACTTTGCATTTAGTAATGTAGATTTCCAGTCTATTTCTACAGCCTCAAAATTTTACAAGAACATTAGAGCACAACATTTGGACTGCAGACCTGAATTGGAAATGTTAAAACTCAACTAATGCTTCTTATTGAAAGCTTAAAACTGTTCCATTAAGATTGGATTGAAAACTAAAGCACAAAAGAACTACAACCAAAGACACACGCATCTAAGCACCTAAAAGCACCTCTTTAAAATATTTTTTAATGTAGTAACTAATTTTTGAGTGCAACAAATACCTTTCTTTTTACCATTTTCCTGCCACTTACAATATATACATATATAATACACACACACACACATATAGAGAGAGCTTAGGTAATATAAAGCTAACCACAGTTAAAATTTCTAATTCCGAAAATAACTTTTCTGGAACAGAACAGAATTCAAAACACTTGGAACTTTGGAAATATTACTTCAATATACAAAAGATATTATAGTCTCTGGCAACACCACCAAGGACTGAACTATAACTTTTCCTATTCAGTGATTCAGAAAAGCATAACTTCATAACTTGATAACTTCATTCAGATTTATTTTTAAATCAGTAATATATATATATCATCCCTAATAATCATCACATAGATACAGTAAACTAATGATTAATAAGGCAAGTTTCTCTAACTTTGTCACCCTATTTCTTCTTCAGGTGCTTATAGGTGGAAACAAAAGCAGCCCAAGGAGTAGTTTTTCCAGTTACTTGTGACCAATCACAAACTAATGTTCCTATAAATAACAGTCAGCAAGGCAACAATACTAAAAACTATACATACAATCAAGTTAAAAAAAAATCTAGAGAAGATAACAACAATCTCAGACCTTCCTTAGTCAAATAGGTGTTTTACAGAGTTTATCGATGACAAACACATAACATGATGTACATACTCAAGCTGTAGTAACAGAGCAAGATGGCATCAAAGAAAGATTTAGCACCAATTAGACAAGAGAACATGTTTTAATATATAATACTTTTTAAAATTAATTTTATGATGAAACATTAAATCCACTAAATTGAGAACCTAGAAATACATACAGTAAGTACTCAATGACAGTAAACAAAAAAAGAAATTAAATTTTGGTAATTTTGTTCAATACCTGCCAAAAAATGCCACTTTCATGTGTCTCCGTGAAAGCACCTCACCAATGACTGCTAACTTATTTTTATATGCCTGTATTTTTGACAGTTCATCTTCTGTTGCTACATGTTCAAGTTCTGGGTTCCTGTATGTTGCTAGAAATAGAAAAAGAACAGCACAAAAACAATCACTTACAGAGTATATGCTCCAGAATACAAGATACAGATTATCATTACCTTACATGCCAATACAGACCTGTCTGAATTTTAAATTAGACAGCAGTAAAAAAATGAAAGAAACAAAAAACTCACTACTGACCCTGCTATTAGCCCTTGTCATTTGACTGGTCCAGGCAAGCACTTGTAAAACCACAGCAATTCACTGCAGATGAATCAACCTAAACTGGCCTAAAACTGTTGGATTTGAAATCTATTTTCATTTAAGCATCATAAAACACTTTCAGAATTTGAAGGACTGTCCAGAGCTTATCATTTTGTCCCACCCTCGGTGACACCTGCCTTCTTCAGAAGGGAAGGCTGAGACCTCTCAGGTATGGTAGCCAGGCTCGGCTGTCTCCTTCTGTAAGAGTTAACCGGGATGATGAGCTGCTAAGCCTGCTCAGTAACCCAAGCTCCTCTGCATTACCAAACTTTTGAGGGTGTAACCAGCGCTTCTTTGTGCTCTGTCAAGCTGACCTACTTTCATACCAAGTATCAGGAGAAGCTGCTTAGCCTTTTGTCTGCACAAAAGAAACAGCAGGACTACTAACACTGAAGTTGTTAAGCTTTCACCCTCACCGGAAGGAGGCTAAGGTTACCAGCCCAAATAATTTAATTAGCCTTTTGTATACGTATATACCCTAAAATTCCTGCTAGCCTAAATAAAAAAAAAATCACACTCAAATGAAAAAACGTAATTACTCTTGAACACATATTGACATGTGCAGCAAATTAATGTATACCATAATGCACAACCATAAAGCAAATCCAAAGCAACAGACAAGGCCCTTGTGTTTAAGATGAAAACTAACCTTCAACAAAAGTTGCTCCTTCAGTGACATAGTCCAGCAGCTGGTCAAAGATAGCAGTAATGGTCTTTTTAGCCAGCACAAAGTGTTTGAGCGGAGAGACAGTAGGTTCTGCCA
Organism: Rhea pennata; assembly: GCF_028389875.1. NCBI lineage: Eukaryota > Metazoa > Chordata > Aves > Rheiformes > Rheidae > Rhea > Rhea pennata. Next base: position 8,853,216 of record NC_084671.1, on the reverse strand, counting down.
TTATGCAACTATAAGGAAAGTTACATAAAAGTGACTAACATACACAGGACACACAAGCTCTCACCCAGTAAGAGTTTAAAGAATAAATACAACGAATACTAATAGAAGTTAATTTACATTGGTTTTGTTATCCTAACAAACGCTCACCTTTCCCCTAGTCATGGTGTGTGTGGGCAGGGAGAGGTTACAAAAGAAATCTGCAAAGACTAAGTTTCCTTCTCTGAATGCTCACGACACCAACAACATCCTACTTGTCTTGTAGATGTAACTTCGGTATTGAAAGATACTGGCCAAAGCACTTCAAATCCCTTGTTTGGTTAGAGCCAACCTTCAAACACGAGCTCGGCCAGGAAAACATCCAGCTGGGTCTCTATTTAAAGTCCAGCGCTCGGGCTCACTTTTCAGCCTGGCGTCCGCCGAACACCACAGAGGCTCTTCTGCCCTTCCCAGTCACCTCAGTGTCACCTGCGCCCCCCCACAGGTACCTGCTCCAACGGCCGCTTCTCCTTTCAGCCCCGCGCGCCACCCGGCCCGCTACAGCCCGCCGGCGGCCTCAGGCAGCTGCGGAGGTCGCGGGCTCCCCTCAGGGAAAGGGTCGCTCGGGCAAGGGGTGGGCGCGGCGGCGCCGGGGGGAGCCCGGGGCCCTTCGCTCCGCGCCCCGTAGGTCACTCGCTGAGCGCCCCGCCGGCCCCGCGCTCCTCCATCACCCGGCAACCGCCGGGACGGGGGCGGGCCGCGCTTCCGCTTCCGCCGCCTCCTCGCCCCGCTCCCGGCTCCGCCGCCATTTCGGGCGGGAGCACAGCGGACCGGAAGTGCGTGCGGGAAGGGGGGAGGGAGGAGGTGAACCGCCATCTTGGTTGCGGGCAGCGGCGGCTGGGCTGGTTGTGAAATGGAGACGGGGCAGAGACCCGTCGCCGCGGCCCCGCACCGGGAACCGCGCCAGGCGCCGGGCCGCCCCTCGTCGGGGGCGAGCAGCCGTTTGGGGTAGCTGTGTGCGCGTACATCTGGCTTTTCGAAGGCACTGCGTAACGCAAAGCACAACATAAAGCTGTAGCCTCAGTGAGGGCTTTTGTATTTACACTGGATCTTGCACTGCTTGCAAGCTGTCTGCTCTCTCCCACTTCATCCTGGAGATTGTGAGCGCTCACAGCTTCCGCACCCTTGAAATTTTTCGTAAAAATCTATACACAAAAAAAACATGACTTTGGATACCTGAATACTGGCAGCACCATAGTTTAATCAAAGTCAGCCATTAACTAAAATGACAAAAGCTAAAGTACTTTAAAGAGTTAAGAAGCACTGCTAATTTATACATTTGATACATCACCATGAAAGAGCATAGGAAAATGAGCACAAGCACAAACAACAATAAGAATCTACAGCACTTAATAAGCATTATGGAGAACACATCATTCTAGAATTACTAACTTACTATGTTTTACGTTCCTGTGATAGTTGGTTTTTCATTTTGAAGTCAGCAGAATCTTTCACATGAAAAGTTCTCTTGTTCAGTAACTAGCATGATTGAGAAAGATCAAGTACACAACGCACGTTTAAGCTAAAGGCTTAAAATCCTGAAGACAACCAAATACAAATTATTTCTGAAGCCAGTCTTGTGATTCTGTAAAGCTTCCAGATAGAAAGCTGTTACTGAAACAGGTGCACCTTGCAGGTTTCACTGCAACAAAAAATTGAATTTGACCTACGTATTTACTCTTTCATAGAAAAAAATATATTGGCATAATTCCATTCTGACTACTACAGGTAATTTCTCTAATTCAAGACCAAGAATTGTTCAAGCTATAGGGATAAAGACAAGGTAAGTCTCTGGCAGCATTCAAGTCTTCTCAATTCACTCAATGCAGCGATCTCAGAACACTGTCCCTTCACTTTGCAGTTCATGTAAATAAACCAAACTCTCCTCTTTAATGCACAGCTACCTTGTAGACTCCTTCAGTAGGGAACAACAAACAGTCCCTGACATGTACAATAGTTGGCCTTCCAACTTGACAGACTCGACTTACCTTTTTCTATTACTTAACATACTTGCATGTTTTAGCATGCAATCATTTGGAAGCAAATATGCTATTTCTAGTCTTGCTAAGGTAAAATGAGACCAGCTGTTCATGCTAACTTCCATTTACCTTCTGATAGACACTTAAAAAAAAAAACAAAACAAAACAAAACAAAAAACACCCTAACATTATTCCCTTATTGATAAAATTCAACCTTGGACAAACTTGAATAGATTTCCTAATGAGACACATGGGTGTGCATTTTTGTTAAAAATGAGTTGTCTTCATAACACTCCTATGATATAGTCTTTTAATTCCTATTTTACAGATTAAAAACAAACACAAGCCAAAAATTAGAGACCTGAAGTTATTCAGGAGACAGCCAAGTTTTCTGTGTCACAGTGCTGCATGGGCTTACAAAACCACACTTCCTTGACAAGACACACTTAAGCCCACTATTCTCTTGTGCCTTCCAGAGCGTTGCCCTATCTTTCTGTCTGTCTCCCAAGAAGTGGCTTTCTTTCCAGCACTTATCAATGCCATTCCACCTGTGTCACCAGGAGCAGCTTGCAAGAGAAGGACAAACGTTCTCCCCTCTCAGTTACACCAATATGAGCAAAATTAACTTTCTATATCTAAAAGAATTCTTGTAATTACTTTAACTGTGTTATTGCTACCATATTAAGCCAGCCAGGATAAACATGTTCAAAATAGGAAGTTAGCAATTCTGCTACAGACATTGTCACTGTCCATAAATAGATTAATAAAATACAATCATGATACGATCAGGTTGTTCTTTTCAATGACTACACGAACATTTAGTAGTAAACCAGCATTTCAAAATGATGAAAATGGTCTTGCCACCTGCAAAGCAACAGATGCTAATGGCTCTAGAAACCGAACTTCCATACACTGACTGTATTAAGCCAATTTTTGTCCTTAGCTTTAAAAACTCAATGCAGACTCTTGCGCACCTTGCTGCTACTAACACCAAATCTCACCGTTCAAGAAATGTTTTATACATGAACTATATTTATACAAAGCTTTCATTAGACAATCTTACATTACAAATTTACAATCAGTACAGAAAGCAATGTAATCTCCACCGCTTACTTAGGGGTAATTTCACCCCAATAACTAGCACAATATAAATGATCTCATCCTTATTCTCAGCCTGAGCATCAGTCAATCAGAAATACAGCTATCGAATGAAGCTTAAAAATTCACTTTTAAAGATTATATTATAAAGACAGCACTATTCAATGTGATGTGCAAAATCATTTGAAAGTGATTAAAGTTAACAGAATTTATGTACTGTGCCAGTGCTTTAAAACAGTACCTGGAGATCATTTAAAATTTACAGAATTAAAATAACTATCCTCCAATTATCAGTGGTGGAAAGCTAATTACAAAGTTACAGAATTATTATAATTACAAACTAATAGTCTTGCTCTAAATGATGCTAGTGACACACATCCTTTTAGTGACAGCTAAGTTAAACATTTTACATATGAAGATCACGCTCTTTGTACATTCTCAGCTGGATCACCTGACAAATCCCTTACAATTGCTCCTTAAAATGTGACCCAATCTACACACAGGCAATATGTCTCATTGGTGCATCAAAAGAAAGATAGGGGCTGAAGATAACTGAAGGGAATTCCCAACAATGTGGGAAGTCTGTAGTAAAAGTGTGGGAGAAAATGAGGAACTAGAGTATTGCTGGGTAGTTCCACAGATAGGAGTCAAAATTAAACGTTAAACGGAGAAAGACAGGAAGTGAATGATGAGGTAGGATAGGTACTCCAAGAAAATAAGTAAATTTTGAAAGCTTATCAAAAAAAGGGAGAGGGGGGAAATGCAGGCTGACAAATGAATTTGGAGACTTGCATGCCTGAGAATTTTTAGAACACGCTTATCTTTGGCAGGCCAGTGCAATTTGCTAAACGTAAGCACGCTGACCTGCTGCTGCAGAGGGTAACGAGTTCAGTATGCAAGTGAGACTGCTATGGTAAATACAGTTACTTAAGCATGAAACTAGATGTTGGCTTTCTCTTTGTCCCTTTTTAAACTCTTGAGAATGCTGCTCTTACATATTAAACATGAAAATACAGGATGACCTTCAGAATTGCTATTACAACATGCAACTACTCCCACCATCCCTCCCCCCCAGTATCTGATCCATCACACTGTAAATATGATTATTCCTATGGAAACCCCTAAGTAAGAAAATTCACAACACCAAGTTGTTATACGTGTTTTGTTGATAAAAGAGCAAAATATTAATATTTTCCATTGTACAATTGCTATTAAATTGTATTTAATTTCCCATTTTAGTGACTGACTGGAAATAAATCCCATTCTAACAAATTGATTACAGCGAAAAAGCATTAATTACGCTGTGTCATGTATCTGAAGGTGACTTAAAAAAGATCTTTTTCATTTCCAAACCTCATTAAACAATCAGTACATTTATGAGGTAAATCTGCTGAATGCCTAAAATCCAAATGAGTTTTAAGGTCTTCAATCTGTCCTGTTGAATATTCACAGTATTGACACAAATAAATCCCTTCAGATAAGTGAGAGCTTAAATGCTTGCAATATTCCAACATACCTGAAAAGCCCTTCCCACAGTCATCACAAACATGAGGGAATATTTTGGTGTGTTCAATAGCCACATGCCTGTTGACATTTGTGTGCAGCCTGCTCCTAAACCCACACACTTGGCATACAAAGAAGTTTTTGCATTTGTCAAAGCTGATTTTGTTTATGAGACTATACTGTCCACGCTCTTTATTATTATAGCTGTCACTTAACTCTATCAGTCGGCATGCATGTTCATTCACCACATGGCTATGCAAATCTTCTGGATCATTCGTTTCATGCTCACAGAACTGACACAAATACTGCTCGTCACAGCTGTGTTCCTGGAAGTGCAGGTACAACTCGCTGCTTGAAGAGAACTGCATATCACACTGCTCACACCAATAAAGGTGGTCATTGAAGTGAGTGTCTGCTATGTGCTGACTCAGATTCTCAAATATTACTGTTTTGTAATCACAATATTTACAGATGTATGGATCCTCCTCGTGTAGTTTGACATGTTCAATAAGCTGTACTTTGCTGGAGAAACTCTCTTTACAAACTTTACAGACATGAGTGTCTGTACATGTTTTATGCTTCAGAATCATGTGCTGCTTTAAATCAGAAAAGTACTTGCTATTAAACTCACAGAGCTCACACTTATATAAACCACTGCTGTTGGCCCTCAGCAAAGGCCATTTCTGCTGAGCTGTGATATTCAAAGCCTGGTTCTTCTCAAAGATTTTACAGGTTTCAACAGGGATTTCCTCTAGGTCTTCAGCTTCTAGCTTCTCAGGTGAAACAGTTTGTGTTTCTATATCATGAACTTCTACAGCATTAACCTCTGTTGTAGAAATTTCTACAGTTTGAATATCAAGGGGTTTCTCTTCTTCTGTAGGGCTGTCACTGAATATAGGTGAATCGCATATATCCTTGTACATTCCATTACTAGCAGCTTTTTCTGAAAGAGGAAATAGACGATAAAAGATTCAAAAAAAAACCCCTGCAAAACACTGGGATTTATATTTAACTTTTCAAATAGCAGTATCAGCTTACAAATGTAAAAAGCTGTTATTTTTCACTAGCCAAAATAGTAAACATTTTGTGTTTAATTAGCAAATAAATAATGTAAACTATGAATCCTTCATCTCTTCTGTCAAAGTAGAAAGGGAAAACATAACTACATGAAAAGTCAACATCTATATTCTCCAGCTTCCCAGCAACTAAGGAGGGTCTCATGTTCCTGAAAACACACATTTAAATTTACCTTTATCTTTCTTTTTGGGGTCTGTATAGTGCATCCCCACAACATTTGAATGTGATCCACTCCACTGAGAAGTTCCAGCATGCACTGGACTCCCATCATCATCAGTATCTAGACTTTGCGCAGGACTGTGGAATCTACCTATAAAGATAAAATAAGGATTTTCTTGTCATTATTTTTTTAACCCTAGATCTTATTTACTACTTACACCAGTTGCATAAATTTATATACTGAACAGCATCATAACCTATATTAAAGATAGTAACAATATGTTCTGTACAAATTACTTCCATACATATAGTCAAAAAAAAAAAAAAAGACACCAAAGGGTAGCAACTCTGTCTCTATATTTTAGCAAAAAACCTGTCAATTGGTTATAAATGGAAAAAAGTTAAACGCCTTAAATGAAACTTTAGAATTTGAAAGAGGCAAAAAATGTAAATATTTCTTATGTCAGTTCTTTTATAGTCATCATATTTTAAAGTCGAATACTTTGCAAGACTTCTGGAAACCTGCTGCTAATTTTATTAGAGTGAAAGGAAGAAAACATAATAAAAATCCATCCTTATATTTGCTCTGTCCAGTATGCTGAACTTGGTATCAGCTAGCAGATGCTGTATAAAAATGTGTTTTGTTTTCATTAAGTACAGTTTAGTAAAATTACTGGTAAATTTAATCTGAATTCTTGGTTCAGTCAGCTTGACATCACTCAATTAATGATATTTAGCTAAAGAAGTCTAACAGTCTAAATACTGTAAAACTGAAGGATCTTTTTTGTGGTCACTTTTCTTTTTCCTTTGAAAATTGTATTTCAGTTATAATGATTAAACAACATTCCATCAGCCCAAGGCATATCAAATCAGACTGATGCTCAAAGTCAACTGCTGTACATTTTATATTCTCTATTTATTTTTCTGAACAGCAGTTTGACGCACTTCAAGGATTGTACCAACACCCTAAAACATAACTCTTACCTCTGTTATCGGAAAACTTGATATCTGGCTGTTTCATAGAGCAGACACTATAACAGTGGTCAGAAAAAATTCCACTATTGTCTATGTATTTGCTTACACCTGAAGAATCTAGACGCAAAAAGAAATAAGAGAATTTTTATAGTAGCAAATTGATGCAGCTACATATGTATTTAACATTCATCAAAATTCTCCTCGCTGGCCACATTTTTACTTCTCATACTGTGAGAATGCTCAAGAACTCTCTGCTGGCCAGATAACACTCCTATAATGATCTACAACTTTCAATTGCTGCCCATGAAGTTCAAGCTATCAGATATAGTTGTTATCAGTCAAAATTCTGCTCCTACTGAAGACAGTAACAGCAGCACTGTTAGTTCAGTGCCGAGTATTTTCGATATCCCCCCCCCAAGCTCTTACTAAATTTCTTCCACTGCCTGCTAGTAGAATCATCTTCATTTAATAGCTTGAGCAAGTTTTCCAACTTGCAAGGAGTATAGACCAAAACTGACTAAAAGTGACTTTATCCCAAAAGATCAGATCAGGTACTCTGCATACTCAGGCCAAGGCCTCTTATCCCACTCTTTGTGTTACTGTTTTTCCAAATGTTATCACATACGGACCTTTCTCATAACAAAGTAATTACTTTGAGGAAAACTAATCTTATTAAAGTGTGCATAAGTTAAGCTCTGGACCAACCTGAATATCGAGAAGGATGTAAAGTCTTCCTTTTCCTCTTTTTAGGATGTTCGTTCATTTTGAATCAGTCTAAATTAATTAAAAAGTGAAAACATCTAAGAAACTGGTTAAATTTGTCTGCAGCAGGTTTATCCTCCATGACTTTAGGAAACAAGAGAAACATTTTGAAAACCCTAACATTACACAAGTTTTTTTTTTTCCTTCCTACTCTCCTTTTTCCTCAAAGCCAGTTTCGTTACAATGTTAAAAACACAGCAAGTGCACACCAATAGTGAATTCTAATTTGATATTCCTGACTTAGAACAAAAAGAGTAATGAGATTCACCTTTGAACACTACCAGGTCAGAAATCTTGTCACTAAAGTGCTGAAGCATGACCCACACAGCAGTTTTCCTGCATCCTACTGCCCTTTGCTGGGAATCACCCGACAGTTCTTTTCTGAGGCAGCGAACTTCAGACAAAATTTTTATGCTGAAAACACTAACAGAAGTCATGCTACCCATCTTACCAAAATCCCTAGGCTCTTCAGTATCAGCAAGAGGAACAGCAGCTAAGTTGATGCCTGTTCAGCTGCCAGCCATAGTGAACACATCAGCATAAGAAAATCTTCAACTGTAGAGTCGCAGCATTTTAAAAACACTTTAAACCTTGAGCGCAAAATAAAAACTATATCAGAATTAAGAGCAGAAATATTACAAACACCAAAGTTACGGAAACTGAAGCCAGAGAATAACAGAAGAAACGGATAAAGGCTTTGTTTTAGCGCACCACAATTCATAAGGTACACGCATGCAATGATTATTTGCCTTTTGTCCTAGGCCAGTTAGCTCTTGCTGCTCTTGGTAGTTCCTGGCAAGAGAAGCTTGTGATGAGGACAACACCAAGACCACTTAGACTCTCTACGGGCCCAGGTGGTTGTGAAGAAGGACTGCAAATCAAAACGTGGTTCGCCGCAGCAGCAAGGCACTGACGGGATCCAGGTCTTGCAACGCTAACGCTATGCACCTGCAGCAAAAGCAGGGAAAGCGTGCCCTCACCAAACACAAGCCGTTCTCACGAGGCTGAATGATTTGCTTGCATCGTAATTTGACTTTAACGGGAGAACAACACGGAGAAACGGTTCTTTAACAGCATACCACAATCAAGCAACATCCACTATTGCCACCGCGTTTTCGCTTGCAGGAGAACAACCTCACAACGCGGTGAGACAGCAGCTCCGGCGCCGCTCACGGCAGCTCAGCCCGTTGCCCGTGAACCGGCCACAACCACCGGTAAATGTGAACGGGCCCCGCGGGGAGCGCTGGCACGGGCGCCCCGCCGAGGCCTCGCCCGCGGCCTCGCCCGCGGCCGGGGCCGGCGCAGGAGCCGGGCGCGGCGGCGGCGGCAGAAGGCAGGCACCGCCCCGCCGGGCTCTGAGAGGGCGGCGGGAGCGCGGCCAGCGCGGGCCCGAGCACGCCGCGGCGCGTGAGTGACTGTGGCGGTTCTCGGGGGGCCGTGGGGATGGCGGGGCGGGGAGGCGAGGCGAGGCTGCCGCAGCGCCCCCGCCTCGGGGCGGCCCGCGCGTCAAATGGCGCCGGGCCGCGGGGCAAAATGGGGGCGGGCGGGAGAGCGGCGGCGCGCCGGGCCGCGGCCGGCAGGCTGCAGGGGAAGGCGGGCGCTGGCGGAGCCGCGGCGCTCCCGCGGGCCTGCGGGCGGCCGCTCGCCGCGGGGACTCACCTTCCGCTCCGCGCCCGGCGCCGGGCCGCAGCCGCCTCCGGATGCGGCGCTCCCGGCGGGGGAAGGGAAAGGGCGGACCGGGCCGCGCCGGGCCTGGTCGGGCCGCGCCGCGCCGCCACGGCGCCCCCTGGCGCCTCCCGCCGCCCTAACGCCGGCGCGTCGCCCGGCTCGGCGCTTTCTGCCGCGTTTTGACCCCAAAGCGGCGGGGGCAACCGAAGCCGAACCACCCGCACCCCCTCGCTCGGCTGCGCGGGCGCGGCGGGCAGAGGCGCCCGCCGCCGGTGGTGCCCTCCCTCGCCGTCCCTTAAGGCTGCTGCAGAGCCAAGAGGAACAGAGAAGTTAGAGAAATTAAAATAGGCAGCGCACCCCTCTTCAAGACTTTTCAAGCTTAAAATCAAAAGAAAACACCGTCTTCCCCGCACCCCTTTTTACTCACTTCTCTTTTGCCTTTCCCCCCCCCCACGGCACACACACACAAAAAAAAAAAAAAAAAAAAAAGGTACGTGATACGTTTCCTCACAAAGCAGGATATTTAGGACGGCACCTTTTTGATTTGAGAAATAAAAAGCCATTATTTATGGTTCTTTGCTTATTATTTACAAGGGAGACTATTACAGTCATTCAGTGTGATGACTTCAAGCAGATGATGGACTTCTACCATGTGATCCATTTACTGAGCTATTACGCTCCGGCTTAGCCTGCAGTTACCTAATTTTGAAATCAAGTTTTCAATTAAATAGAGAATATGCAACATCCCTAATATATTAATCTTTGGAGCAACAGTAAAGTTATACCTTGTTTCTATCCTCAGTTTAATTCATTAGTTGAAAGTTGAAACTTGTGCTGTTTTTAAAATCCTACCCTCAGCCTTAGTCCTGAAAGCTGGAAGATGCCTCTTTACGGTGATCTGATTTGGTTAGTACCATGTAGAAAGTTTCATATGATCACGCAGAAGTTTTGATAGTAAGTAGTATGAACATAAAGCTATCGCATCAAAGACACATTGACCAAGCACATTGACCAAGCCCTTAGAAATTTAAGAAATGTACCTGTACCGAGAAATTTTCATTTGAATTCAGTATCCTGCTCGGTGAGACAAAATCAGGTAAAGTCACTTTCACATTAAAGATAGTATATATTCTGTATCTTTATCTTTTGACTATTTACTTTTCTACACAAAACAGTACAGCCCAACACATGTCAGTTAATAGGGTGAGACTTCAAGTGAAAGAAAGAAACATCTGAGGATCCCCTTTGAAGCCGTAGATCTAGTTCTAAGTCACAGGCATCAAACAGTATCTTCAATACTTTAAAGAAAAAAGTCTAAATTGATCTCATTTTCAAAACTACCATATGCTTAGGATGTTCAGACAGATTTGGGTCAGGTTTTAATCCCTCAGAACCCGTTGCAACAAGAAACATAAAAAAAGCCTATGGTTTATAAATGTTGTGTTCATCTTGTAATTTGAATTGGCAGCACAAGCTATGTTCAGTTAGGAAGGATGTATCCTTCCTGAAACAAGGACAGGGTATACTTTTTCTTCGAATGAAAGCAGGAAGTGTAGCTCATGATAATGACCTTTGATGAGAGTGGATTTATTAGTGTCTAAAAGGACATATAGGAGATTATCTGAGGTTATTGTGTATTGTCTAGCATCAGTTTTCTCGCTGTTTTATAAAATCATTTCAAATTTCAGATGAACTACCTCTGATGCAGTTTGGACTGCAGACTGATTTCTGAGCATAAGATCAGGAGGACTCTTTGAGATTCCTGTTCTGAAGGAAACATCCCTGCAGAAAATAATTTTTTTCTGTTTCATCAGCATTATTTTACAACTTTTCTGTAATTTTCTTGATGCTTTAGGGATTGAGACCTATAGTTATCACAAAATCTTGCCCTGATAATAGCAGCACAGTCTAAAATTTGCACCCAAACAAGAACTGATCTCTCTTTCCTGAGCCATCCTGTCCATTCTAAACAAGGGAGTGACTACCTGAAACCACTTCATAATTACTAGAAAAGGTAAAACTCACTTTACACTGTGATAAACAGAAGTTTAACTTGATAGACCTGATCATCTTTGCAAACAGCTTTTTCATGCAGTGAGCAAGGCCCAGAGAATTATTCTTCTGTAATAAGTCAGCACCATTATTTAAAAAATACAATGCCCAGAAATATCCCACTGTAGTTAATCCATTGGTTCATTCCATCTCTCAGGCTTGATGATTTTTGTGGAAGGCAGAGGCTTTAGCAAAGGCCTCTGATATTGGCAAATCTCCTAGGGAAGAAACTCTAGCCCTTTTCTGCCCCCACAATTTACTTATGTCTGTATAGGGGAAACAATCCTGTGAATGAGGATAATTATTCAGGGCAGAACAAGAACTAGTTAGATGCATAGGCGGCCCACGTGACTGAAAGCTTGTAGCATCCTCCTCCTGCTCTCCTGTGGAGTCTGACGCTGCCTTTCTCCAACACAACCCAAGAGAAGCAGTAAGGCATCGGCAGCAATACCTCTAGCTCATTCTATGAAAACAGTATTTGTGTATACACATACCACTGAAGACTTGCACATTTCAGCCAAGTATGACGGTGGACTCATCTGTCAGACGCAATCCTCCTAACGTAGTATCTGAAGACAACAGAGGACGAAACCTCAGGTGAAGAAAAGAGGGAACATTCAGTAGTAATCTTCTAATATGAAATTTCGGTCTAGCACTTATAAATAAATAGCAATGAAAAAAATGAGCAAACAGAGCATCCAGAGCATGTCTTCTTGTAGCATGTTAGATCATTGAAGTAATTGAATTAATTAGCATTTTGTAATAGCAGCTGCTGCTGCTTTGTTCAAAGAGAATCTCACATTCTGTTTACGCATTAAGGAGGATCTGTAAACAGAAATGTGTCATACAGGTGGAAAGAGCGTAGGGATAATAGCACAAGAAGAATCACATAGACATTGCAGACCAAACTCTCTAGTGAGTCAGTGCTTTAGCTTCAACATGTTTTCCCTCGTTAATTTTCTGACAATTATTTTTTGGCTAGACCCAACATCTGTTTCATCACCTGTTCTAGTTTCACAGGCACTTGACTGGCACATTATTTCTACAATCAGCAGTCCATATTGCTGGTGCTTATATACAACAGAACAACAGTAGAAAGAGTCAAACTGTTAGATTATAGGCATTAACTTGCGATTGGGTTCATTTACCAAGCGAACAAATTCTATCTAAACCCTTATGAGCATTAAGCACATACTTTAAGTCCTTCTAAACACACGAGTTACATCCTACACATTGTTTGTGCCACCTGTTTTTCACATTGTCTTCACAGGACATTGGAAGATAAAATACAGCAAGAGAAGGAAAGGAAAACAAGAGCACACTCATGACAAATAGGTTCTGTAGCATTGTTATCACCTCTGGAACCTGTTTTCTGGCTTGACAGCAAAGCTCAGTATCAGCTTGCCTAACCGTTGCTTTCAACTGTTCTTTCATACCACTTAAGTTTTGCTACTATAGCATCTCTAACCCTATGCCTGAGGATTTGATTCTGCTATACATTCTCCTTGAAAAGCCTAGTGCAAGTGGCATTCTGTTGAGGTCATGGCTACTTGCAAGTGCTAATGAGACAACATGCCCTTGTGGCCAATGGCTTCCTGGGATGCATTAGGAAAAATCTTGCCAGCAGGTCGAGGGAGGTGGTCCTGCCCCTCTACTCAACGCTGGTGAGGCCACATCTCAAGTACTGTGTCCAATTTTGGGCTCCCCAGGACAAGAGAGACATGGAGCTACTGGAGAGAGTCCAGCGTAGGGCTACGAAGATGATCAGAGGGCTGGAGCATCTGCCCTATGAGGAACGGCTGCAAGAACAGGGCCTGTTTAGCCTGAAGAAGACTGAGAGGGGATCTTATCAATGTCTACAAGTATCTTAAGGGAGGCTATCAAGAGGATAGGGCCAGACTCTTTTCAGTAGTACCCAGCAACAAGACAAGAGGCAATGCACAAAAAGTGACACACAGAAAGTTCCACCTGCATATGGAACAGGTTGTGCAGAGAGGCTGAGAAGTCTCCTTTTCTGAAAGTATTAAAAATTCACCTGGATGTGATCCTGTGCAATGTGCCCTAGGTGACCCTGCTTGAGCAGGGGAGTTGGACTAGATGATCTCCAGATCCAGTTCTATGTGATTTTAATCCTTGCTGCTACAGAATATGTCCCTTCAGACACAACCTTGTACAAGAATACACAGTAATACTTAGTATCTGTTTCTCACACATGCAAAAGTTGTATCATTGAACGTTTAGTAAGTGTCTATATCCAATATGCTTGTTTTGCATGTCCTCATCGCATGTACAGCACTCAGTCTCCCATGTTTCTCTATGCAAGGCTGTCCTCAGACTGAATTCAGAACCAGGACGTTTCAGAGTGCTCCAGCTGAACACAGCACCTCTCAGGCACTTCTTGTATCATGTTCCCTCCCTATTCCCTTTCTCTCCCCTCCCAAAGGAAAAAAAAAAAAAAAAAAAAAAAAAACTTTTGGAGGCGTACTGTTCTTGTCCACACCTGCTTTTGTATCAGCAAATGTCTTCTGAATACAAACCTGAATTTTTATGTTATTGGGTAGGAAAAAAGAGAAAGTAGATTGATATATCATGTAATGACAAAATAGGGATTAAAAGGCTGAACAATATGAAACAAGCATCAGATACATGAGGATATAGAGAAAGAGTGAGAGGATGGGTAGATCCTGAAAGAACTGGAACAGAAATAAACTGTCAGGATGGACAGGAAGGATGAGAGGAGTAGTTCAGGAACTGGAATCTGAGAAAAAGTAATGGAGAGATTTTGGGGAAAGAATGCTTTTGATTGAAAATTGCTGTACTGGGAAATGGATGATCTCATGGCAGAAAGGAATGGGAATCATGCTGTCATAAATGCCAAACAGAGGTTGCTTTGAAGACTGAATCAGGAGCTTTGAAGAAGCTATTTTAAATGAAGAGGACTTAACAGTACCCCTCTCTGTAAGCATGCTTATACCACCATTCCTGGAAAAAAAAAAAAAAAAAAAAAAAAAAAAAATCTTAATTTGATCACAACCATGTAACAAAATTAGGTGATGACTATGGACATTATGTTTTCTGTAACTGGACTATCTCAAGATTTCTTACATTTTCTTGAAGTCACAGGTCTTAACTGCTTGAATCTTGTTAATTCAATTCACTACATAGATGTACAGCTTAGCTCATGCATTTTCACACCTTTTAAATGAAGTGTAGGAAGAACACAGCAAATTAATATAGATCATCCTGTTTTTTTTCACACTCTGAGGCTTATGACCCAGTTGTAGCTTACATGTGACAAAACATCTTTTACATGAGCTCCTGTCTTGCTCTTAAAATAATCTCTTACATGCTATGTAATGTCACATTTGACTTCTGACAGTAGAGGAGACATTTCTTCTTATTTTTCTAATTGTCTGCAGAAGTTCAACACTTCTTAGGCACCCGGGTAACAAATTAGTGGTCAGATTGTATTTCTTAGAGGGTCAATTCTATCATTATAGTATCCGTGAGCATCCTGAAGCATTGCTTCATCGCTGGTTGGCTAGTAGGCCACACCTGGTATCGGCCACAACTATTGACACTACCCACGCTTGCAGCTAGATGATAGCAGCACTGTGCCACCTAGCTCAGATGCCCTCCCCGATTAGGAAGTTTGAACAAGTGTAGAGAGATGCAGAATGTCTCTTCAGTAACACAAACTACCATAAGCACACTGAACTCGACCACTTGCAAGCTTCTGCCAAGCTTCAGAAAAGTTCACTATATTAGTCCTTGTTTGCCAAAATTTCCATAGCTTGTGCCTAGAATAGCTGACATTTCATGAAGTATGTTAGCGTAACCGTTCTCTGCAGGACATCCAAGCTTCCCTCTGAACAGGAGATTTTTTTTTTTTTCCTCCTTTCTTCTCTTGAGGAGCAGTTCAAAACTGCTGAATGAGCTCATGCAAGAATTTACTGTAGTTACAATCCTAGTCACACACCACAGTTAGAGGTCTTTCTAGCTTGCAGCAGTAACTGCAAAGTAGCTCCCCAAAATATAAAAAGCAAAACAAAATAATTACCAAAATGAAGCATCCAGTGATGATCCCTCCCATGATAACAATTTGTTAGCAGTTAAAGTCCAAAGGAGTCCAACAAATCCCCTGAAAAACTTAGGGCATTTCCACTGAAACCACATGGTCTTATATTCGCCAATACATAATTTCCAAAATGTTTCCTATTTTTTCAAAAATAGCAAACAAAAAAATCAACCTTTTTTTTAAATATACCTTGATGAAAGCATGAAAGATTTTTCAAGAACAAAACAGACTGATTTTAAAGCTTCTGCTGAATCATTCAGCTGAAATTCTTCAAGAATATCTGCCTTATCACAGCTTTTACAGACCACATTAAAGTTACTTATTTTGAGGATTAGCATGTTCAGGAATGAATGCCACATGCATCTAAGGCTTCCTAATTAATTATACCCATAAATAATGCAAATCCCATTTCTAGCTGATTTTTTTTCCCCACCTCAATTAACTGATGCAGGTAAATTCTATTTCCTTTCTTTAATGTTTTGGAAAGCAGAGCTGTAACACCAAATCACACCTCTGAGACTGAAGACTCCTTAAATTCTCACTTCAGAATTCACAAGTTTACCAACCATATTATTTTAATTTACTTGTTAGTATATACATTAACACTCAAAAGTGTGATAAAAACAAACAAAAGTAGCTTTTTAATAAACAGCATGTGATACAGACTTCAAAGTTAAATAAAAAGCAGACTTTTTACAGTTTCTGATGAACATGGACTACAAAAAGTGTCATAGGGTATAGGCCAAACTTTGTTATTTGAGTAGCATAGCAGAGGGAAAGATACACAGTTTGTTTATTTATTTATTTATTTTTAAGGATACTGCAAGACTATACTCAATATGACAACACATGCATCTTGCTGTATCTTAAATACTTTTTTGGCCCGTTATTACTAAAATGCCTTTCTTTCTAACTATTATACCACAGGAACTTTATCGTAGAGTGACACAAACTAAACATGGCAACATTTCACTCCCTCCCCCCCCATTAGTGGTTATCTCAAAATAATTGTCTCATTTTTAAAAAGACGTTTCAAATATTTGTGGGTGTTTTCTCCCTTCTTGATGCAGACACATAACTGCCACTAGCTTCAACAAAATAACATACAGGCATCAAGAGGCTATACCCTCCTGGGCTCTATTTATCCAAAATGCCAACTGCATCCCAGGCTGCATTAGCAAGAGCATCACCAGGAGGCAGGGGCAGGTGATCCTTTCCTGCTCCTCAGCGCTGGTGAGGCCCATCTGGAGTGATGGGTCCAGTTCTGGGCTCCTCAGTACAAGAGAGACATGGACATACTGGAGCAAATCCAGTGAAGGGCCATGAAGATGATTAAGGGACAGAAGCATATGACATATGAGGAGAGGCTGAGAGAGCTATGACTGACCAGCCTGGAGAAGAGAAGGCTCAGAGGGAACTTATTACCCCCACCTGATGATGGGGAGCAAAGACAACAGAACAAGACCCCTCTCAGTGGTGTCCAGTGAAAGGACAAGGGGAAATGAAATAGAGGAAATTTCATTCAAATATTAAAGTGTGGGTTTTTTTTTTTTGTTTGTTTTTTTTTGTTTTTTTTTTTTTTTTTTTTTTAAACTGAGTGCGGTCAAGCATTGGAACAGGTTTCCCAGAGCAGTTGTGAACTCCCCTTTCTAGAGGATCCTCAAAACTTAACTAGACTTGGCCCTGACACACCTGCTGTAGTCGATGCTGCTTTGAGCACGGAGGTTTGAACAGCCGATCGGCTGTTCCAGAAGTGCTTTCCTACCTCAACGATTCTGTGAAAATTCTTGCAGTTGTGGTACCAGTTGCAATGACAGAAATGTGTTCAAAACTTCATGCATGAGGATCTGGGGAAACAGACTGTAGCCCTACATTATTTTTAGAACCCTTTTCTCTACCATTATCACTGAAGTCCTTAGACTGCAAGTGAATTTTGGTAGTGTATATTGAATACTCACATTTAAAACCTGAAGGAGTAGGAGGGGGAAAGGGAAAAGGATGATACACCCAGATGATAAATTATACATTTATCTCTGCAACAAAACACGACAAATTTGGACCATAATGACTATAAGGCAAAAAAGAGAACTCATCTATTCCTCCCTTTTTCTTCCCTCCTCCATAAATGAAACAGTAGGACAACTTTCTACAACCTGGGACAGCTGATAATTCAGGATATATAACACTATTAAATTAAATATACATAAAAGGAAAAAAAAAAGCAAAGCAGAATGAGATTGCAGCTATGAATATCCATGTTTTAGCCTCATGGATTAACAGGACAATAGCAGATGTAAGATTCTTAGGAAATCTTAGCTTCTACTTCACTAGGCTCTCTATAACTTGAGCAATATAATTAGGCCAGGCTTAATCATAATTAATTCAAATACTGGAACAGGTTCCTAACTAAATTTACACAGTTACACTGAACAAAATAGTTCCTAAATCAGCTTATACCTACTGAGGAATCAGCACCAGAATTTCAGAGAGGGTCAAGATAGAATGGTGTATTTTTGGCCTTCTTTACGCTGACTGAATATTGCATCATATACGGAAGTGACAATAAGGACACAAACTTAAGACATGTTTATACAAACCAACAACGAAGCTAACTTCAAAGTATGGGCAGGACATTGCTTCGGATAATCTCGTCTGACAAATATTTTATGTCATTCTTATCCTACAGGCATATTCCTTTGGGGGTGGGGTGAGGAAAAAATACAGAGGGATCCAATTCTGGATTTGAGTTAGGAGTGCTAGCACAGGAAGACCTCATGTTTTTAAAACCGAGTCCCATAAAGCTCAGAAGTCAAGAATAATACTGTACTGCAAATACTGTATTAAGAACAACTGCTTTTCCCGAGGGTGCGTTTCATAAGCCTTTATACTATGCAAGTGTTTAAGAGGACAGAACTTTCTTTAGCAAGCAACAGAAGCCCTGGAAGTCTTAAAAACAAAAGTAACTATAGACAAGATCACAGTATTCCTGAATTAGGAAGCTGAAAAGGCTAGGTAATAAAGAAAGGTTCCAAAATTGTCAAATGCTTAACGGGGTAGCTAGTAACCATTCTTCTTGTCAAGAGAACAGCTTTTATATTGAATCTATTTGGGACTTTTAATATATACGCAGTCTAATTCTGATTCCATCTGCTACTGTGAATTCAGAGTAATTCTTATGAAGTCAGTGTTGTATCAGTGTAAGTGAAATCAGAATTTCTGAGCACCTATTGATTTGGTTATGGCACACAGGCAACCCCCCTCCCCTTTTAGATCCAGGTTCCAGTTGACTTCCTTAATTAACATAAATATACAAAACCCAAATGATGAACTGCACATGTAGTGAGCTACACATCATTTTGGACAGATAGAGCCTTACCTAAACTGAGACAACTTTCATCATGAAAAAAGATACAAATTCATTATTTGTATGAAAGGTGTATTGCAAAATTAAATTGGGATTCAACAATCTGCAACACAATGTCCATAACTATATAATATTAAAAAAAAACAACAACAAAAAAGTAGTGTGGTGGTTCTTCCATTCAAGTAAAACTAAAACAAAAGAAAGAAACATGGAAGTTAAGAAAAAAAAAATCTTAGAAGCAGCAAGTTACAATTTCCTCTGTAATAACACACCATTTTCATTAAATTGAAGTATTGTTAAGATGTCAAAGACATCAACAAAATAATAATTTTAAGTGGCTTTTTTGATTGTTTTTTGAATGGGTCCAGCCCAGGTCTGCAACCTGTACAGACATACAAAACAGGAGGAATTCACAATTATTCAGCATAAATACTGGAACATGCTTGTTATAAAATGACAAAGCAAAGAAAATACCTTCAAATTGTTAACAAACATGGGCTACTGACCACTATAGGGCTTTTATCATTTTATATAAAAAGGAAAGTTGGGGAAAAAAAAACACACCCAACCCCCCCCCCCCCCCAAACCAACAACTCCAAAACACCAACAGCAGGGTCATCACATACAAAGTTTTCTACATGCTTGGTAATTTCTACATTGCCCTTAATATGCAGGCTTATATCTCCTCCACAAGATGCCAAACTACTACTGATTTGGTTTTATTTAAATGCTCTAATTAAAAAAAAAAAAAGTAATGAAAGTGTGTTTATCCTATGAAGAAACCACTAATGCACTCCTTCAGAACAGAAAAGCGTGCATATGTAAGTCAACACAAGCGCCTTTTCTGCCACCTTTAGGAAAGCAAAGAATATATTTTAATGAAAAACTAATCAGCAGCCTGTTTTGTCATTAAATCAAACACAGCTTCACAGTTGAAAAAGTTACTTTTTAAAAAGTTGTATTTCACTAAACCACCATTTGTAATAAAACACATGGCCCAGTCCTGGGCTCCTTACTCTTGCTGGCCTGCTGTAAGGTTTTGCAGGACGAAGGTATTCAGTTTCAATTCAAACTCAAAATAAACTTAGTGTTTTGTGCAGCTGACTCTCAGAACAAAGGGAGTATTTTCAAATCTCCTTTAAGTGTCAATAGTTTAAAAAAATTATCAAAAATTTAAATTCCAAGCAATCTCTATAAAACTCTAGAGCTCATTTACAGGTGCTTTCACAGTCTGCAAGCAGATCTCATTTCTGAAACCAAGAGATGACATATCCTTTCATTTACACCAATCTGAGTTACTAACTCCACTATCTTCAGCGAAGTTACATCAGCACAAAACTGCTGTAACAGAAGAACGTATTTAGGCTTAAATGCCTTGTTTCCCTTTCTGAAAAAAAAAAAAAAAATTTTTTTTTTCTGCTGAAACATATTTTTCAAATGCCCATCTTTGTTACAGTGAGAACAGTTGCTTTAAGCCCATGATATTCTCATACTGCTTTTTTTAAAAAACACTATAATTACCCCAAATCATAATGTCTACATCATTATGAAGTTTCCTTTCTTCTACAGCTTGTGCACAGTATTATAGTTGCAGTAACTTTTAGAAAGAGAGCCTGATTCCCCATACCTTTCAGTTTGTGCAAAAAAAGGTGCAAAGCACTATATGCTTGAACTGAAAGACACTTACACCCATGCTTACAGAATAAATGGCTAGGAAAGGGCTGAGTACAAAAAAAGTTGGGCTCATAAGATCCAATAAATTTGATTGGATCCTTCTGTCCAGATTGAAAAAGGCTGACCGTCTCTTACATAAAGAAACTAAAATGCTGTTTCAACACCAGATAAATAAGGATAATATAGCACTTGATGTGGCATTTGTGTAACAATTCTACTGTTAAAGAGTTACAGCCAACAGGGTTTCAGATTTTGAACTAAACAGAATTTAAACTAACTGAAACTAAGCCATATTGTTAAAAGACTCAAACGTTAGTGTGTGTTGACTGCAAAGTAGTACATACAAGGGTAATTGTCTTCTAGGAACTATGACTAAGGTTAGCAGGAGTGAAAAAAAATCGTATGAACAAAAAGGCCTATGTAACAGTCAATAAGGAGTAATGGGAAGTCTGCTGGACTACTCGAAAATGTTTAGTAGAACTAAGGAAATAAAACTTCACATTCCCCATATTATTCTTGGAACTTTTGTAATTTTCACAAAAGCAGGTTTCCCCCTCTCCAACACTGTCAAGTATGTGTGTACAGTAATTAACTGCAGGATCTTGACTCTGAAAGTGTATTGAAAGACCAAAGTCTTAACTTTACTATCCCCAAAGTCTTTCATAATGTAACTGATTGCACATTTTCTTTAATATATTACATTTTGCTAAATGAAGCCAAACAGTCATTACCTACCTCATCAGTACAGCCTGCACAGCGTACAGTTTATTTATATACTTATATGCTAATCTAACACCAGCTGTCAGCATTTTATATTACATGTGGTATTGCACTTACTGAGTGGCACCTGTGTACGTTTGCAAGTGGACGAGCTGAACCCCCGAAAGCTCCGGACCTTTGGAATTCACTCCCAAGTGCTGCAGATCTAGCAAGTTTAAAACGTTGGGGTAAACATCACCCTCAGAATCATGGGTTTCATTAAGTTAAAAAAATTCTGTTTAATAATTAGGAAAACAGTCCTACCTGAAGTTGTGCGTAAGGGCAATCTGAAATCCTCAGTACTCTAGATAGTTTCAAAAAGCGGTGCCAATTTAATTGATTGCACACATATTGTGTTAAGAGGACAACAACTAGATTTACAAATATATATTATACACACACACGCACACACACAAACACACAAAACAGACAAAGCTATAAATTGTTAGGTAACTCCACATGCTGTGAGCTAGCCAACACGTTTGCTGTATGTTGAACTGCTTATTGATCATACTGAAAATCTAAACAGCTATTTCCAATGTATTAATTACTGGATTAAACAACCACTTCCAAAGGAAGAAGAAAGAGGAGAAATGGTGGACCCAAAGATTGAGGGTTTAAACGTATGTTCCTTGAATAGCCAGCATATAACTTCAGTAAGTTGAAGAGTATTGCCCAAATTTTTTTGAAAAGACTAAGGCCAAGTTTGGCTCTGGCATTAGTGGGCATGTCTCCCACTACTTCAACGGTACTTGTGTCCTCTTTCACTAGGGTTGAATTTGGTCCTAGGAGTATATCTGGTCACCTTCAGTGACATTAATGGAAACGGGAGTCTTGGACAGATAGAACTGGGCTGCAAAATTAAAAGAGTGAATATGGGACAAATCATGTAAATAAAGAATATATATTAATAATAGTTCCTATTATATAAATAGCCTTTATAAAAAAATAATCTTTCAATAATTTTAATAACTCACCTTTCTTTAGGCTCTGGAAAACATGTATGAAAAAAATCTATTCAGTTCAAGTTAGATTAAAGCAAACCTAATATGAACACTACAACTCTTTGTTGCACTAAACCCAATTCTGACCGTTCAATTTCCAGGTTAGTCATTTTTTGGGGATGATAGGGACAAGAGTTTCTCTGTGAAGGTATGAATTGCACCCCTAGAAACACTGAGCAGAAGAAACACCATATTGAATGGGCCTATTTCCTACTGCTTTCAGAAACTGTGCAGATGACAGACCCAGAAATAAAAGGGTCATCTAAACCCAATATATGTTAATGCCTCCAAGCACATTTAAAAGGCACTGTCCCCCACCATTATTTTTAGATCTTTGAGCTTAAAACTCCTTCTCTCCTAACTATGCAGCATCTAAAACATATTCACTATCACTTGATTTCTCTTTTCACTCTTCTCAATCCAGCATAGTTTTTACCTGTTGTACCAGATGTAAGGTAATATACGATGGACTCTCTCATTCTAGCACTATTTTCTTTTTCTTTCTGATTTATCCTATCAAATGAAAAAAGGAAACCTTCTTCCAAGTTTACCTTTCTGGGCTTAAGGCATAACATGAAGTCACACATCATACTAAAGCTTAATTTTTGAAGTGTACAATTTTAGTGCTATCTGAAACCCTGTTTTACATTATTTTCCGACAATTGTCTGAACAGTTCAACTCCTTTCTTGCTGTCAATTCTAATGCCATTCGTGGTTTGTGCAATTCCTATGCAACCAGTCTTTGCTGCTAACAGGTTTTAACAGTGCGGTACCCCCAAAGTGGGCTATTAGTTCTTGTTTTCTTTGCTTTCATTTCAGTTCAAGGCATGTTGCTTTATTGTGTGGAAGATCCAGTCCATTTTTGTTGTCCAGCCACCATGGTGAGCATCATTCATTTGCTTCATGAAGTACTCAAGAGCTTCCTGCTCAGTTTTGTCCAATGCAAGAGTCTTTCGAATATATGCAATATCATCAAAAGACTGCAGTTCTGGCATTCCTGAGCCAAGCATCATGGAGAACAGATTTATGAAAAGATTGGCATGTTGGCGAATTGCTAGATAAGCCTTATAACACATCTCCTGAAACCTATAAAAGAAAGAAGAATTGACTCAGTTTGTCCTATTAGAGGTGTATTTCTTTTTCACCCCTCTAAAAAAGTTTTAGGGTAATCAGACCTAAAAAGTTTGGCATTTTTAGTCTAAAAAGACTACTACAACATTGCTGAAAAGATATCCTTATCTTTCAATTTAGTATATCTTAATTTCTGTAAGACTTGGTAGTATTAGGCTAACACAAAATATATAGTCAAATTGAAGACAGGCTTTCTATCCTAAATACTCATTTGCAGTTCATGCAAATGTTCAACATATACATTCACAGGAATTCACAAAGCCATTTTAGTTATTGTTACTGATATTTGGAGGACCTTCAGATTTCAAAGAAAGTTTCCTGACACCCTGCTGCAAGCATAACTCTTCCCCAATAACCATCAGTGACGGACACACAGAGACACGCTTCCTCCTCTCCTGGCTCCATATTACCAGCTCTCCCAGTGGCTTGCATTTTCACTGTTGCTCCTTAGATATGCTGGAGAATATGTTGAAGACAGGGCATTTGCTGTATCACAATACTGGGTGAGAATGCAAGCTTACGCTGAAATCACTAACTCAAGTCAGGTGAAGGAAAAATGCAAATAAAGCTTTGTTGCAGCATTCAAACAGACAACACAATTGAAATATTTTAAAAACTGTCTTTCCTTTCTTCCGTACAACATAATAAATTTAAGATTAAAACTGGAATGTCTCAAAATGATCTCTAGAAAGACAGGTAATAGAAAAGACTAAAGCAACAGAAAATATTTCCAATTCTCCTTTTTCAGCACATTCTGCAGAATGTCACCAACTGCACAGGCCAGCTGGAGAGCTGGCATCACAGGGGCCACAGGAAAGAGAAGCATTGTCAAGTAACCAACAAGGTTCCCTGGCATGCAGCAAGACATTGGTGAGGATGCTTGACACTTAAAAATCCTCAATTTGTGCAGTTACACAATCTCAAAAGGATTTTGTTTTAAGTATTAATACCAAAAAGTTCAGCCTTTTAAAAACATATCTTTATTCACAAATGTGCTGACCTTGCACATTTGACCTTGCAAAACTAAGTGAGACCGGTCCTATGAAACAGAGGCTATGCAAGTGCTACAGCATTATATAAAAATCACCTGCTGATTTACAAGCGAACGGCTGATCTTCAACTAAAGAATTACAACCTAACCATTACAACCCACTTCAAATAATACTTTTCAGTTAAAGGGCCTAATTATTAAAGGTCATCAGTACCAAAGTGCATTTTAGGTACAAAACACTAAAGTTAGATGCTTAATGAAACAGGCTCACCTTTCAAACTCCCTTGTTTTGGTACATTCCTGGGCTCCTTTACTAATCACTATTAAAAAGTCTTGGGTTAAGACAAATGGCACACGTTCTCTTTTATAACCAAATTTTTTCTTCTTATGGTCGAGGAAGTGCCCAAAATCAATGTGAAACAGCTTGGAAAGACAGAAAGATATATTAAAATTAATAATTCCTTGTTTAAACAGGATCGCAGTAAAATTTGTTCATTTAGTTTTAATTTGGATGAATCTTTTAAATAAACTCATATAGAGCAAGAGATGATATTAGCCTATGCTCCTGCAAAAAAGTATCTTACTTGTCCATCATCTTTCACCATGATGTTACTATTGTGGCGATCACCAATGCCCAGTATAAAAGTAGCAACACAGTAGCCGGCACAAGAACGTGTAAACAGGTCAATAGCTGCATCATACCTGTTGAAAACAAGGAGATATTTTCCTACAGATATTCTAATACTACTAAAGTGCAGAAAGAGCATCTTTTTGGGAGGGACCAACTTCAACTATCTTCACTCAATGAATTAAAAAGTTTGAGCTTTATCACTGAATCACACAAAGTAAGGAAGAAATTCAGCATACTATAAAAACAGAAGTATTTACAGTTAAATCACAGAAGAGCCAACCAGCCATTAAAGAAACTGTCTTTCTTTTGAAGACAGGCAGGAGTTCTCATTTTGATGAGCTACTGCTAAAATACAGACTTAAGCTGTATCTTAATAATTCCTCTACCTCCAACTATAGCTTTACTAAGAAGTCACGAAACAATCTCAAACTCATTTGAAGAGCTACAAGGAGATGTATTAGACCAACAAAACAGCAGGTAGAAATACAGATGGTCATAATTTCCCACTTGTTGAACTTTAGTTCTCTTGATGTTTCCATCAAAAACAGTAAACGAACAGGGGAAAAAAAAAACAAAAACTCACATTTCTCCTTTGTTCTTGTCCTTGAGCCACTGATGTAGCGTATGGCTGTTGAACTGCAACGCGCCTTTTAAGCCTCCTTTACACTGAATCTGCATGATTGTATGAGAGCTCCTCACTACCTCAATAAGTCCCACGCAGTCACCAATAGACAAACAACCATAAGGCAACATCCTGAAAGAAGTTAATTTTTACAGAGCAGGTTTTAAGATAGCCAACATGTTAATAGTATAGAACAGGCGTGTTTAATAATCCTTATCAGTGCTATCCATTACTGATTTTAGGATACAAAAAATCTGTTTTAATGTTTTGTAGATGTATTATCATTAGTCTTGAGGAAAATAAGTTTCCTTTTTCATCTGAAAGTGTCATTCCTACAGAGGAAAACATCCCTTTAGGTATGCCGGAATATACATGTTGTGATACCAAGACAAAAAAGAAAACAATTGAGGTTTTGTATTAGACCTAAGAATCTATGGAACACCAGCACAGTGAGTTAACTAGTGGTGGGGCCAATTGCTGGTATGGCCATAGACATGGTCTTCTCCACTTTGGTGTAACAACAGTTAGTTTTCAAGTGCTAAAAGTACATACATATCTATCTACAATTACATTTTGGGATAAACGTCTGATTTGGAAGTCAAAGAAAAATAGTGAGACCAATCTGCATACTTAAGCATGTAGCATCAATGTTGGACTGTTAGCAAGTAAGACTTTCTGTACCCTAACAAAAGCCCACTGAGACAGACTGTTTAGTGGCCTTAGCAAGGAGAGATTGCTAGTGAGGAAGAGGCACAACTTCTAAATCTTCATTTTCTTTTTCCACTGTTAATCTGTAGGTTGCTCAAGATCCACATACTCCCAGCTGCCTCATCTGCACACTTATTTCAGTTTAGCAGAGACACAGTTGGGAAATGGTACTTAAAGTCTGTCACACCATATCCATTCAGCTTCTTTTCTGAGTATCTGTGCTGCCCCCCTAAAAAACAGTGGTGGCCAGAGATAAGAGAGGATGTAATTTTGCAGATTTGACCAACTGGCTGTTCTTCAAGACAGAGGGGCGCTATGCACTGTGACTCTGCAAACCATGTTCTTGGACAAAGCCAGAATTCTGTCACCCATTGCAATATTAGAGACAAAGCAATCACCCAGATGCAGAAGAGATAAAACAGACCAATAGGGTCTTTGGTCTAGACGATCAGGGAACGAGCACTGTTTGGTGCGTCGTAGAACATACTTGGTTTCACAGTGCAGAGGCAGCTTTGTTACATCTCCTCCTCCTCCAAAAAAAGACTGTACAGCAAACATTTGGAAGCATTACCTAGCCAGCCTCAGTTTTCCAGAAGTGAACTAGTTTATACTGAATGGTACTCTGCAGCAGCTGCTATATCCAGAGACTATTTCAAGAAGGAGGAATTTCATGCATATAAGACTGGATAGTACCTACCTTGCTTACTGAAATGAAGATTCCAACTGCAAGGAGGGCATCCCTCTACAAACCTGAGGATCTCTCACCAATCTTAGAACTTTAACTGAGGGTACTGGCTTTGCAGCTAGTTTACAAGAGGGAGGTAGTAAAAGAACTAAAGTATAACGAGTGAAGCTTGCTTAGGTTTACAGGGTTTTTAGAGACAAAAGAGCATGAGAGAGCTGTGTGTTTAAGATGGCCCACAGGACAAGAAGGAGCAGAATTATTCTAGTCATTGCTCAACAGCAGGATTGTGAATGTGGTGATTTGTCCAGAGCAAATCCTAGAGATATGGTCAGCAGCCAGTACAGTGGCTACTAAGTGTTAGCTCCTACAGCCTTTCCTGGTAATACAGGACATCCCCTCCCCCCCCCCCCCCCCGAATGACTCTAAAGTGTTCTTCAAATAGGACCTTTACTTTACAGATAACGGAGTTTTGCTATCTGAAGGTTCTACAAATTGCTTTAACATGTACAAACATCTCTATTTGTTGCATTACATTTATTATCCTTGGGAGAACAGAAGTAATCTCTAGTAACAAAACAATGCAAAAAACGTTAGTAACAATATTACTTTAGAATGCTTACCGAAGATCAAGACCCTGATTTTGCCAGATGTTTTCCATGATTCTAATTATCTGAAGTGTCAGCATGTCCTGACGTAAGTCTGGAATAGTAAAATAAAGAGATTGCAAGTTCCACAACATGAAAACAATAACACTTTATCATATCTTTTTTCCTCCCCACAAAGTATTTCTAAAGAAAACAAGGCTCGTCTAATTTAGTGTAGGTTTTGTTCTCTCAAATAAGAAAGAAAAGTAGCTTCTAAATAGCTGAGAATGA
Organism: Rhea pennata; assembly: GCF_028389875.1. Classification (NCBI taxonomy): domain Eukaryota; kingdom Metazoa; phylum Chordata; class Aves; order Rheiformes; family Rheidae; genus Rhea; species Rhea pennata. The sequence goes on along the minus strand of NC_084671.1, from coordinate 8,825,385 downwards.
ATATAAGTTTAGTAAATTTAGTAAATTTAAATTTTAATAAATTTAGTAGTGATTTCAATGTTATTTAAAAATATATACAAAAAACATGACAATGGAATTGCCATGTCAACCAGCTATATTATTATACAGTTCCACTATTTTGAAGATATTTGCATATATGAAAAAAGTATTAAATGATATCCTGTCCCATCTCTATAAACTGATCTTATAAAAAAATTAGGCCGGTAAAAATTCACATAGTTTTCATATGAAAAATAGCATATTGAAAACAGGTTTTTAAAAGTTAAAAACAACAAAAAAACCAATAAAACCCACAAAAAGCATCTTGGAATATACACAATTTCTACAGGCCTTTGAGACAAATATTTGTGTGTTCATGCTTCTGGAAAATAAAATCACTTTGCTCAGATGATTTTTTAAGATTTCTTCAATAAATGTGTTTCATATGCTCAGAAAAAATACAAGACTGCAAGCTAGAAAAATAAGTATTGAAAGAAACATGCCGCAGTTGGAATACACTTTCTCCTTACCATCTCCATTTTTAAAGATTATCTCATTATTCTGAAATAACAATTCAGACATAATATCTGGGTTTTCCCAGTTCAACCACAGGGGTCTTTTTGCAGATGACATTATCCTGCACTCCTCAAGCCTATCAAAAGAGATAAGATTTGTATGAAATAGGCATAATTTTATTCTCACACTATATTTCTGTAATATGACTAGGTTCTCCCTTTTCCTTCCCACTCTTTAAACTAGTACCAAATCACAAATGTATGAGTAACCCACAATCAACCACATATTTTTAGCCTGAAATTTAAAATGTAAGTGCAATGCTACTCATTTACTAAATCCAGTGTAAGACCAGGTTGTATTGTAGATTTTCCTTTGGCGCTGTGTGTTTTTTTACAAACGGAAAAAGGACTGCAGTTCATGGCACCTTACAGAAAAACAGTATTGCTCCCTAGTCTGTTAAAGCATTACACTAAAACTGTTTCACTCTTTACAAATTAATCTGCTACAAATCTTTTTCAGTTAACTTTTGGAAGTACTGACAGTATTTACTTAAGTATCTGAACAAATTTCAAAAAAGGTGACCATACCGAAGATTTCCCAGTTGATGAGCAGGATTAAGAGGAGAGATAAAGCCTTGTAAAGCATCCATAAAATCTGGTCGCCTCATCTGTTCAACAAGAAACTTCATCTGCACCTGATAAATAATCACATTTAGATTTTGAGAACCCTGGTTACAGGTAAACGAAGGTAACTATTAGATTTCAACTTTGATTAAAGCATGGTTTTGTGCAGTGCCAACATAAGTATCTCCACTTAGCCACACATTACTCAAATTGACACCATTAACTTTAGTTCTATTGCCTTAAGTAGACAATGGCAAGTGCACACAGAAAATATTACAGCTTTCTAACATATCATACTATCTAAGATAACATACTGTCTACTGAAGTGAACAGTATTTGTACTGTTCTGGTTAACCAAAGAAAAAAGTTCTGGTAATTCCTACTACTCAAGAGCAACAGTTTTGGTACGTGGACAGCTTATAATACCTTCTGGGTCTCATCTTTTTTCTCCTGCTTGAGAATATCTGTGAGGTTAATCAACTTCTCCATAGCCTCCACCTGCCTGCTCAGATGCTTTAGGTACATTCCACACGCTCGACAATAGGACTCCAGAAGTAAACCAAACCTCTGACTTACAGTTTTATTGTGCATTTCAGACCTACACAGAGAGGAAGAACAGTTATAGCTTAAAGACAAGACCACTTACAGGTGCCAGAATGAAGCTATACCTGTAACCTCTTTCTGAAGGTTGCTTATGGGTCTTTCTTCTCACATAAGTAACTCATGTTGACCTCCTGCAACTCATCTTATTTTAACTGGACTGACTAGGCTTCAGGACCCCTTCCAACTCATTCAGCACAGTTTGCAGGCTTTTTCCTTCTACTGCCCAGTCCATTACTTCCTGCTTCATCCTGTCCTTCTGTACTACTTGCCTTTATTCAAAACCAGTGCTTCTTAAAGACTCCATACTTATCCCGAGCTTTCAGTTCAAGCTCAAGGCTTCACGCAAGGCTCAACTCTCATTTTCTCCCAGTCTCATTTAGCTAATCCCAGTCTCTGGTCCCTTTAGCTTTCTTGTTCTTACCTACCCTCAATCTTCCTACAGTCCCAAAATTCATCCCCACATGCACGTTAATCAGGTAGCTTCTTCTATTACATTTGACAAGTTCTAACAAAAGTAGAGAACAGAAAACACAACAAAGATTCCTTGCTTCCTTTTCTGTGCCTGATGACACGTTAGCTTAGAACAGCATTTTTAGAGGAGACTAGATACAATCCAGTAAGGTGTAGGCTGATTTATGCTCAGACTTGTCAACACCAGGAACTACAAAAGGCCAAATTATACTTGGTAAGGAAGGAACCTTGACATATTATAGCTATCAAGCTCTATTAAGTCTCTAATATGCATGTATAAACTGTAATTTTTCAAACTCTTATCACTTGACTTTCTGTAGACCTCAGCTGTTTGCAAAGCATTAAAAGTTACAGAGGCTTCTACAGAGAAGTCTGCAGATGGGCATTTTTTTAAACATGTATTTTCCAATAACTTTTTTGGCTTAAATTCAGAAATAATTGTTTCAACAATAATTTTCTAAGACAGACTGGCAGGAGACCTAGCATAAAAAACCAAAGTCTAAACAGCAGAAATTTGTCAAAGATATAAATACCCAACAACACTGGAAGCTTCTAGATATCTTAGTTGTACTCCTTGCTTTTAGCATAATCACCATTACAGAAAAATCCAATACACATGCTTAATTATCTCTTATTTTTTGCAATTGCAAGGGGTGCCTTGCACTACCAAACTATGTATTCAAACTCTTTAAAGAAAGTTTGTTGTCTATTGCTTAAGGGGTAATACTTTCAGAAAAAGGGATATTTAATATTTCAAAAATTTCAATTTTTACAGCACTTCATCATTTACAGCTTATAGGAATCCCACCACCACTTGAAAGATATTATGCTTACTTTAAATGCCAAAAGAAGAAGTGTCCTATCCTTTGATTGGTCAGTGCCTTCTTGAGTAAAAATCTCACAAGCTGATTATCTAAATACTGTTCATATTTCAGAACCTAGTCAAGGATAAAGAGAAACAACAAGAAAAACATCAGCCATGGATGTTACTGTTCCCATGAACACTATATAGATTAAGACAGTTAAATACAACTTGTATTTTAAACAGAGTTTTCTAATCCAGAATGACTGGCCTTGGTATTTTAATATTTACATGTGTTAGGATTTGAACAATATCTGCTAACAGAGTGCATAGGTCGCCCCTGTTTCAGACACTTACCACCTGATGCTTCCTTTACTCTTAGCAAGTATTTTAGCCTCAGCTTGCTCAAAACTTTAAAAGGACGCTTATGCTCATGCTCTGCCATACGTTAAGGCAGCTGGAATAGTTGCTGTTCCAGTTAGTACAACTGTTCTGCACCTCTGCAGAATTTGAGCGTCTTTTGATATCTACAACAAAAACCACAGCACTACAACACTGAACTTGGTTTCAATGTTTAGAGCCCCTCTTGCTACATTATCTGTAGTGCAAGTACTTTTTGCAGATATTTTTTGCGAACTCTTTTTCATTACGTCTTGGCTTTTACTTTATTTTCTAAACCTCTGCCATTATCAGATACGTTTAAGACATCAAATTTACTGAAGTATGTTAAGATTACCTGTACTAGCTGGATTAAGTACTGTGAAAGTTTGTCATCTGTCAAGTACTTCTCTAGACACCGAACTGCAAAGGCTCGCACCATCGGATCTGGATAATTACAGTCCAAAAGCTCCATTGCTTGCTCTGGCTTGATTGGAGGCCAATCTTTTACCAAACAGTACATCTGCGGAAAAGAAATCCAAGCATATGTCATATGTTCACATTGATTAGGAATAAGCTATAATACAGTCCTGTTAAAAGGTATCATCAGACACAGAAACTGCTCTGGAGTAGAAGCAGCTTATTTGTCATTCCCCTCTAAAACAACTTGGCATTAGCTGCAAATTGACTTTGTTATTTTATCCACTATAAAAAGAATAAAATCTCACCTTTAATTGTCATTGACTAATCAGTCATACAATAAGGATTCAAGTAATACATATGACCAAGAGAAAAATGGGAGACTCAGACTGAGCTTAAGAACAAGAACTACAAATCTTTTCTGGACCAGACACAAAAGATTTCATACAAAAACAGACTGATCAGCCAATTACATGCAACTTGAATCATCTAAATTTTCATTTAAGATATCATACACATGTAACTTAAGGATAAGTTCCAAAAGTTTTCTTTAAAATAATGTATTTTAAAGCTTCTTCAAACTTAAAACTTCTTCAGTGCTGTGTGTTACCTGGGCTACTTCATCTCTAGAATTCCATTTAACAGATAAAAGCAATTTGGGTAGAATTTCCGGTGTATTTACACAATAGTGTCTGTAAAAAAGAAAGTAAGTTTAGATGTACAAAATGTAGTTTTGCTTTGATAACTATCTACTACATCCCTTCAGTCTTGCACCTTTTTCTTCCTTTGTCTGCAGAGTCCCATTAAAATCATAAGGTAGCATAGTACATGGATGCATGCAGTAAAGCAAGACTACAGCAACGGGGAAATGTAAATTACTTCAACAACTTGTCTCCAAGGGTTTCTGAACTAACTCATACAATACTGCATGCTAACACAGGGAGCAGAACAAGACAAGCATGAAGTATTTGGAGTGAAGTTTGACTGTGACAAAAAGGCTTTTTTATTTTATTTCTTTTAAATACCTGTGGCTCCAAAGAAAGTCCTTCTCTTGCTCAGTGATTTCAGACAGAGGATCTCGTGTACATATAGCTCGCAGCTGCTCCTTGTCGCTTTCTCTTAATTCATTATCTCTAGCTATTCTGTTACTCTGAAGAGAGAAAGAGGTACATTAGCCTCCACACATTGCATTCTGTTGTCATACAACCTACATGAAGCGACATATTTTAACAGCATAGCAACATTTATAGCCTATGTCATGCAACATTATGGTGCCATTTCCCCCATACAAGTGAGGACCTGCAATATTAAAGAGAGAGAAATATGAAAGACTTTTACAGGGATTTGATTTCTACTACCACTTTAGTCAAAACTGGGACAAGAAGAGATATTTCAACTGAATCAGCTGTGTAGAGAAACAGTTGCAGTTGACATCTAAGGAATAACAACACCAAGCGTAGAACAAAGTGAAACAGGTCACTTCTGTCTTCAGTTTTGAGATTGCAGACATTTGCTGAAGTGGTAAGCAGAGTATGAGGGGAAAAATCTAGGTGAATGAAAGTGAGAACACAACAAGAAAACTTAATGAAAGAGAAAGACTGGAAAACATTACCCAGAATTAGTTTAAGATATTCCCCAAGAAGCACATGCAAAGGAACTGATACACCCTGCAATTAAATTTATCTCAGACTTTGTTTATTAGAACCAGCTTAAACCTATGGCAGGGATTAAGACTCAGTCTACTTGATTACTCATGGCCTGTTGCACCAAGTTCAATTTCTCCTCTAACTTCCATCTCTTAGTTCATGTAATCTGTTTGTTTTACAAGTAACATATGATGCAGTTTCTAGTGTTGCAACTACAGAACCAATAGAGGTTGCAAAAAACCCACGAATCTTAAGGAGTCTAGTATTCCTTTTACTACAACTGTAATAAACAAGTTTGGTGCTTAAGATGAAGCTATCTATGGAGAAGATTCTACTTGGACTGGACAATGTTTTCAAAATGAACACACATTTTGACATCGTTATGATACATAAGAAAATGAGTGGTCAATCTCTTTTCCAAGTTCAAAATACTTAAATTGTAGCACTTCAGAAACTCAGAATTCATACTGAAAGAAATACCTAACACCTAACACTTGTTCTACAATTTCTACTTAGTACAATAAACAAGATACTAAGCCAAAAAAAAAAAAGGACTGAGCTTCGCCTAGCAGTTTTGTTGATGGAAATTTTCAACTGGTATATATCTGTATGTCTTTAATAGAAGGAGTTTTTCCGGTAAGTCTACAGTTCAAAAAAAAATTATTTTTGAGAAATGAACAACCTGAAATTTCCAGATAGGAAAATGTAAGTGAAAGTCAAAAAGCAAACAAACAAACAAACAAAAAACAAACAAACAAAAAACCAAAACCACCTGCATAGTGGATCATAAAGCCTGTTTATGGGAAGCCCCCTAGGAAAGTGCATTTATCCTGTTGTGTTCAGTATGAAAAACCTGAAATTCTATGAATTGTGAGACAGTAAATTAGATCTAATATTTAAAAATCTTCTTTTATATTTGAAATATTTACAGATCTATAAACAATCTCTTAGAAGTATGTATTAATTGATTTTTAATGCAGTGTAATGTATTTCAAGGTGAAATGGAAAAATATAGCTATGCTGTTTGTACCATAATGAAAATATTTATGTAGAAATCATACTTCAGTGACTGCATCGATTATTTCGACCATTTTGACAAGCATTTATTTTTTCCTCTTTCAGATATGGCAGTTGCTACACAGTAATCTAGTATCTGATTTTGGATGTGTAACACATTGTCTTCCTTCTCCCTAATGTAGTTAATGTTACAGACAGCCATAAATTCACAGAGTACTTGAATATAAAAAGTTTGACTCCAGACTTGAAGATACCACACATTAAAAGAAGATCATAAAGGGAACAAATACAATATTAAGATATCGCCAGTGATACTTGAACTTACTAATCATTTAAGAAAAATGATTTAAAAGGGATAAGTTGTAAGAGGATGCTTGGCAGACAACAAGGAGGGTTGAAAGAAAAGCAGTATGAAAAAGAGAGAGAACAAAGCAGTGATATCCAGTTTCTCTGTTTCCCTGCCAACTTAGTAATTAATGAAAATACGCTTTCTCCATATTTAACCACCACGACCTCCTTCTACAATATTGTGAAGAATACCACAAAAAAAGGAATGGCAATAATTTGAGACTTTTCCTTTCTTTTTAATTCAAAGTGTAAGTTGATCATTACTTTGCCACTGAAGTCAGAGCTTATTCTCACCATTTTCTATTTTGGTTACAGATAGAACAACACAACAAGTCAGGTGTGTATAAGTCTAGATAATGAGGAGGCTATTTTACCCAAAAAACCCAAATCCAAAACAAACAAAACCTCCTTAACTTCAGTTCTCAACCCAAGATAGTTAGAAGTTTACCAATACTCAGACAGTCCCCCTAACCCTTCTGTGTATCTGCTCCACTCCTATTTGAAAACTTCATCTGCCTTTGAGACTACAGTTCTTCAAAAAAGCAGTACAAGTTATGCACTGCATCATTTTTTACTGTATGTTCTGAGATGTACCTCTCCTCTGCTTCCTCAAACTCAATCCAGTAATATTTTTTTTACTTTGCTTTTGTTCTCCAATCCAAACTGCAGATAATACTGTTGTACTCTTCTTCCACTATTTTTTTCTTCCCTCCACACCTACACTACCAGCAAACTATAGTCTCTCTCTTATACTACCTTTGAAGTCTAGCCTGTATTTACACAACTAAATTGTCAGATACTATGACATAAGACCAGCAGAAGCTCTGGGTTTGCTACAAGTTGCTCAGTACCTCAAGAACAAAGGCCTATCTGGTCAAAAACTGGTATTACACACAAACACTGGTATTACACACAAACACAAGAAAATCTCTTGCAAACTTGCAATTAGAGCTACTTAAGAGCACATAGTTATAACTGGTCAATTCAATAATTTAGGAGTGTTCAGTTCTTCTTTGAGGCTAACATTCCAAAGACTGCTTTTCAATGCCTTTAACTATCTGCTGTCCAGTTTGAATATACAAAGATTTAGCTTTAAGTTTTCAAATGAGTTCTGAGTTACAGTAGTTTGCCAAGAAACCAGCTGTCCTTAACTTGTTACGAGCCTTGCAGCACTCCTCTGCCACAATATATACCATAAGCAGATACCTGACTCTGTGATGGACTTCCCTTAGAGTATTGAGGAAAAAAAAAGAGAGAGAGAAAAAAAAATTGTCTTTACCATACTTATGGACCTAACTAGTCAGTAGAAAGTAAATCAGCAAGTTACAAATACATGTAGGTTATACAAGAAAGTCTACCTATGAACATCAAATTGCAACTACGAAAAACACCATCATTGAAGGAGAATCACATTTTGCAAAATTCAAGCATGTACTTTTGAATTAACTTAATTATGCCAAAGAGTCCCTAACAGTTTGCATGGTAAGACAGTTCTTTAATATACTTTGGTTGATCAGTGAAACATTAATACATTTTCATTGGTACTATAAAGGAGAACATATTACTCACTTTGCTAAACAGCAGACGAAAATTTGATTTATTCTATTACAATAAATCAGGATACACGAAAAAGTTTTCTTTACTAACATGCTTTAAAAATGCAAATACTTTCAAGTTATAGTAGTTAGCCTTGGAAAGTGAGTTTGCCTTACCAGCCCCGCATAGCTGTAGTTAAACCCTAGTTCACGTGATATAGTCCAGTTGGCATGTTCTTCAATCACCGTCATATCTGGAAACTTTACAGGATTGCTAAACCAATCAAATTCCAGCTCTAAACATGGAGTTTCCTATGTAAAGGAAATTTAGATTACTTTTTCCTGTGGAATGATACAATTCAGAATATAGCATATTTTGAATAGATACTCCTAAGGAAGAAACTTGCATGCAAATACTTACTTTATTTGGATTTGATCCAGTAACACCAATAGGATTCAACAAATCCTCCAGCCCATGAGGTACTGCCCAAAGATTCAAAGCCATTTTCCCAGATACAAGAGTGTCTGTGTAATCAAACATGTTTATATTTCCCCAAGCCAATGGACAGTGTTCCTTAAAGAGATTAATGATAATTTCTCAGTTTCATCCATTAACTACAGCACAGTAGTACATTTTCAAGTAAGAAACAGATTGAAGATTTTTACAAATGTAAATATATTCATAGTAGTTCAAAGTTCCATCTGACAGAGAGAAATCAAAATCTTTTGATTGGTAAATAGCTACTATTTTCCCTACGTTTAAACTCTAGCTAATAGAAAATGAGCAGGTCTAACCATAAAAATAGAAGTGATAGACATGCTCTGAATGAACTCTTGCTACTTTTTCAAGCAGTCTTGGGATGAGGAGGGAAGCAGCAGCAACTGGATTCAGGAAAACAGCACAGTAAATCTTGCTACCACAAGATTAATACCACATCAGTTAATCAATTTAAGTTGGCAAAGAGAGCAAATAATTAGAGAAGTAGGGTTATATCAGAAGTTCTCTTGGGTCCCTTTCAGTAACACTTGTTTAGTTCCACTTTTTTGTGGTACTTCATATATCAAACATACCACTTAATATACTGGTATTTACTGTTCCATGGCATCTGAAATTATGGAACTCAATCTCTGATATTAAACCCCTCCTGGGTGAGCCAGGAGAACTAATACTGTAATTAATGCTTCTATGCAAGAGCAAATTATTATATACCTAGATTAACAGAAAATAGGTCGTGGAAGTTATATCATATTTTTCTCTTCAACTCTTCTTATTCACTATTACTACACCACCTAACCTCTGTGCCAACATATGTTATGCCATTCTGCAGAATGTTATCAAAACATTTACTAATATTTGCCAGCATTTTCACCACACCCAAAGTAACCAAAGATTTGTAAATTTATTGCTACAAAACGTGGTTCCAGACAAAAACTAGATAGTACACATTACACACAAGAACCCAGAATTTAGACCCAGAATTTAAAAATGCTAGTAGCTGAAGTTAAGCTCTATATTTAGATACTTAAAATAACTGTTTGGGATCTTACCTCGAATGTTGAAACAGCAAAAGTTCTACTTACTTTAAAAGCAGAATCCCAGCATAAATACCGCTCTTTTTAAAATCAATAGGTAAGTAACTTTTGGGTTTAGAAATTTAAGTTTAAAAACATTCACACTTTAAAAGATTTAACTTCAATCATTTCGTCCAGTGATATAGTACAGACATGACATACAGTGTTGAATAGGTAAGGTTTTTTCAATGCTTTTTCATTTCTGACCACCAAAAAAGTGGTAGTCAGAACAGTATAAAAGAAAAAAGAAATCACTACTTTAATCAGATCTAAAACAAACCTGTCACTAAGACCCATTTCTAGGGCAGTGTTTACTAACTATGTTTACAAACTTTATTTTTGCTTGTTACTGTGATAAAGCTATGAAGTATTTTACCTCTTTAGCACCCTTCCGGCCTTTAACAGAACAGATTGAAAGGCAGAGTCGAGCAGCACGTGGAAGATCGGGAATGTACATGTCATATGATAGCCATTCATTCCATCTGTAACATTTAAAAAACAGAATAAAAACAGGTTAAAAGAGAGCACTGAAAATACCAGGAAGCAATCAGCAGAATAAAAAGCATGTGTTATATTTCTCCCTGAAGTCTACCTGAAGGGGATGCCTTCTTACTGAAGAAGGGTCCTCTGATATGCCTTTGACTACATTTGTTATCTTCGGGAAAGAAAACTTCCCCAATTAGTCTTCTAGCACCAATACTGTTTGAACAGTCATGCTTGTTTTAGTTCTTAGTAACAAAAACTTAGTAACAAGTATATTCACTTAACTCACTGTCACTCCTGCAAACTCTGACTGCAACTGTCAAACGTAAGTATAATCTATGGACAATGGATTTGCTTATGTTTCACTAATGTTAACTTTAGCTTGTGAAATATTTTTCACTTCAGGGAAAAGAAAAAGCAAAAGGGGAAAAAATATAGTATAGCTTTCAGACTTCCACTAAGTTAGAAATGCTATAAAGTAAAAAGATATTTCCTAGCTGGAAATGTAATACAGAAATCAAAAGCAATATTCCTAAGTGTCCTGCAACGTCATTTTTACACACACTTATTTTTGTTAATATATTAAGTGTTTGATATACATAGAACTTGATTGGAGAAAAACGTTCTGTAACAGGGGTTGGGAGAGCTAGAACAAACAAACAAAATCTTCCAAAGCTTTTTTTCTAAATTTAAGAATCGTTTAATGTATGGATTGGCATCTTCAAGTTTTGTTGCCTACAATACATCTTGCCAGGTCTGTGACATAAAGACTGAAACTAACTTACAGTCAAACTTGAAGCATCGGAGAGTGGTTAAATATCAAGACTAAAATATTATGAAATTCCTCAACAATAACGATACAAAATGATATTTTTATAGCTGCATAAAGAAAGAAAAAATGAAACCAGTAGCAACAACAGGACACTTTCCAAATAAATGCTTAACTCCCCATGTTGCCATTAAACTGTACGGAAGTGACTGGAACAGGAAACAATTAACAATTAAGATGCAAAGAACTGCTTCAGCAGTGAGGGATACGATGTCTATGAACTGAAGCAAAAATCACAGTGAAGGCCAAAACATGGTAAATGTTAACCTCTAAGTGACTGAATTATAACTTATATTACATGGTGTCATTTATTTGTGAAAGTAAGGGCTTCTTCAAATCCTCTGTTTGCAGAATAGTAGGTTAGATATCCCATGAGATTCCAGCACACTAGAAAAATGGTAGTTCATAAAAGAAGATAGGCATTTTCATTTTGGTAACTCCTCAAGCATTCTGGAGCCTTGTGCACAGTCATTGTTTCCCCATTTTTCACTACCTTATAATCTCTCTATTATCATTAATTTAAGTAGCTTGAACCATATTAAAGCAAAACAAGTGGATTCACTCTGCTCTCAGTATGTCTGTTAACCCTAGAATTGCACTGCTGAAATAACTCTGATGTTGCTCCATTTACCACAGTAATCAAAACACAGACCGATTCTCCAGAAGCATACATATTAATTTTAAAAATCTTAAAAGTAGACTTAATCTCTTAATTGGCAGAACTGTGCATCTGAAGAGGAACTTCCAAAGTTGGAAGAGGCAGCAGCTCCCAAGGACAGCATTAATTTTCTGTGGTGTCTGTAACTGCTACAACCAATGCTAAAAGCAGCATTTTACAAGCAAACAACTGCCTTAAGCCCTTCTCTAAGGATAAAGAAATTGACAGATAAACTTTATTGATAAGTCAAATTTACTGAATCCAACCAGCCTAGTGCTGGCAGTCACATCCATGTTAAGAGTAGTTCCCATCTCTCCACACTCAGTAGTTTTGCTTTAGGATATGCTGTGCAAACTCATTGGAACAAATTTGAAGATTACACTACATTAAGTTGCTTCAGGCTGAAGGCAGAATATGAACCTGCAATAGGAACACTTGTTATTCAGCCACAGTTGAAGAAAAAACTCTCATATCTGTGCTGATTTCACAGTATTAACTAATGATTATATTGGGAGTTCAGAGGCAACTATGAACACACATGTGAAACAGATCTGTTAGTAAACAGATCAATATATTACATATAATATTACAAGACAGAATACTTGTGTTTGAATGTAATCAACCCTCTTTCTAAATGTGGTGACATGTAAAAACATTCTTAACAAAACTTAAGGCAAGCAATTCCTCGCAAGGAGCTCTACTTCAATAATGCTAAACATAGCCTATACTTCTGCAGTACTGTTGTTTAGGATGCCCTGAAAGTCAGGTTTTTTCTAGTCATTCTTAGTTTACCTGGGATTAGAACAAGGTACTCTCTGAGTATTCACATTGTCACACAAAGGCTCCCCTCCATGGTAGATACCTGTTCGAACATAGATCTGAAAACAATGTGCTGGTATTAGTACTATATTACAAGTGTTGCTGCAAACAAAGTTCTCATTCCAATCAACATGTACTACTGACTAAAACATACTACTCCTACATTTCTATCAAGTAAAAATAATTTGCAGTGTGACTTCAATGGAATTAAACATTATAAGAATCTAAAAGACTAATTCAAGGGAATTAGGCATCCCTTGAACAGAAGTGTTCCTAGCTATTGTAATACATTTTTAAACATAATCCTTAAACAGAATATGCAAGATAACAGAGACAGTTTTTTCTATTATATACTCAGTTGAATTGAACTACATAAACGGAGTTTTGTTCCATGAGATAGCAAGTATTTGGCTGAATACCAAAACTCATGCATTTTTCAGTAGTACATGGAAGTTTTCAGATACTAAAACATAGCTATATTTTTCAGAATTGAATGCTTAGATTTAAATAACTAAGTAGCCTGATTTTCTAACACGTTAAATAATGCATCTTTTCATACATAAATACGGAACAGAAAACTCAAGAGATGACCTATGAGCCGCTGAAAATGATCTATGATGCCATACAGCATTTGCCTCACCTTGTCAATGTCTCGGATGTTCACATTTACGTAGGTTGCACAGAGGATTCTTATTCTGAGAGCACTATTTATAGACCAGAGAGATTTGGCTGTAGCTTCTCCATTCATATATGGCGTAGCTGTAGAAATGCGCCTAGAATAAGATGGCATTGTAAAGGTATCCAGTGGCAGCTGAGTATATAGGCTCTCTTTAGCCATCAGCATCAGATTAGGCATGCGACCAAGCATTATACAGCTTCTTATGTACTGCAAGAAAGCAGAACCTAAATTCAGTATATTTTAATTGTATGTTCTTGGTAAACAGTGCCAAAAAGTGTTCAGGAAAATATATAAAAACATATTTAAAGCACCCTTATTAAAGCTGTCCCTTTGTGAACACCTTTTACAACGTTCTCAGTTATAACACCCAACAGTTTGAATATTTTGCTGGATAGGATCATTCAGTAGCACTTTATACAGATGTTGAGAGATATGAATAACATCTACAACAATGGAAAACTGAACTAGAGACAGAAGAGAATTGATCTGTTTATGTGCAGCATGAATTAGCCATGCCACAGGAGGGAATCAATGCAGAATGACAAGTGAGGTTTTTCTGTTAGGGCTTCTTTGCTCAGGTACAGTGCAGCTCAAAGAAAACAGACTGCTTCCTAATTAAAGCTGTTTCTGGGATCAGCTTAGCTATTTTTGCATGGTATGCTTCTGAGCTAGTCTACTGTGCAGACCTAGCTCAGGGGACTGTGATACTCCTAGTGACAGGTAGAGAGCATAAAGCAAGGGACGGTGACATTCATTTGGTTCAGCTGCACTTACCAGCTTCAGCTCAGCACTAATCTTGATGAACTCAAGCTAACTCCTTCAGCCTACCTGGTGCCCATTCAGGACTGAGTGCTGAGAGCTTTTAGTTTGCCAACAGTACTACAAAATGCAATGTGTCAAAACTGATCCAGCTCTGCACTGTAATTAGTAAACTCTTCTACAACATGGAACAGGTATACTGGATGCTCCTGAAGAAACCATGCTAGATCAAGTAAGTCTAGTGCTTGATCCCAAGATGACCGTGCAAAGCTAGTCATGTACATCTGCATTTGCTACCCAGCTCCCACAGTTTAAAGTAGCTTTCCCCATTATTCAAGGTACCCCATTCTCCTCCTCTTTTTCAACTCTTGCTGTGAGAAGTCTGGGATGTTTCTGAAAGCATCTGCTATGGTTTTGTTTCTACTGTTAAACTACTTCATTCCAAGGAGAAAAATGACACCAGGCTAGCTTACTTTTTTTTTTTTTTTTTTTTTTTTTTTTTTTAATATATATGGTAACAAATATATACAGGGATTAGCCAACTAGTTTAAAGGACAAATACACTTAGTTTCTACCTTTTAGATCAGTTTAATGAAACAGCAAGCCAGTGAAAATTAGTTACTTTCCTCTCTCACAAATTTCAATTATTTCAGTGTGCTTCAAAAGAAATCCATTGTGTTATTGTGTTACTCACCTTATACTGGCTCAGTGGGTATTTTTCTAGCAAGTACTCATCACAGCCGCACACTTTTAAAATATACTTGCCCTGGTACTCCAAGACGCAGAGTTTCAGTTGTTCAGATGACAGCAACATACTTCGTGTTTTCTTCCTAATTGCTTCAGCAATAACTTGCTCAGGCACACAGTCATGATTGATTTTTAAGGTATATTTCTGCTTATCATTGTTTGGTGAGACTATTACCCATATTACCACTATAATTTGCCCTAGAATAAATGTGAAAATGATTTCAGTATACCATTTTTGGCACACAGTTTCAAAAAGACAGAGAATTGCTTGCAATACTACTGAAAGAAGTAGCCCCAAAGTAGCTAGAGTAGTCCAAATGGCAGAGTGCTAATATCTTCTGGAAGGAGCTATGTGTATTCTGCTTTCTTTTGATTGAAGTGCAAATTCGATGCTTCTACCCCTTCCAGCAGAGAAAGTATTTTTTATGAAAAGAAAAAAGAAAGGCTAACAAGCTGTTTCTGCCCATAAAAAATAAAACTTGATTTACCAAATTATATTTCAATATTTAAAGAAGTTACTTGAATACCAAAAGGATGCAATTACAAATTTTGCTGCGTTTTTTTGAACCTATTACTAAATGATCTTAAGTGAGAATAACTCAAGGTGCAAGATGTTGACACAGTATACTAAATACACTACAAAATCCAGTGATTTCTAAAGTCTCCAGCTGTATTCTTTGATATCAACCACTGAAAAAGCATTATATTTCTACAGCAAATATTTGTTACCTTTATCTAGTTTATTGTATATGTGTTTGGGTAGTTCAGGTGAAGATTCTACATTTGGAGGACAGACATATAATGCTCTACTATGCGGTGCATTGGCATCTCGAAGATCCACTGCTTCTTTACAAACATTAAGAATATTTCTTCTGAAATCTTGTACTTCTGGATCCTTAACCATGTCAAATTCACACACAGGCATGCCAATAGCAAAACCTACAATATTGAAGAAACAAGAGGAAATAATTATAATTGATAATTAAACTAAAGCTAAAGATTTCATCAATAACAGAAATACTTTAAGCAAAATTCAAACATACAAATGAAACCTAAAATATTTGTGCATTAACCATTGGACCATTGGCTTCCACTTGTATATTTATATTGCTTTATCTCATTCAAAGAGCAACATCATTCTGAAGCTAAGTGCACTCAGCATTCCCCAAAATGGTTAGAAAATGGGTGTACATTCACTGAAAATCCTGGGAATCTTATATTACTATTCTCAATGCTAAAAACCCTTCTGGAGGGAAAGGACCAGTAAAAACTCCCTTTGAAGTCAGTATATAAAGTTTCTTAAGTGGGCCAGAGAAGCTGTGATGTCCAGTTCTCTTCAAACCAGGCCATATTATTTACCTACAATTGTCTTTTTTTTTTTTTTTTTTTTTGGACAAACAACACTATTTAAAGTGTGACAAGCAACCAAGAGATACTGATTTATCTTTTTGTGCATGAATATAGCCTGCCAAATGGAAAATTTTAATTGTCCTGATACACAGTTATCTACCCTTATCATCTGTAAGTTCCTGAACAGGTTAAGTGTTACAAAATAGAAAAAATTTACCTATGACACATTCATAGCAATTAAATGATTTAACAATTAGAAGCACCCCAGAACAACTACTTCTAGTTGACAAATCTTTGCACAGCATCATACATCTGCTAGCAACTAAGGGAAGGGGTACATTTGTAGTATCTGAAATTAAGACACGTAACACTAGTCTGTCTAGGTTTTCTCCATAGATAATGGAGAGTGATAAGCATCTCCAGAGACGATTCAAAGCATTACAACCTGTCTCTCTTCTATCCCTCGCACCTCAAGTTCCCCCCCCCCTCCAAGTTCTTTTTACAGCAAAGTGGAAAACACCCCCTCGCTTCTGATACCTTGCTTTCTAAGCAAGATACAGCAGTTGTAAAATCTGTGCTACTGCAATTATAGTTTAAGACTTGTAATTAAATCCTCTTGTACTTTTCCCTAGCTACCACAATTCTGTAAAGCATCTTTGGACATTTGATGCAACCACTGATGGTTACAGAATGCAAGTTCTGACAAATACAGATGCAAGAACCAACAAATACAACTTGATTCAATTCTTTGGTTTGTATTTTGAAGAGAAGAAACCAGATAAATAGATTAACTATGTTTAAGAACAGATTATCTCACCTATTTCTCTATTAAGAATCTTTTCTTCTCTGTTACCTACTGGTTCAATGACTTTTAGAAAAGGTTGAAAGAGCCGCAGGTCACAAAGTCTCCGTGTTTCATCAAAAAATTCTTCTCTTTCTGCTTCTTGGGTAACACTTACAAAAATGTAAGATGATTCATCTTGAAGGAGCTGATAGAGAGGGTATTTTCTTGCTTCTTTAAAGAGTTCATGTTTAATAGTTAGTAATGTGGCCTCACGGAGGCATTCTAGAGTCACTATCATTCCATTTGGTAGAAGACACTCCACAAGGATCCTCGGTGGCATCAAGTGGATGCCCCATAGTTCACCAGATGATGGCCGTGGAGGCATTTTTTTGGACTTCTGATGATTTTATAATGGAAAATTTTCAAGTAGTGAAAGTAGTGATTTGTATGAACAAACCTAAATGAAACCAAGAAATTTAAACATTAAAATTTAAACTGTAAACATTACAAGGAATTTTAAATAAAAAACTGTTCAAACGCCTCTTATATTTTTAGCTGAATATTAAAAGATATATTCTTTTCTTTGTTCTGAGACCTGCTACCTTGGCCAGATGTCCCAGATTTCTTGTAATAAAACTTTAAATTTCCTTCTCTTCTGTGTTCATCACTCTTAATTTTACAGAGCTCCCTACAGCCTCTTTTTCACAATAATCCTAGACTATTTAGTCCTCCTCTGCTCAGGTCATTCAATGTTTTTGATAATCCTTGACACCTTTTTTGTACCTTTTCCAGCTTTACTATATCCTTTTTGCAGGGTGAGGGGGGAAACTACCACAGCTTCACAGAATACCCAAGGTGCAAGCGGAGCATGCATTTACATGGTGATATAATAACGTTTTCTGTTGCTTTCCTAATTAATCCTATTAAATTTGCTTTTCTAATTGCCACAGAGCATTAAGAGATTTTCACTGAATGATCTATCAGAGACCTAAGCTCTTATTCCAGAGCATTAAGTTACCTCAGAGGCCATCATACATTATGCAAAGCTTTAATAGTGCATTACTTACACTTAGCCCAAAATTTCATTAAATTCAGTATTTACAATATCAGAGGGTATCAACTGACATCCAGGGAACAGTCCATCACACCTCCTTCATCAACCAAGTATTCTGAAAGCAGAGCACTAGGATAACTATCGGGTTACTATTCAAAAAAGCTATTCTTAGTCATCTGCTTAAAGAATCCGCTTACAAATGTCCCTCTATCTTAGTTTCTCTTCTTTAATAATGGGGAAAAAAAAAAAAAAAAAAAAAAAAAAGAGAAAATTTAACTTCACAACCCCTTCTGTCTCAGAGCTTTCCAAAAGCTCTGACCGCAGGGAAGAAAGGATGCTATGCTTGCCCTTTGCTCAGCAGATTGGGGAAAGAAGTCATGACTCTCAGCTTCACACTTCCCTTTGTATTTATTTAAAGGAAAAGTTGTCTTCCTAGTATCTCCAGTACTTGCTTTTGCCACACTTCAGTTCTTAAATGGCATGAAAATGACAGTATTTTCCCAAATCCATTGCCTCCTAATGAATTCAGGACAGCAATAGTGCTCTAAAGTGCCACTGCTGGATTAGAAAAATGCTTTTCCACTCGCATCTCATGCATATTCAGAAGTGTTTTTGCTACTATAAAGAACTGACTTCTTTTTTTAAAAAAAGAGCTTACACTCTACAGAAGCTATTTTACTTTCCTCATCATTGCAACAGTCTCAGTGAGCAGATGCTGAAATGGTAAGTTCTAGGCACATTTAGTGTATATAAAGAGCCAAACTTGAAAAGCTTACAGTTACAAAACTTTACAAATGAGCTAAAATAACACTATTCAGAGTAACTTGGAGACTTCTGAATTACTGATAACTGTTTTGGTTTACAGATAAAAAGAAACAGACAGAACATTAAATAGGATCTTTTTGATCAGCTAAAGCATGATACAGATTTCCTCCCCATAAAGCTGAATCACATGCTTATATTTACATTTCTTAATTACAAGCATAGGCAAAAACACATTACTGTTAAGGAATATACCCGAGTTAAAAGCAAACAAACCAAATAAGAACTGGTAATTGTAAGAACTTTTCTGTCCACAGAGACAATGATATAAATGGACCACAATCAAATTAAATATTCACAGTACAGACTGAGTTTATTCTAGCAGCCTTTCAAGTTCAGTTCCATAATCCTGTTCAGGCTTCTCTGAATCGGTGATTGTAAGATCACATCTTCTCCCTGCCCAAAGCAGGAGCTCTCATTCTTCACCATGCTGGCACTGGTACTCCCGGAACCAGCTCAATAAAGGGTCCAGATGGATTAAACTGAAAGAAAACTACTCACTTTTCTTTTTCCTGGGTTAGCTTCTCCTGTTTCAGCTGTCTTACCGAGTTCACCATGGAGTCAGATGAACACTAGGGTCTATACAAGGGAAGGAGCAGAACTGTAACACTGCTGAGCCAGCTCAACTTCAGAAACCGCTTTCAAAGCAAATTTTTTTTCCACCAACAATTACTAACAAAGAAATGGAGATGGGGTGGAGGAGAAATAAACCAAGTCCTTTCAGACAGGTGTCTTTTCAGAATAAATTTTACTCTTTGGCTTTTTTAAAAAAATTCAAGTGTTAAAAGCTAACTCAGTACATTTATTTAGAGACTGCCAAAGGTCCAACCTACAAATCGCTCTTTTTAGAGCAAAGCAGCTTTCATTTTAAATTGGAAAACAGACATTTGCTGGAACCGTGTATATAGTCATTCTGTGTGCATATTCATTTTGCTTGTACATGTAAGCACGCCTCCAGGATTTGGATTTGGAAAGCAAAAACGTAAACAGAAACAGTTTTGAAGTACAGTTGGCAGCCTGTGTTTCTGCACACTTTCAAATCTGGAGGGCTGCCTAAAATAAATAGAATCAATTATGTTCTTCGACAGTAAAAGTAGTATAATTTTAAGAGAATTCTAGACAGATGTTATTTAGATCAAATTCAGGGTACATGCAAACACTTCAAATGAATGCTATAACCACACCTGCCATCCCTGACCTTCCAAAAATATACTTTAAACCTTTTTCCCTGCAAAAAATTCCAGGATGCCACAGATGTCCCACAAAGGCCAAACTCAAAGCCACTCGCTGATCAAACTATGTTGTGTTGAATTGATTAGAGCCTTCATGACGCATCTTCTATCACTAACCTTACTATGCACCTAACATAGGAGTGATCACACTTTGAAACCGCATTCAAAAACTAAAATACATATGGAAGAAGAAACAGGGAAGTTGTACTACACCTCTCTCAGAATACCAATTCCTACTTGCTTCCCTATAAACACACTATCACATTAATGCTAACTTACATATTTCCCTAAGGTAGAAATTTGCTATAGTCAAACAATTCTCAAAAGAATTCCTTCGCCCGTGTGGAATGGAGGTTGATGTGGAAGAAATTCAGCAAGAACTGTACCACAAGAGAGGCAAGATGGTTCCCAAGCTTAGTTTGCTTAAATATCATCATCACAGAAAGTACTTCTTTGAGCTACTGTACAGTTATGATCAGTCTCCAGTCCTTACCCTTGACAGAGAGGAGGAATTTTCACCCCCCCCCCCCAATAAATGCAGTACTCGTCCATCTCTACCTTGGTGATAATGTTTTTGCATAGCACCCATGGTTTGTGAAACTCTGCATGAATCACCTGCATCTACAACCAGTCTAGAAGCTACGATCTGGAAATCGTCTTTAGATCAAAACCGTAACTTTCTGAACCTTGGGAGAAACTCTTTTGCCCACAAAGTCTTGCTTTACAGAAAAGGCGGCGCTGGTATGCAGCAGACTCAACAGCATACAGTACCACAGCACACTTGCACAAGCAAACACAAGTAATGCAAACACAGAGCAGATGGGTTGTATGCATGTAAGCATGGTTTTCCTTCCTCCCTCTCAACACTCAGAGTCCTGTTAACATTATCCTATTAACATATCCAGGGCTAAAATGTATTGGTGATATATACTGGCAAATTTATCAAACTAAATACAAGAACATTTATACCTGCTGATTGAGAAGCATTGCTAGTATGTGGGCTATAACACAATGTACTGCTATTTTACAAAAATAAAAAAGAAAAATTCTATTTTTCTCACAAAACAGAAATAAAACAAAATGAACTTGAGTCTAAAATCCACATATATGTTCTCCTACAGACAGCTGAGACTATTGTAGCCATTTCTGTCACACTCTTACACATCAGAGCCCTGTGCATCCATAGCTCTGTGGGACACCCTGGTAGTATTTTTCCCACTGTTAAGTGTTCTTTGTACACAACATTTTGGCTAGAAGAATCTCAGAAACATGAGTGCTGCCGATCTAAATTTTTCATATCTTGTAGAAAAAGGACTGTTACCCTTCAGTATATATGGAATCTAGATTATCAAATCAAGCAAGAATACATAAATGAACTTTTATGAATTTCTCCGCTAGCAAATGTGGAGAACCACTCCTTCCTAAGAAGGTCACTCACTCCTGCAGATACTCTGTTTACAGAATAGATGAGTGACTCGACTTTCGCAATCTAGAGATTACTCACAAACATTCTATCAATTCCACATGGATGTCAACATTTGGCAATCACGATATAAATACTACAGTCAACTGATGAGGCTTTTTTCTGTTTGTAATTTATCTGTGGGCAAGTTCTGGAAAGAGGGATGCTCCATTTAATAGTAATATATCCGTCTTAAAAAGCAGGTTGTAGACCCATTGCCCAAGTCTATGGGCCAGTCTAGGGGAAAACATCATTTTGTTCACTTTATGCTACTGATAAACTAAGATAAGTCTCCTAATAACCCTCAATTATTCTTCAGCCTTTGCAAGAAGGGAAACTCTTCCACCTATTACGTACCAACTGGCAAAAATCTGATAAATATAAAGAAAAGTCAGAAGTAGAAATAAACTGTGCTGAACCACTGCATTAAACACATTAAATGTGGGATGCTCATGCAAGAAATTACCACATCCTAAAAACGGAACCATGTAATCCTGCACTGCTATAAAGATCAGCTAAAGTTTCAAAATCAATCCAAAAGGTACTCGATACAACTTTATTAGTCTATACTTGAAACTGAATTAGTTATTCAATGGACTATTATACCTAATTGAAGTCTATCAGCTTTTCCAATTGTAAGAAATTTCATTACATTGCTTTCAAAGACAGGACACAGCAATGACCTGTAATATTCTGTGGTATCTTCTGTATCAGAGTTGCTCGTTAGAATGTGTGTGTAGATTTACTTTCTTTTCCAGTTACAAATTTCCTTTAGACTATTACCATTTTCTTCTAAATAAAAAAGCCTTCTTCTTATTAAACATTCCAACTATTTGTATGTGTTCTGGTTAAGTTTACTTCCAGGGGCAGCACTTTTCAGAATGCAAAGTTTATATTCTGTTTTGGCTCCAAAATTCTATTCTTCTGCTGTGTGACAAAGCAATAAAACTGTTTCAGACTAGATATTTTCATTTCGGTCCTTTGTTCTTCCCGCTTGCCAAACTGGGATTTTCCCAAAACCCAGAAGACTAGCAGAAAAACATCTGAAATTGTCCTCTACTGCAACACTATGCACAGATTTAAACAGCAACAGTACTGCTTTGTTTATAATAGAAAGCAGAATAAGATGATTATATCCCAGTTACGTCTTTGCATTTCTTGCATATCACTTTCACCTTCGTTATTTCACAACAAAGGAGCAGATAGGCAGAGTGCTTATCTGATCACAAAGAACAGCTCACAGGAAACAAAAAGGATTTAACACTATCCAAAACCCATCCTCCTAGGATTTTATTTCCTTCTAAAACAGACAGGCAAGTATTTTCAAACGCTACCAATTTTATTTGTAGTTATCTACAGCTTTTCTTTCTTTTTTTCTTTCTAACAGTGCTGAACATCTTTGCTCTGTTCCAGTCAGAATTACAATTGCAGTCTCTGTAGAAGCATCTTCAGAATTTGCACTACAGCAGAAATACAACATTGTTTTTTCCTGCATAATGAAATTTTGTCAGAAATTAACAAAATAAAGTTTTAGTTTAGTTATGTATGAGAACACGGTCTGACTGTGCTTCAGAATTGTGACTTCATAATATTTATCTTAAATGCAGATATTTATTTCGTTCTAGACTACAATATTCTTGCATTCTGGTTGTACTGAATTTCAGATACCATGAGTAAAATCAAGGGGGAGATCATACTGAAGAGAGAAGTCACTATAAAGTATTGTCTGAGAGGGAAGAAAAAAAAGTTACTGAAAAATTTTAATATCAAACATCTGAAATGAAAACAGATTGAAGGGTTAAAAAAAAAAAAAAAAAAAAAGAGCGAGAAAGAGAGAGAGACTTCAAAGCCCCTAAATTTACTGCTGTTGCATCCTGAAATTTAAGAAAAAAAAATCTTTCTAAATTCTAGGGTTTTGATACTGGATTTTGTTCAAATCCTCTTGCTCACCATCCCCTATTGATGCAGGCATATTGTTTATAACTTCACTCACTATCTGGGAGCCATGATCACAGGATCATGGGAAAGAAGTATTTGCAAATTGCTGGTGACCTCTACAACTCCCACTATAACTGTACTTTTCCTCTAGGGATCCTATGACATATGAAGAGCAAAATATCTGTCCTAGAACATTTTCTTCCAGTTAAAAACACTTTTTTTTTTTTTTTGTAAACAAAAGGAAGCCGAGAAACAATTACTTTTTTTAGTCCAAAATCATTCAATAATTCCACTTCCAGCTTTACTTTAACGAGACAAATTTTGTATTCATAGAAAATAGTAGTCATAAAGCACCATGAAGAATTTGATAGGCACTATTCTCTCCCAACATTTCACATTTCTGTTCACTTGTACTATTTAAACCATTAGTTTGGCTCACTATGCAGCAAGATGAAAGTTATTCTCCCATCTGACTGTGTTCTGGCTGGAGCTATTCCACCACACCTAGGTGTGCACGCCAAAGCTCGGTGACCTGCACCCCAACTCTTTCAAGGTGCTGAATTCAAAAGACTTAAAGGCAGGCAACAAGATCTGAGCAACAACTTA
Organism: Rhea pennata; assembly: GCF_028389875.1. Lineage (NCBI taxonomy): Eukaryota > Metazoa > Chordata > Aves > Rheiformes > Rheidae > Rhea > Rhea pennata. Next base: position 8,801,232 of record NC_084671.1, on the reverse strand, counting down.
TTTTGTAGCATTAGAAGTAAGTTATAAGGTTTTCCTCTGACTACCTACCTTTATATTCTTGTTTTAAATAGGTGGCAAACATTTACTATATGAACATCAGAGAACATGAACCAAAATCACACCACAAACCGTATTCTCCATGCTACAGACATTAAGGGCTTCGATTTCATTTTTTTCATGTAAAAATCCTCTATTGCTTTTGGAGATTAGTACAAGACAATGAAAACAAAAGATTATTCTAGAGTTTCTTTCATGAAACTAGATTAGACAGGCAACAAATACTAAAGTATCTCCACCTTAAATAATGTTGTTTACTCTTCTTCCTATGTTTCTTCCCATCCTCCCACCTTTTGAGGATATTTGGAACCCAGACAGTAAACAGGATCTTCAAAAACAGGAAGTGCTGGCACACAGACAAGGACAAGAAGTCAGAGTAGAGAGAATCCAGGTGCTCTGCTTTCTGTCCTGGTTCGAGTCTTTACCTAATGCAAAAACCTACGTAATTCCTGGTGCTGATCTCCCCCAGGCACGTCTCCTTGGCTTTTAGGAGCACTTCTTTCCTGCAATAAGACGATCTGCTAGTTCTACTAAAAATTTCCTTTACTGTGACATATGCGTAGAACAGCAGGTAAAGAAATGCGGTAAAACAGTGGAGGTATTGCAGTCCTCAGACAGCTTAGCTTGAGATCAACATACCTAATAAAATCATCAGTAAGGTTCAGTCTACAATGATCATCTCACCAGCTCACATGGATGGAGGGCACAGAGAGAAATGCACACGTTCGTAAGACAACTGGACTGAGATTAAGCCAATCTCTGCTTACTTACATTTAACTTCATTCGAATAAGACCCACCCTGTAAGCCACTCCTTTACTACATAGGAAAGCCCCCCAAAAACACCAGCCTCAACAGATTTTGGGTTGCACCCTGTTGTGTACTTCTCATAAAACATTTATTAGAATGAAGTCTCACAGCCACTTCAAGTGGAGATAAAGAACCTTTCCATACTGAAAGAACTACTCCAGGGTCTTAAAGCAACTGGCATATAAAAATTTAATTTGGGGATGGCAGTGAGTAGCAGTATTTTTGCAAATTTTTAATGTTAAGCATAGAAAACACTGAACTAGAAATTTTTCTGTTCTGTAATCCAAACATAAATTGGCTTTTCATTAATTCCATCTTCCCTAACTCCTATAGCCAAGCAGCATATGTAGAAATATGGGTCTAGTTTGCAGGGGCTTACTGGATGCAATTTTACTTCTGACAGAACATTTGTAAGGATCCATGTACCTCAGCAAGAGGCATGGAAACAGTTTTTCTTTGTTTTAAGCTTTCAAGTTAAAAAAAAAAAAGGTTTTCCATTGAGGTATTTCTTAATTCACTTTTTAAAAATTATCTGTTGAGAGAAGGCAGCTTGTGAAAGAGTTAATACAAAGGCAAATACTAGATGAAAAATTCAGATTCTGCTGGCTATACCTTCTTGAACTATGAATGGCCAAAGTGAATAATTCAGCAAAGATGGTCCTATGCAGGTGTAAAGTAAGATAAAGTAAGATAAGCAAGCGAATCCAGTTCTTTGTGAGCAGTTTGACCCCTTGCTGGTAGTTGCCTATTTCTACACAACCTACAGTCACCACACTGAAAAGTGGTGGCTTTTCAGAAGTCATTTAAAAATAATGAAGCATGACTCTGTAGAAGATTTGTTTGCGATACAAAGTCACTCAGTGATCTTGAATTCGGTATTTATTTAGCAATATATGATAAACTTGTCAGATGATGAGCACTAACATTTTCCCATAAAGAGTAGTAACAAGCCTTTACTGACTACAGCAGCAGGTTGAGACTGTATTTCTTATCCTTGTGCACCAAGTGTGTGAGGTGCAAAGCAGGATGCTGCAGAGCTACAAAGCATTTGCCTCCAGTACATACTCCTACAGGACTTTACCTGCTAAAGGGCATGGATTTTCTTTCTTTCTTTCTTTTTATTTTTTTAAATTTTTTTTTATTTTTAATGGGTGTTGCACCTAAGTGCCTCAGAAGATTGGGTCTTCTATGAGGGATAGCAGAAATTATTAATTACTGATTTTGTAAGCAAATTTGACTGCTGCATCTAAGGTAGAAACTAGCTTCCCTGGAACTTCAAGTTCTTTTTTACTGTTGTTGTATGCAGTGACCCAACTTAGCTCTTGTTGAATAGCACTTCTCTCTGCACTTGCAGGTTAAACTCCAAAGCAACAATTTGACTTCTGAGACGCTAACATATCCACAAGATGTGTGTTCAAGCAGTGCAAACAAACATCACTCACTGTGGCTACGTATGTCATTGTGCTTTGCATGTTTCAGCCTGAAATATAAAAAAAGTAGTTATGGTAAACTGTGACAAACAGTCCTTCCTCCTGTTTAATTAAATGTTTATCATTTCTGTGTAAGTCTGTTCGAAGCATTTGCTTTGCAAACTGTATGTTCTGCAAACACTAAAACACTATTGCAAGTGTGGGCTACTGAGACATTAAGCTTGTTAATGGTGTATCTCTTTTTCTATACTTTAAGCTCTTGCCCACGTTGCTTCTCTGATGAGGTTAAGATATGAGCAATTTGTGCTTACTATATCTGAAAGAAACTGCTAATATTTGCCTAAATAGAAAATATTTATAAGCAACATGAACTTTCCACAGAAAAAAGTGACATAAGCTCATAGGTATTTACACAACGAGCATTAGCAACATCTGTTCAGTAATTTCAAGGTTTCTAAGCTTCCCTGCTTGAAAAGTCACTTCCATATCTGTAGCAAGTTAAATGCTTCGTGACTAAGGCACACATAGCCTATCACTGCAATTCTTGTAAAGAGGACTGTAGTGATAGGCAACTTTAAAGGGACAGGATTTTCCTTAAGGAGGGAAAAAAAAAAACCAACAACACACCCACACAGATACTGTTGGTTGTCAGTCACTGCTATTAAAATAATTTCATACATCTGCACAAACAAGGAAGTACTTCAAATACAAGATTCTTTGGGAACAGTTTGTTAATGTTATTGTAGATGTGTATACTCAAAAAGACATTTTCAGCCTGGTGAACTTCAACTTTAGGATAGAACAAAAAATTATGAAAGTCTAAATAGCACAGATTTAATTTCAATCTATAAAAACCACCAATTAGGGAAGAGCGGATACATCACAACTTTATTTAATATGTGCATATATTTATATATTTTAAGAACTTGCCCACATACTAGGACAACAAGAAAGATTAGAAGTTGTAGTCATGGTTATACTTCTCATATCACTTTGTAGTTCCTTGTGATACTTTCCTGCCTGCTGATGTACAATGAAAGGCTTTGAAAAGGGGTGATGAAAGAAGAATTGCAGAGCTGGACTGCAAAGTAATTTGACAATACTTGTAAGCAGAGTTTCTGCTGTTAGTAATAGCTTTTGTTCTCCTCTTCTTCAAGTATAAACTATACACTCTCATTGTTCATTGCCTCCCATTTTCTTTCTTAATCTCTTTGCAATAGTTGTCATCTTCCTCTACAGGTCAAAAATATTCCAAGGTTGGAGATATCAGAGATCAATAGAGGACTGCTGAGCAATAATAGCTACATCAGTGCTTTATCCTCCAATTCAGAGCAAGTTGAAGAGGAACGCAAGTTGTTTATAATTTTGCTCATCACAACTCAGTTAGCAGTCGAGCACAAACAATGCACGTACGCATTACCTTCTCAATTAAAATGTTAAGATCCACTTTAAAAATATCTGCCACATATTAAGAAGTTCATATAACTGGTCAAAGATATTCTCTACAATGAGAGCATCTTAATTAAACATGCTACTATTTTACACCAAAGCATAAACATAATTTAATATGAAAGAAATAAAAATTCATCTTTGTAATAGACTTGCTAGGCTAAGAACGTCACCCACAGGCACACTCTGGACACATCTTCAACTGCACACCACAATCAAGACTACTCAAGCTGTCTGGGTCTTGCTAAAAATTAGCTATTCCACTTAAATGCCAGAGGTTTTCTTGGGACAACTGCTCTTCTGCCTTACTTAATGGCAAAACTGAAGGAGGTTTCACAGAGCATGTAATTGCAAGATGACAACATACATTGTATTAATCACTTCACTCCCACCAGTGGAGACTACTCTGATAACTGATAAGTAGAAATGGTTGCTCAACATCCATATAAACCTTTTCAGAATCTGTCAGAAGAGAAGTTTTCAGGTTCATTACTATCACCTCCACTCTTATAATTCTGCCATAGCATTTGCTGATTACTGTGGTCATAGCTGGGAATATGAGCACAAACACAGTTTGTAAAGAAGGAGATACGTTATGTAACCAAAGCCATTTAATGACCACAAAAATCATATTTTTCAGTATTTGGAGTGGAATTTTTTTATTTCTCTATCTGAAAGGAAAGTCTACCAAGAAATGTTTCCTTATGCTTGTACTATTAGCTTTAATTGTCAAAACTATGTTTGCTGCCAGGAGCGCAGTTAAGTGTTTTCTGGCCGTAATGATAAATTAATTAAATGGCATAAGCACTTAAATTTGATAATAACATACCACATTGCACAAGATGTAGTTGTGAAGTTTGAGAAAGAAACAATTCATCTCCACTCTGCTTGCTTGGTAACCAGTCTTTACTCTCTGATCATTCTTACTTTGTGCCTGCAGCATCATATTTTCAGCGCTTAGTTCACTTGCACCTATACAGTGATTGGTCTCATCTTCCTAGAAAACGAGCAGTCAGAAGGTCTCAAGTTACAGGGAATTCTGCTCAAACTCTTAGATTCTGATCATAGAAGAGACAGGTATTTCTACTTACGGCTAATTAGTCTCCAATGAAGTGCTGAATTTTGAGCATTTTCTTCTTCTCTCAATACCACTTAAGACTTCTTACATTTTGAAGAGGTTAAGAACTGCTTGTTTCTTTGTTGCCTGCCAATAGCTGAAAGAACGAATTAGGCTGCAACAATGAGTAATTTTTTCATGTGTGCACGTGCACCTATGCACACGCTCACACAGCAGAGATAATATCCTCCACAAGAACTCAGGGCTAAACAGTTGATTAACACACTATTTTCCCAGATAACAGCTGGAACCTGATCAGAAGGTCTATACTTAGTCTATGCTTCTGGAAGAAGCATGACAAATTAAAAGCGAGAGTTACGATGAGGAACAGTCTTGGAACCCACTGAAGAAGAGGCATTCGGCACTGCATTAAGTACTGGCAAAAGTCTTCTTCTAAAGCATCAATATCATTATTTTATGGGCTGAATAAGGACAGTGCATACTTTTATCCTGAAGTGCTAAAAATAACCAGTTTAGAAAATCTTTGAGCATTTTTTTTTTTTTTTTTTTTAATATATATAACCCAGCCTTTGACAGTAAGCTCATCTGCAGATGCCTTTGCATGGAGACAGACAAAATGCCACCTGAACTGCAACAGATTCCACTTTTGCATTTCTCTTTTGTTAATACCTCCCTCTAGATATACCCAACAGGAACAGCCAAGACTAAGACTGAGATACTGCGTATCAAATAATTCAAGCATCTTTGTACATGTGGCACTGGTAAGCTATGCGAGAGCTGACTAGCTAACCCCTTTAATAATCAGTATGTAAATAACAAGATCAGTTAAGTCTTAACTACAGATAAATTTTTAGACATGCTGTACAATCTAGGAGGCAACCTTACAGTTCTCTTCCCTTCCTTTTCATTTTGAACATTGAAAATCACCAAAGGGATGTTTCTCTAAATTTCTTGCCCTTAGAAGAGGATCACAATGTACAGCCAATAATATGACTCAGCTGTCTCAAAGTTGCAAGGAACTTTACAGTAAGTCTGAGCTGATTCAGTAAATCTCCTATATCTGACGAACATTCTGAAGTGGTGGTTCACCCTCAAAAGCTACATTTTTAAGCATTTGTAAATATTTCTTTAATCAGAACCTGTAAGTAAAACTGCCAGAGAAAAATAGCTCCTTGCATGAAATAAATGAGGATGTAAGTTAAAGAAAACATCAGTAGACCAAAGCTGCACCACTTCTTTGAGGTATACATAACTTTCTACTGGTAAAAAGTAAAGGGACATGAAAAAGAGATGTTTGAACCTACAATTCTGTTTGACCCACCTGTTTTAAACTAATGAACTAGACTAACTAGTAATTTACTTCTATTGTTGCAAGGCAGCAATATGCCAGAGCCCCACAAATCTTCCATCATTCTCTCTTCTTCAATTTTGTGAATTTAAGCCAGTTTTTAAAAATATTTCTTTTGTACATTCCTAGGGTTCAGGTACTGGAATATAACTTTTCCAAGAACAGAATAAAAACATTCCCAGTAAGTGTACTCGGTCAATCATGCATGCCTTGTGTGTTTATTCCCCTCTGTTTACTAGCTTTGAGAAATGTTATTAATTGAGAATACAACTGATGCATTCCACTATCCTTCACATTTTTGGTTTGAAATATACAGAACTGTTAGAATACCTTTCACAAACTTTGTAACCAAAATCAACTAGGAACAATACTTTTCTAGATGAGAAGCATGCAGTAGAAAAAAGTTACACTGCTTGCAGGACAGTTAAATACTGCTTAAACTGAGAACACAGATCCAGAATCATACAGACTGTACCAACTCTGGAGTACTTCTATTGTCCACAGATATGCTTATAGAATTTATAAAAACAATTCAAAAAAAGTGGGCTTTCTGTGGTTTCAATTTTTCCTTCTCCTCCAAGTTAAAAAAAAAAATAGTAATACATCAGAATATTATGTTTCATTTAACATCCCATTAACTATTCAGAAATAGAATTACAGAATAATATAGGTTGTAAGGAATCTCTGGAGGTGATTTGGACCAACCGTGCGCTCCAAACACTTCAAATATGTTTGTTGTCCAAACAAATATCAAGAGAAATTATTTTCTCTCTCTGCTGCTCAAATTTGGATTAGGATACTGCAAATAAAAAGTTATAACAACTCTTTGACATGACACATTCAAATTAAATGTCCAGTTTTAGCATAAATATTTTTGTTGCCTCTTCTAGTCATAGCTACAGTTTCAGACACGCACCATGACTTGGAGCAACTGTATGTCTGGCTTTTTAAAAAGAACAGACAAAATCTAGAAGTATGGAATGCACTCCATAAAATGCTGAGGCAAGTTAAAAAAACAAAACAAAACCCTACCTCAGCCTACACTTTAAGTTGTGAGTTGTCTTTTCATTTTGCTAAAGCACAAATAAACTTAATTCTCTCCCTAATGCTCTTCTTCCAACTCAATCACACATACTAAAAACATACACATGGCGCATTTTTTTTCCTCAACCGTGAAATTCACTACATCTCAGTGTTCTTCTAGTAATTCTAAAACTATAAGTAATAAGACAAAACTCAGTTTCAGATGGAATTTTAAGACTAAACTGGAAAGACTAACTTGGCAGTACTATTCTTGCTCCAGTTACAAATCACTTTTGAGTGTTTCCTCATTAGTATCAAAGCTAAAAAAAAAAAAAAAAAAAAAAAAATCCTAGCCTCTCTCCACCTAAGCAATAATAAATTTTCATATAGCCTATTAAGAAAGTTAAGAAAGGTTATAATGTACTGAACTAGACACAGCAAATCTACATCTGATTCCTAGCTGTACTAGATGCTGATATTTCTTACATGATTTGGAACCAATCCATTCACAATCCAATTTCCCTTCCACAAAACAAGCAAAAATCAATGGCAATAGTTCTGTATTTGAAGATGACTGGTATCTGAAAGGCATTCAGATATTTGATAACCAGAGAATCCACAGAATCCACACCAGAAATTCAGACGCCTAGATAATAAATTGCCTTTCTACGCAGAGAAGTTTAAGTTTGTACAGACTAAACATGTCAGCCCTAAGTATGTTGTCTAGCCATTTATAGATATATAAAAAAAACCCTTAAAACTCATTGTCCGAGTTAAAACTCTGATAATCAGTTTTGTTCAAAATTGCATTATACACAACCAAGCCACTAAAAAAGCGCATTTCATATTTGAATCTGAGAAGCAGCTGTGATCAGGAACATCATTCTTCCCCCATAACACTTTTTAAAGGTGTGATTTTCTTCCAGCAGCTGAACACCTTTTTACGATCTATGTGACTTGGTAAAAGAGACAGAGTGATGGCTAAGTATCTCCTGCCTTGTGCAGAAATTAATATTCTAAAGCTTCCAGACAATTTTAGAATCAAATATGCAGGAAAATAACTACTTCCCATCTGCTTTCAAACGTAGTAGTAGTTTGACTGTCAGAGAAGCAGTTAATTAAGTCCTGGACTGCCTTCAGACTTCCAGTAAAGCACAACTGCTTTGTAAGCAGCTCAGCTACACCATCTTTCCCAAAGAATACTCCCCACAAAAATTTCAGTTTCATTATCGATGGAGGTAAGCAGTAACAAAAAGCAGAACAATTTTGCCATTAACAGAACAACAGTTTGAGGTTACAGAACAGCTAAACATCTAGGCAGGGATCTGTGTGCTCAACGCAGTGCTCACAGCTCTCTTTGAAAAACACAAAACTGCCTCCAAGTTTCTAAGAAGGACATGAAGTTAAGATGTGCAAGATACATGAAATCTACTCCAACAGAGAAACTTCAATTGCAGCTCTGGAACCGCTATATTTATTGTCTTAATGAAAAAGCAGAATATCTTACGGATCTCACAAACACACAAATGTGGTGTTTCATAAATTCTTCTGTAACCACTACGAGCTTAGTTGATGTGGGGTTTGTCTACATGGTGGTATTGGCTAAAATACACTTCCAAGTAACTACTCTGGAAAAAGCTTGCTGTGGTTACTGTTTCAGAATAAAGCTATTTATTGTGAAACTTGATATTCACATGGGGTTTTATTTCAGAACAGCTCATCTAGTCAGTTCCCTGCAGCAGACAAGCCATTAAATTCCACCACTCTGGGTACTGGAATATTCCTGGGAACTAATGATGTTTATGCACAACACGAGGTGGAGTTTGTTTATAACACTGTGTTACAGAACTGCAGTGTTGAAGCAACTGAAGCAGCAACTACCAGGACATCACTGAAAGTTGATGTTGCAGGGGGAGGGGTGTGTGCGTAAATAAATAATGATTCAGATAAAGTTAGGAATTTCCTCAGCATTAGCCAGCATGAACAACTCAAAAGTTTGCTAGAACTTGAAGCTCAGATGAACGAGTACAAGTAGGTAACAGAACACAAACTCGAATTTAAGTTACTGCCTATTATTCTAATTGTTAGGAAATCTAGGTCCACAGCAATTTACTGCTCCTCAAGTTCTCTGCAGGATGCTTAAAACTGTAAAAATAATTCAATGGAAGCGGCATAACTAAAACTTTTCACTTTTAAAGATATACTTTCCTGAAGCTTATTCTGAACACACACTGCTTACAAAAACAACCTGTTACATCATATTGTTAAAATCAACAAGAAATCACACTAAGAAAAGTTACAGAGAAATAAGTACCATCAAAACAACAAAAGTAGTAGTACTGATAGCTTAATAACTTTAGCAATACTGAAAACAGCAACAACCCCCAAAAGAAAACCATCGTGCTGTTTGTATTAATTTGGTCAAAGATTTCTAGTAGGCTGAACATTAACAATGTGTGTAAGTGCTGGTAAGAAATAGTAATTTCACACTTAATAGTAACCAAATGAACAGCTTAAGATAGCATGAAAGAGGTAAAGTATTGCCCCAATTTCGCAGACAGTTTAATTGTGATGATGCTACTGTAAGTTCACTGCAAGTAGAGATCAGTGCCACTAATCACACCAACAGCGAGCTAAAAGAGGTTCTGTCATCAATGTCATTAACTTGCTCATCCATGAGGCTACACACACTTAAATAAAAGAACTGTGAAGACATTTTCTGAGGGAATGTCTATATTTCAGCACTAGAAAAATAATATACTTTCTCAAAGAAATCACAGCATGCCTTCTGCAATTCTTCTATCAAGAAAGAGTACTCAGCTATTTTTTCCTCTTACATCCCACTTCCTCCTCCCCTTCAAAATATTTCCACCCTACTGGCCATCAGCTGCTATCATAAGACAAATAAAGAGTAACACACGGTAACCTACGAGTGAGGAAATAAAAACCCCGCACTTGAAAACAACGAACCGCTCGGGTTGTTCTGCCTTTTTTCCAAAGCCGCCTCCGCGCGAGGGGGGCGCGACGTCCCCAGAGCTCGGGGGCGGCGGCTCGAGCACGCCTCGCTCACGGAGGCCGCTGAGGGCAGCGCGGGAGGCTGCGGCCGCGCCCCTGCGCCCGAGCGCCGCGCCCGCCCGCGCCCCCGGCGGCGGGGACAGCCCCGATCGCCGGCCCCGGCAGCCCTCCGCCGCCCCGATCCCCACCGAGGGAAGCCGCCGCGCCGCACTCACCTCCGCCGCGCCGGGCCCCGCCGGGCGCGGCCCTGCCGCGGGCTCCGCCGGCTCCAGCCGCCGCCGCCGCCGCCGCGACGGGCGGCGCCCAGCGGCGCTCGCCGCCCCCCGGCCGCCGCCGCCGCGCCCCACCTCGCGCGGGAGGCCGCGTGCCCCGGGCGCGGGCGGAAGCAGCAGCAGCAGCAGCGGCGGGAGCGCCGGCGCGGCGCAGCCCCGCCGCCCCCCGCGAGAGCCGCCTCCCGCACGGCAATAACAGGAAGAGAGCGGAGCCTGACCCCGGATGGGGATGGCGCCAGCGGCCGGAAGGGGAAGGCGGCCGCGCGGCGGGGGGGGGGGCAGCGGGCGCGGGCCTCGCGCGCGCGCGCCGCCGGCGGCCGTTGGTGACGTCACGCCGCCGCCCTGCGCGCGCGCGGTGCGCGGGTGCTCTCCGTGACACGCGTGGGGCGGGCTGCGGCGGGTCGGGGGCACGGAAGGGCTCTGCCGCCGGCAGCAAGGCGCTGCGTGGGAATCGAGTATTTCGTTAAAAAAGGGAACAAGCGCCCCAAACACATACCGCTTCGCGCGAGGAAGCAAAGATAATATTTGCAGCGCGAGCTGCTCGCTGATGCGGTTCCTCGGGCCTGAAAGATGAGTGTTGAGCTGTTCAGCTTAGCAAGACACTGAGTGAGTGTCTTGTGAGTGAGGAGGACATTGAGATGGTGACAGGAAAGAGGCGACGGGGATAAACTGCGTGATTAACCAGGAAGGCATCCACGTGATTCATTCCCTTTTTATTATACACATATATATATTTGTTGGAGATACTTACCCTCCTCTTAGGAGGAAAGATAGCGTAAGCAAGTTTCAGGGCTAGATCTGAACGTGGTGATGACACGAAGGGAGTCTCCTCCCGGCAGTGGCGTCCCATGCCCCAGTGCTGCCCTCCCACTCTAGGTCGGGTTTCGCCCCGAGCTGCAACGGATCCGACCGCGGCACCTAATGCACAGGGCTGTAAACTGCCCTTTCGCTGCTTCTGCTATAAATCACCACGGTTTGTGACTCCGATTTTCAGGGATGTATCTGCAAAACATTTTAAGATCTTACAAAAGAAATCTCAACAGTTGGTGTGGCTAACTGATGAATTCCCAAGCAAGTTGGATGATCTCTACCATAAACCCTGAAGCCTTGGCCACCGCTTCAAAGACAGTGCAACTGTTGTGACTGCCGTTCTCTCCTGTTGCCTCCCATCCCACAGAAACGTGGGAAAAGCCCTACGCACTGAAAAGCTTCAGAACGGGGTGGCCCGTCTGAAAGCACAAGGGTGGCCTTGTCGCCAAACCGCGACTGCGGCGGACTGCGAGGGGAAAAAAGACATGGGAAAGCACTCGGCACTCCCGCACTTTTAGATGAAGTTGCACGAAAAAAAATATAATAGCTAAATGAAGAGGCAGGCTGCGGGGGGGGGGGAGGGGGGCGTTGGCCCCGCCCCCAGGAGGCCCCGCCCCCAGGAGGCCCCGCCCCCGCCGGCCGCCGCGCCGGCGTCACTTCCTGCGGCTGCCGCCGTCGGCGTCCGGCGGCCCGGCGGGTCGGGGGCTGGCGGCGACAGCGGCGGGGCCGGGCCGGGGCCGCTCCCGAGGCCGGCTGGGCGCCGCGGATTGCGGTGAGTGCCGGGGTGGGGGGGCGGTACGCGCACGTACGCCGGTGCCTCCGTTTCTCGTTCAAATTGCGTTTGTTCTGGGCGGCCAGGTGCAGTATTTACTATTGTTATTTTATTATTATTGTTATTGTTGTTGTTACTGCTGTTTTTAGGCCTCCTCCCTGCCCCCGCAGACACCACCAGGGAGACCGCGAGGCTCACGGCTTTGCTGAGGAGGCGGCTTGGGCACCCTGGTCTCCGATACCCTCTGATGTAAGAGGTAATCAGCACCCCCTGTTTCTGGGTTACCAGGTAGCTGTGCCCGGCCAGGGTGGGTGAGTGGGCCCCGGTGTGTGATGTGCGCTCGTTTTAATGCAGCTGTCTTCAACCCTGTGGCCTTATGTGATGACTCTAGCTTTCAGGGTGAAATTCATGAGGATTAGCCTTTGGCCAGAGGTAAACTTTCTGGGAAAGTCACATTTGATGATGTCAGTATTTTGAGATACAGGAGGAAACACTTCCTGTTTTGAGTAAGCTACCTCTTTCTTTGCTTATATAAGTTTCTGTCACTGTTATTAGTTGCCTCTATTGACTTATGAGCATTTAAAAACAAATTGCAGTGGGAATGCTGTGTTTCATGTGGAGGGTTCATTTTGAGTTACATCTGTTGCCAAGGAGGAGCATGCTGTGCATGTGCTTGCCTAACTAAATGGTGCCCAGGTTTAAGGCCTAGGCCATAGCTCGTCCTCTCTGTGCCACTAACAGCACCTAGGTGGTACCATACTGTGGTACTTAGAGTACAGAAGGCTGTGTTTGTTTCCTCAGAACTGTCCTTGGGCTAAGTGGCACCCTGAACAGAGGGCTGTGAAGGGAGCTGCTTGCTTGTCTCCCTTGCAGCCACCTGAGGAGCCCTGATACAGAGTGGAAGTATGTCCTAGCCCATACGGCGTGTGGGAGGAGGCATGACTGAGAGCTGCAAGACGCTGTCTTGAGGCAGAACCTCTCCTCAGCTCACCCCGGAGCTGCAGGTCCTTAACCTACCTCAGGCTGTAACTGCCTCAAGCTGTAACTGTTCTGCACAGGAGTCCTTGAGGAGGACCTTCTTCATTTGCTTTTCTGTAGAGCAAAAATTTTGCAGCTTCTCATGTGAATGGAAAGGAGGAGTTGAAGATGTCCTGTTAACTTCTTCTGGGTAGAGTTCTGTAGTGATCAGGGGTGGAGTGTTAGAGGGATACTGAAGTAAAATGGTTTCTTTTTCTGGGTATTACCAAGAAAAAAAAAATCAGCATAATTTGAGTAATTCCACTGATGAAAGATCACCATTAGAAGAATATTAAAATTGTGTATGCAGAGTCAGGAAATCCTAATTTAAAATTAGGTTGTGGAGCCTTAATTTTAATTTCAGACAACTGTTCAGGTAAAGAATCTTTCATTGTAAGGTTATGTACTGTTTCTTAAAGAATGTTAAATTAACCCTATTCGGCTGTGGATGCAGATTCTCTAAGTGCAGGGCCCTGTCTTGTGTATGACAAATCTCATTCATGGTGGCTATGTATGGAAGACTTGACACAACAAATGCTGATGCAAACTTAAGCAGGTGGATCCTGGTTGCCGTTTACTCTAGATCACTTTATATTGCTTTATGAAGTATTTAGCTGTAACTTACTCCCATTTGAAGGTAAGAGGCCCATTATCGTAGTGGAGTAAAACACTGGAATTGTATGGTTGATCTAAATTGCCAGATAGGCCTCCATTTTGATATGTTTAACCATAATGAACCTGAGTTTGTTCTACCAGTAGCCTCACTGAACTATCACTATCTACAAAATATTAGTTGAGGAGACTGAAGGTAAGTGTTTTTTTTTTTTTTTTTTTTTTCTCTCTCCCATAGTCATGCTTAACCAAGAAAACCTGTGCTGAGTTGTAGAGCAGATAAGTAAAACTACAGAATTTATACTGCTGATGGTCATCTTTATTCAACTGAGACTCAATAGTGATATTATTGCACTCATATTTTGGAGGAACTTCCTTTCCTAAGAGCAGCAGGAGAGATGTTATGCTGCTGACTGCTTAGATTCTATGCTATCATCAGTCCCTCTCTAACCTCACTTTTAAAACTATTTTTTCATCTCAAAATTTGTCTCGTAAAACAAACTTCCCTCCCAATTGTTACTTTTCCACCCTATTCCTTTTATTTCTTCTTTATGGTCTGTGGTGGATTCTCTTTATCTTGTTTTAGTTAGTTTTTCACGAGGCTGTTTTTGCTTTATGGTCAAGTTTTGGTTAATTTTAGGTATAGCTTTCACTGAATTTCACAGTACCTTGCTTGTGGGGAGGCTATTCAAAAACATAAAGAACTCTAGTGGCTCTATTTATGACTTAAAAGATAAAAAAAAATGTGCACTTTTTTTTTTCCTTTAGTTATCAGGAGTGATTGAATTCCCTTCAGTCTCACTATTTTGAAAGCTGGTTTTGGTTAGAAAAGTTCCTGTTTTGCATGGTGAACAGGTTTACTAGAGCTGTTTACAGGAGTGAGGCTTGATGTTGCAAGAGCAAGATGAAGAAGTTCTCAGGGTGAAAATTTCAGAAGTGCCTTTGCTTTGATGCTTTAATCCCACTTTTTTTTTTTAATAGAATGTAGACCTCTCTGGGGCCAGACTTCCAAAAGTAATGCATTATCTTAACATGCAGACCTAAACTTGGATTTTTCCAGAATGTGAATATAGCAAGGTATTTGTTTCCAGCTAATTTTAGCACACTGAAAATCATGGAATATATCCCAGACTAATGCTATCTGCTTTTCCAGGTTCCTAAATTTCTTTGAAGTCAAATTCTATTTTCAAATGTGACTTAGGAACAAAGTTCCTAGGTGCAATGTTACTTACCTTTCCAATAATGTTCTAGAAATCTCTTATTTTCAGAAGTGGATGTGGCTTACTCGTTAAGGAAACAAAGCCCACGGCATAAACATGGTAGCTACAAAGGCAGTCTTAGCTGAAAGTGATCCGCAAAGGCCAAGATAACCCTCCTGTCTACCCAAGTGTAACAGTGAACAGGATCTCTTGTGATAAGAAGCTAACATGACATTATGAATCGAGGCATCGCTACTTTTGTTAATGTTACTGCTCTGCGTTATTGTAGAAAGATTTGTCCCGGGCTTTAGATGTGATTTATAAACTAATTAAATAAGCCTTTTAGAACCCCTTGCTGGGGATGTAGGGGTACTTCTAAGAACTTGAATTAACTCAGAAATAATTGAATAAAGGTTAATATGAGATAAGCTTTCCATTCTTGCAGAAGAAGATACAGCTTTAAATGTTGCATCGTTATAGTTAGTAAAGGAAGTGTGGAGAAATAGCTCAAGGTCATTCAACAAGATCATGGAAGAGCTGGGAAGAGAACCCATGGAAGCTAACTGCATACAGCAAGGTGTGCTTGAATCGTTTCCCACTCTTCTGCTTTTTGTTGACTTACTCAAGAAAAGTTAACCTTAAATACTTTTCCGGAAGAAGGTTTGTGTGAGTATTTGAGGGTATGAATATGTATTTCATAACTGTCTCTATAAAAGAAATCTGCTTTGAAGTATTTGGGTTGTATTTCTAAGTCATCAGGTAGTAGTAATATACTGTGCTATTTGTTTGTGTTTTAGAGTGTGAGCTTGTCCTTAGACTGTCAGCTCTTTGAGGAAGAATCATCCTTTTCTGAATGTCTAGAAAGGAGTCCTGTGCAGGGACTGATACGCAATGTCTATGAGAGCAGCACTGCAAGAGGATGCAGTGTGGATTAGCAAGAAGGTGTTGATCGAATGGTTGCAGGCTGGGGGCCCAGCGTGGTGATCCTTGAATGGGAGAAAGATGTTTCCTTATCCTTGGAGGTCTTGGCCTGGTTAGGTTGCTTGTCCAGAGGCAACTACTGTCATTTAGACAGATACAGATTTACTCTAAAAGGATGATGCAGCACACGGTTATATCCCTCTCTTTCCCTTTAACGCAGCTTTGTGTGCTGTATGTGTTGTAGGTCACATCCTCTAGCAATCATGGAGCAGTTGGGTATGCATGCTGTGGTTGTGTCTGGTTCTGGGTAGATGCGTGATTTCTTGGGAATTTTTTGCATGTCCGGGAGGGTGCCATAGAGCACTGGTAATCATGTTTCAGACTTCAGGCCATATCTTATACGCCAGACTTTAAATCTGGTTCTGGTTATCTGGGATGCTGCTGGTCCTGTAAGGCGAAGTGTTAAAAACTGACTTTTTTTTGCCAACTTGGCATTGTAAAAGGATAGAAAGTAGAGGCGACGAAGTTGCAGAAGGTGCACTCTGGGTTGTTGGTGCTCCTGTTATTGATGCTTATTTTAGCATTTGTTTTTTTTCTGGTCTAGGTTTGAAGACGACTGCTCTTCCTTCAAAAGTAACGTGCTCGCAGTCTTCCTGGCCAATGATTCTTCTACAGCAAGCAGGACTTCTTCCTCATCCTGAGAAGCCTTCATCTCTTCCTATGTCAGTGGCTACAAGGCCAAGAGCCAACTCACCACTGTCCCCACCAAAATCTGTCGGACTGGGGCCTTCCTTTCATCACACACAAGAGGAGGAGCTTGCAAAGGTGGTGGAGCAGGACCCTATGTTGGAGGAACTATGTAAGCCTCTGTGCTGTAAGCTTTGCAATGTCACTCTGAATTCAGCCCAACAAGCCCAGGCTCATTATCAGGTAAGGAGAACAGCAGCAGGCACAGCTTTCAGAGTGTATTCCAGAATGTGAATATAGCAAGGTATTTGTTTCCGGCTAATTTTAGCACACTGAAAATCATGGAAGATATCGCAGACTAATGCTATCTGCTTTTCCAGGTTCCTAAATTTCTTTGAAGTCAAATTCTATTTTCAAGTGTGACTTAGGAACAAAGTTCCTAGGTGCACTGTTACTTACCTTTCCAATAATGTTCTAGAAATCCCTTATTTTCAGAAGTGGATGTGGCTTACTCGTTAAGGAAACAAAGCCCACAGCATAAACATGGTAGTTTCACCTATACTAGCTTGTGCATTGCCAGTAGCGTTGCTGTGGTAGCACAGAGCTAAGTGCGGGCTAATGCATGAGGACTGACTTAGCTTCTCAAGTGTGTTTTGAGTGCTCTGTTGGAGTGACTGTGGGCTAGCAGCAGCATCTGAGAGAGCTCATTTGAAGCTACCTTTTCTGTATCTGCTGGATTGGAAGCTGTGGCTGGAAGTGCTTGGTAGTGTTATCTTTGCCTCACTTGAATTTGCTGTTTTTTTTTTTTTTTCAGACATGCTGCAAGTACTTTAATTTAAGGTGCAATCACTGGAGTATGTTGCAAAAACTTTGCAGGAACAGAGGGGTAGTATAGCTCAGTAGAAAAGGCAGAGGCTTGTGACTTTCCTTTGTTTTACACGACCTGTTCTCCACCCATAACCCATACCCCCTTGCAATAAAAATAAACTTTTGATTCCACAGACTTGATTTTTGTAAGGCTTGGATAGATACTTTCTGCTGGACCCACCTGTGCCACTGAGAAAAGGGAATGCTGCCATGTGTTCATTATAACCTTCTACTGAAGGTTAGCAGTACCACAGATCTGCTGATGGGGCCATTTTTGCAAACTTATCTGCTTTGGATAGCATCACTTGGGCTAGCTCCAACCAGCAATTAAATTTGTACAAGCTGGGCTGTTTGGCTTCTCTGAAATAGGTTAGGGTATGCTTATGTATGCCTCTTTGCAGGTTGAATATGTCACATTCCTATGTTACCCCATTTTACCAGTACCCTCTCTGCTAGTGCTGTTTTTGCACGAGTTGTGAAGACGGTAACTTTCTTCACCAGCAAATCCAAAAGGATGGCTGTCCATATTCTTAGGATACCAGGCCCAGTCTGCAAGTTTGCTGTCTGCCCTGAGAAAGGGGCAGCCAGCCTGTTAAGGGGTAGACAGAGTTACTGTTACAGCTTAACACTTTTTTCCCCCCAGTACTTCTGTTGTGAGAGGAGGGGGGAAAATACAGTAAAAATATGATTTGTATTTATGCATATAGCTTCATATATATACACATACTCTTATCCACCTCTCAAATTTTCAAAACACCAAAATGAAATATAATATATATTTGCTGAGAGAAAATAAAATATGAAGCGGTTGTATTTGTAAGAAATTCATGCTCATGTTTTACGTCATGTTTGCAGAGATAAAAGAAATGTGTATGTTCATGTGTGTATGTTTAGGCTTATCAAAAGCCTGTGTAGAACAGTTAACATTTCATGTTTAAAACACAAAATATTGGTATATTATTATATGTTGATATATAATTAATAATATGGTGTATATATATTATGGTATGTTAATACCATACTATTATTTAAAGTGAAATGGAAACAGATCAAGGAACTAATTATTGCCCTACTGATTTGAGAAAATCAGTTGAAAATGAGGCCCAACTTTGCCAGGTGCTAAGCAAGTAAGAGAAAAGGGAGAATGCCAGTATCTCTCAAGATGAGAGCTGCTGTTTCCTCAGTGACACCTCCTTTATTTAAGGTGTCATCTTCGTGGCCTCTGTTTCAGTCTTTTTTTGGAGTCCTTTTGCTGTTCAGTGTAAGAAAGGTACTATTGCTAGGACAGTTATAATTTGGATGTATTTGGATTCTCTTTTCAGGGTAAAAACCATAGCAAGAAACTCCGAAACTACTATGCTGCCAATAGCTGTCCAGCACCTGCTAGAATGAGTAATTCAGTTGAGCCTGCCCCACCTCAAGTTGTTTCGCTTCCAGCTCAGGTAAGGCATGGGAAGGTGATTGAGATGATGCTGCTTATATGTGACCTAACCCCCAAAAGAATAATGAAATTTCATGCTTTGAGGATTACTACAGGACTTTGGAGGAAAATTTCCTTGTGATGGCACAGGACGGTGGAAGTGGCCTGTTGTGAGCTGTTGGCTTTCCTTTCAAGAAACAGATATCTATCTGCCCTCACAGCAGAATATCGGACTTGAAACACTATTTTTTTTCCTGCATGCAAATACTTTGTTTTGTATGTAACTCTGATGTCTGCAGATTGTTTGCTCAAGGGCTGGCATAAAACAGCATTGTTAGAGCTGAATTTGGTCATGAGGGTGTGCTTCCACCCTGCAGAGTCATCCCTCGACTGTGTGAGTGAAGCTCGTATGGAAAAATGCTTCGATACTTCTACGCCTATTGCCCAGGGCTATCAGCTAATTCCTCCTTTGTAGCTCCTTTTGCAGTGTGTGTTTGTGCATGTAGGGTTAGTGGATTGCTCCCTCCATGATGCAGATTAATTCTATCTTAGAAGTAAAAGAAATGGATTTTACTTTCTTTCTCACGGTTTGTGGTTTCTGGTTGTCATGGGGCTTAATGGCTAGCCTGACTCTTGCATGTGAAAGTGCAAGGAACTGCAGCTAAGCAGCAGAGATCAAAGCTATGTCTGGCACCATGAAAAATTCAAGTCTGTTGTCTATACAAAAGCCAAAAAGCACCTTCTAAAAGTAGCAGATTATTATATCTGTGCCAGATCCACCAGAGGGAGACTTAGTCCCACATAAAAGGACTTTGTGGCTTGCAGAATTGAACGGAGTCCTGAGGTGACATTGGGTACTGCCCTGGGTAGTGGGACATGGGTGCTGCACCAATTGGGGTATTGGGTGCTTTGTCTGTGGTCTGTGGCAGTAAGGAGACGGCATTGAGGCAATATGAGGATTGATGTCGTAATGAACGTGTGTCTGTAAGCTTGTACAGTATCAAAGGAAACATTAAAAAAATGGACTTGGCAGGCGCAGCGCTAATATAGCTGTATGAATCACTGCTGTTGCACTGTTTACAAAGCACTTTTCTCTGGGTGATACACAAACGCCGAGGAGAAGCGATTGCTGCTGGTTGTTTGCTGATCCAGATCTCCTTCTACCTCAAGGGTAAGGATCAAAGGTTTGGCAGCTCCACAGTTGCTTCTTTTCCTCTTAGTGTGGTCAGAGAATGATGGAAAAAGGGGGAGATGTAGAAAGACTGCGTATGATGGGTACATGAGAGAGGCGCACCTTACATTTCAGTGAGTCTTTCTCAGTGTGAAAGTCACTGTTCATCAGCTCCCATGAATCAAGAGTAGAGAAGTTAATTCATTGCTGAAAAGGTCACAAGCCTGTGTGGCTATTGCAGAGGTACAGAGTGTTTAGTCAGGTTGCTTTTCTGTCCATCTGAAGCCAGGGATTTGCGTAGACATTGAGAAATTTGCAGATTCTCTGGAAGGCTGAGGCAAGGAAAGCTAAATTCACCTCTGAAGAGTAGTCTGGGGAGCGCTGGGCAAAGCATCCTGATCAGTGTGCTCTAATTCCAGCTATGTTATTGCCTGACAAAGACAATATTGGCCTCAAGCCTTGATATTCAAATATTTCAATGAGGTAACTTTGTGTTTCACATGCTGTCTCTCCCTCTGCTGCTAGATGGGATCCAGTAAACCAGGTGGCCGAGTGATCTTGGCCACAGAGAATGATTACTGCAAGCTTTGTGATGCCTCGTTTAGTTCTCCGGCTGTGGCACAGGCTCATTACCAAGGGAAGAATCATGCCAAGCGGCTGCGTCTTGCAGAAGCACAGAATAACTCATTCTCGTAGGTATTGTTCAACTTCACAGTCAGGCTGATCTGAAAATGTGACCGTCTCTGGCAAGCTTTTCCTCAGAAAAATCTAAATTGCAGTTGTTCATATTTCTTTTATCTTCAGGGATGCATCAGAACTAGGCAAACGGAGAGCAAGGAAAGAAGGGAACGAATATAAGATGATGCAGAACAGAAGAAATATGTATACAGTTCAAAACAACACAGGTAACAGAGCTTTCATTTGTTGCATTCTGCAGTTGGAATAATGCTGAATACTAAACGGAGCTTAGACAGAGAAGACAACCAAATCTGTTTTAGTAGAGGGGAGACATGAAAGGAGCTGGTTCTAGCTCTGTTGACCTTTCTTGTCTGTATATTTACATTTTCTCAGCTGTTAAAATTACTTTTTTTCTGTCAGCCTGCTTGTTAGTTCGGTTTCTCAGTTTGTAACTTAATTTACCATCTGTCTGTCTCTAGGGCTGCTCTAAGTGGTGACAAATTTCCTGCTTTATTTGCCTGGCAAGTGGCCAGGTGCTTTGACTCCTACTGTAGCACATCAACCTGTACTTGCACTGCCATGTCTGGAATGAGAGAGCATGTTAGCCTCCCTCTAAGACCATCTGTTTCTGGAATCCTTCCTCAGGTGTTAGATACTGACTTTGCCTCTTTTCTGTGATATCAAGTGTGTTTTATAGTGTCCAGACTAGCATCTGTTTCTCTTTTAAGTTGTGTTACAAGCGCATATTAGCTGAAACTGCTTCCTGATTGGATTGGTTTAATCCTAGCATTCTAACCACTGTCATTTGGAAAAGATAAATCTTTTAAAATTGCATTAAATACTGTCTTGTGATAATTTTAAACTGAGATAGGCTTATTCCTTTCAAAAGACTGCTCTAATTCTGGAATTAGAGGGCTTAAAAAAAGAATTGACTCATCACTTTAAATGATTAGACCCTTAATTTCCAAAGGCACTGTTGATTCTTAATAAGAATTTAAATTCACTCTAGTACTTTAGAAAATACCAGCAAGTACCACTTCCCTGTGTGCTACCCCCTTTGTAAATGTGATCTTCAGTAAAGAAGTCGTGGGAAAATAAGAATCAGACTCTATAATCAGTTAAAGAAACTAACCTTCGGCTGCTTTTTAAACATTTATCAGCCTTAGAAGTTATCACTGCACTGCCTCAGGTGTCTGTCTTAGCGATAAATAGGCATTTCTGTTGTTTCCACAGGTCCTTACTTCAATCCCCGCTCACGACAGAGGATTCCTCGGGATCTGGCCATGTGTGTCACCCCCAGCGGCCAGTTTTACTGCTCCATGTGCAATGCTGGGGCCAGTGAGGAGATGGAGTTCAGACAGCACTTAGAAAGCAAACAGCATAAAAGCAAGGTGTCCGAACAACGGTATAGGAATGAGATGGAGAACCTAGGCTACGTACAATGACACGCCACCTTTGGTAGTAGTTTGCGAATAGAGCAGCTTGTCTCTCGCCTGCTGTTTGCCACATGCCCTGCTTTGTGCTCCATTTAATAGGAGTATGCTCTTGAGCTATACATGTAACACCTGCAAACTTAATGGTATGGTTAGATTTTTTTTCTATCATAGTTGGCAGGATGATGCTGTGCAGGACATGAAGCGTTTTGATGTTTGTTTGCTAGTTATCTAAGGCTCTTCATTGTATCGAGTGGGGGGACTCTGTCTTCTCCACAGCCTTCTGCATGAATATGCAAAGCCCAAGAAGTGCTGGGAACTTCTGTGATTCTGCCATATAGGTGGATCTTTTGCAAAGCCCACTCCTCCCTTGGCATGCCAGAGAGCAATGTTTCTGAATGTCTTGCTAGAGCAAGGTGAATTTCTAGGCAGTTTGGAAGAGAGGGAGAGGAATGGGGCCTGTGGATATGTTTTTAGATTGTTTACTTGTCCACAAATTGCTGCTGTGGCCCCTATTACAGCCCACAGGAAGTTCTTCCCACATCCCTGTAGAAAGACTACACACCTCTCGTCCTTGGATGTTCTTGTCTCCTTCCTCTGTGGTGAAGATTTCAATCTAAGATCTGTCATTAGTTATCAGCTGATTAGCCACATCCAGAAATACTTTGTTCTACTGAACGGCTAACAGAGAAGAAAGATTTTCAGTGCTGTAGTTGGCTGGACACCTTAATACACCATGGGTGTAGCTCACCTCCCTGAGGAGAGCCTGTGTGGGTCGCAGTGGTCTAATGAAGTGAAATGGAAAGCAAACCTCATCAGACTGGGTGTACTGTGTTCTGATTCAGTGTTAGGTCATGTGGGTTGAGGATGGGTTGGAAGGAGCTGTCAGCTGTAATTTCTTTGCATACTGATGTAGAATAGGACAGATGTTGGTCTGTGGCCTGCAGCTACCTTGCTATAGAAGAGCAGGGCTGCCTGGACTTTGGGGAGCAGATATCAACTGTTTCCCACTTTCATGCCATTCCCTGCAACTAGGCCCAATGGTGAGGTGAAATGCTCCCCTGAACTAGAGCTACCAATATTGAATGAATTCATTTTTTCTCCCCATCTCAGACTGAATTTTAATTGCATTTCTTGATGTGAACATCGCTGTTTCAGGGACCACCTAAACTCCAAAACTAGGTAGGATGTAGGTGTCAGATGTGACAATTGTTTGAGTAACAGTTTCTTGGCCAAGCAGAAGTATTCATCAGACTTGTTAAGCAAATCTTTAAGTGTAGAGAAACCCAAAAGGCATGCATCTGTTTTGATTTTTCTTAGAAGTAGTAGAAAGGGGATAAAGAGCAGAAGTAGGGCTGCCATTTATTTTTCTACTCATTTGGGTAGGTGTTAGGAGCTGTGATTGGAATCCAATTCACAATGTTTCTAAAACATCAGCTCCAGCGGCAAGTGCAGCATGTAGCTAGCCTCCTTTGGACCTGATTTACCACTGTGCTGCTATAGCTCTACACTGGTATAGCTTCCTTGACTTCAGTGGCAGGTGCAGAGAGGGGGTAAAGGAAGCTTCACAGCTTATCTCCCATTTTCTTTAGGCAGCAAGTTGAATTAGATGCAGTTCTATTGATTTCAATAGGATTTTGCCAGGGATAAATTTACCCCAATGTGTGATGTTGAAGGAAGCCCCCATTTTTCTTTTTTATTGACATTCTGATCCTGCTGCTTGCATTCCAGAAGGCTTTTCTGCTTGCCTTAAAAACAGAAAAACAAACAAGAAGGATTTTTTTTTATTCATCTTTCTAGTTCACCTCAAAGGTTTGTGAGTAAATGCTGTTCTTCAGAAACTGAGTATCGTATCTGTAGCTACCTGAGCATCAGCTAGCCTTGCAACCTTAATTCAGCCCTCCTAAATCCAGGGAGGGTGAGCTCTTCCACAGTAGTTGAAAGCAAATTCCTGCATCATTCCATGCTGATTCCTGCCCTGTAGATACAGGCAGGGCAGTGGGTGTCCCCTTGAATGGGATTCCCTCCCCTCCTTTGTGCAAAGTCTAATTAATAGACACTGGAGCTCGTTGGAGTGTAGGAGAACAGATGCCCAGGTTGTAGAACGCTAACTGAGCTGTTTCGACAGCTTGTACATCTCTTTCTCCTTTTCTGCCCCTGGCCCATCACCCTTATGCTGCCTTGAAGATTGTCCTCGCAACACCTCTTGTCAGCTTTTTATTTCTCCCCTATCCTTTGTGGTCAAATAAGGGCTGATCCTCTCCTTGCGTTCTGTCTTTTGTAGTTTCCCTCGTGTGGCACCACTGTGCAGGGACAGAGGGAGCTGGATGAGCCTTACCACAGTGTGTTTAACCAGAGTGATCCCTGCTTTGTGGTTAAATGTGCTGTAACTTTAAAGCATGATATTTCCTGCAGACTGTAATTAGTAGCAGAAAAACAGCTCTTTGTGAAATAAGAGCTTGGGAAGTAGGTACTGGTGTTGTCTAGCCTATTGCTTCAATCAACAAGGCATTTTTCTCTGCTTTTGCATGTCCCAGCACCACCCCTTCTTTGGGTTGTTGCTTCAGCTCCCAGCTCAGCAATCTGCTCCTCCTTTGGCATTTTCAGTGGCTATATTCATATCCTCTGGAAGCCTGGCTGCTGGAAGTGGCAAAAACTCAGTTTGCTCCGTGTGCTATCGCCTTCTGTCTGTGTGACCACTTCCCTGGGCGCCCCCCTCACGCCAACTGGTGCAAGTGTGCTGCAGTGCGTTAGTGTGCTAACGCGTATGGGAGAGTGTGTGTAGGAGCTGCAGGTGGCTGTGCTTGCGGGCTGCTCTCTGGGGTTGAGTCAAGTTTTGAGGAGTGGCCCTCAACAGGGAGGCATTTAGCCAGTTTGTTGCCTTCGCAAGAAAACACGGATTGAATGTTGTCATCCTGAGATACTCGGAGTGCTCCCAGGTGAAAAGTAGGAAGTGGGGGCTGAAGCAACAGATCTCCAAAGCAGGAATAAAGGTATTTATTGCTGAGAGAAGCAGCTGAGACTTGCTTTACCCCCAGACTCCATTGTAGCCCTACCCTACGAGTGACCAAAGCTTGCCTCTCCCATTTCAGTGTCACATAACCAAGAGAAAAATGCTGCCTCACTAATATTGTTAGGGTTAAGGCCATTGCAAACTCAAACCCTTCAGCAAGAGAAGCAGGGCTCATCCTGATTGTATTTTTTTTAATGAAAGTCACTGCCTAAATTGGCATTCAAAATGCATGTTTAAAATGCATCCTGGCATAACCTTATATGGCATAGATGGGCTGGGGAGAATGCTGTATAGCTATAGTACCACTTTACAGACCCAATGAATCTTGTTCTTAAGTTAAATGAAATAATGAAATAACCAAACTCAAGAAATAGGACTTCTGTGAAGCTCTCACATTGGCCAGTAAGTTAATGACCTTTGCTGCTAGAAACAAAATATAAATCAGTGTGTTCATATTTATTTTACTGTGCTGACCACTAATTGACTTGTGAATATTTAAGGCATGATACGGTAGGTTGTTTTTGTTTAAGTAGAAAACTCTACGTTGCACTTTGCTTTTTGGATCAGAACGGATATTTATTATATTTGTGAAAGTGTTTTCTGCCCCATATATGTATTGTTTTTTCTTCTTTGATTGGAAAAAAAAAAGAACAAAAAAAAAAAAAAAAAAAAACAAATCCCAAACCCCAACAGTGAATCTCTTTTGAATCTCTTTCCATACCAAACAAAATTGGGATTTCCTTGTAGCTCTTTCTTAAATGTCCATTTCAACTTTTTTTTCTTCTCTGGTGAGTCCTTTGGTAACTTGGGACAATATTTTTTGAGACCCATGAATTTCTTAAAACTTTTAAGCATTTCTTTTAAGGCAAGGAAGTAAACTGTATGGAAGCCATGTATTTGTGAGGAGTTTGAAAGTGATACTATTTTGTTTGTATTAGGCATTAGCTGTTACTTTGCAATCTGCACTAATAAGTAAATGTGTTATAATCTTACGTAACGTTTGTCTCTGAGTTTTTACTCTTCTGGTGTACATCAAAAGGAACCCTGAGAACATCTGTGGAGTTGCTTAGGATGGTCATCAGTGTAACAAAATGCAATTTCTTTTTATCTGTAAAACTTCTCATCTTTCTTCCTTTTCTATTTGCCCGTTATTGGGCATTTGGAGGGAAAGCTATTTCTGTAAGCACAGATTCCTCTTGTTTTGGTTTACTAATGCATGAAGTCTTTTTGCAACATTGCTTAAGCAGCACTCTCACTAATCGATGGAATTTTGCCCAAGTGGGGAGTAAATGAAATAGCCTAGCTAAATGTTAGCTAGGCCCAGAAAAAGTAGACTGCTAAAATTTGTCTCTTTCTGCTGTTTCGATTACAACACTTTCACAGTTTTGCTTTTTGGAGATTGTTTATCTTACTCTGTAAGGATTTGGTCCTGCTCCAGCTAAAATAGTTTAAAGTTTGTCTTTGGTTGATTAGGAACAAGCCTTTAAACCCTTCAGGAATTGCATACTGATATTTTCTCATATATGCTTTTTTTTCTTTTGTTTTCTTTTTACAACTGTATATACAAGGATGCTCTGGATGAGACCTCTTATTTCCAATTATGGGAAAACAAATGTCAAGGTTTCCAAAAAGAATGATCTGACAAAGTCCATGTATTCTCAGGAAGACTGGAGAAGTATGGACTTGATTTCTTCGAAGTTAGTGCCTAAGCTCCCATTGTTTTGAGCTGGGCCATCTTCTTTGCCATTCGCATAACATTAGAAGTGAAAATAAAATCCACTTTCATACAAATAGGATCAAACAATAGCTTTGGACATCTCTCATTTTAAAAGATGTATCACAATTAAAATATGTATCTATCTGAAGTATCTGCAGGTAAAGGCAGGAGGGCAGGTTTTATTTTTTTAATAAATCAGACCTAAAATATTGTATGTAAATATATGAGGCTTTTCAATCTGTGTTTTGTGGGGGGAAAGAAGGACTTGATTTAACTTCCTTCTGCGTTTGTCCAGCAACGTCATTTGCAAGAGCTTTGAATGTATTTCATCTAGAGCCTTCTTGTCAGGTTGGTTTTGTACATTTGTCCTTCTTTTCTTTATATTGTACTGACCCCTCTTGAGGGAATAGTGGATGAAAATGAACTTTTCTTCAGTATATAATAAATCATCTTGCTCTTACCAGCCTTAGTGTTTGGTATTTTACTGCTTGTGGTGTGGCTAGACTATGCATGAATGAATTGATTTTTACCTTAGCATTGAGTGCGACTGCATGAGTAGTAAGTTTTAAAACACTGATAAGGGACTTCAGTCTTTAGTGGCATTTGTTAGTCTGGAAGAGGTTCAGGGTACTTTCAACTATTACTGAAAGCCAGTTGAGGACTGAGTTCTCACTTTCAGCTGTCCTGGCTTCAGGGAGGTTGAGGGTTCTCAGCATCTTGCAGGCTGGGAGCCAGGAGATGGAAAAGGGGATCTCTTCCCTGCTGTGCTTTCCCATAGCACAGATGTCATATGCTCGGTAACAGCCCCAGGCTCAACCATGGTCTTGCAGCTCCTTGCCTGTAAAATGGTGGTTATAAGCAGAACCCAATACTTGTATTTGCACTGCTTTTTGCCAGTCTGTCTTTTTCCTATTTCACTGTGGCTCTTTTCCTGCCCCTGCAGGACTCAGCTGGCCCCAAGTCAATGCAACTGCAGTTTTACATAGAAGTGAAGAGCACAGCTTTTTTTGACTGCTTGTGGTTTAGCAGAAACAGGACAATGCAACTTCATTTCATTTCTTTTGGTGTAGGTACAAACAGAATAGAGACTTCTTGAACAGACAGAGTTCATTATATTCAACTACAGGAGGAGATGAGCAAGTGGTTTAAAGTACTCCAAGGTCTCCAAAAGGCAGCTGTTGCATCATTTTTTCAGCACTAAGCTTACAGGTGGTGTGCCTTTCTTTGTGCTTAGTTCAGACAAGCTCGAGCATCATTATGAACTTTAATGATATGAATATAAAACTATAAGAATTTAAGCTGGAAGTATTAGCTCACAATACTGTCTCTTGACAGGATTGTTGAATTTGGGGAGAAAAAAAGACAAAGCTGACCTTCCATGCCAGTCAGCTCTGTACAAAATGGAGTTTATCAGCCTTTGCAAAAAAACGCCAGCTCAGTTTTCAGCAACTGTTACATTTTTTCTTGAATTTGGTGAGATTGAAGCTTATAGGTCTCCGCTGAAGTGCTGGCACCACTTGGTTTATGCACTGCCCTCTGGAGCTCTGCTAGGCCAGAAGCCAGGGTGAGGGCTTGGGCTGTGGCCACTTCCAAAACCCAGCTCAGATTAACTCAGTGCACCTGGCCGATTGCACCATACTGGCGACCTCAGCTCTGCACCCTGCTCTGCACCAAACGGGCCACTACAGCTCTCTGCTCTTCACCTGCTTGCACAAGTATCCTGTTGCCTATACTTCAGGCCAAAGGTACGCCAAAATCCTACAATCTCCCCATCTATACTAGGATATCTCATTCCCCACAGCCTGTGCAGCAAAATAACTGTCCAGGCGGTATATTTTAAAAGGAAGTTTGGAATTTTTTCTTACCACAAAACTGGCATGACTTACAAAAACCTAGGGAACAGTATTAAGAAAGCATATTTTCCAAAGTAAAAGAAAAAGAAATTCTGATAGTACCAGAAACACTTATTTGACTGCAGCCCTGCTCACAGGGGAGTGCCTTTGTGAGAGTGTGTTTTCCTTCCTCTTCTGCCTTCCTACTCTCCTCAGCTGCTCTTCTTGCTCCCTCTTGACTTGTATTTCCATGTGTCGTCTTTCTTCTCCACGAGCTGCTGGAACGGAAACCAGATGCAGTTAGGACTGAGAAGGGCAGAGGGCTGGGAGCGAGCTCTGTGCAGCTCGGCCAGGCAGCCCCCTCCTTACCTCTGACTCCCCTTGGCCCCCTTAGTTCCCTCTAAGGTGCTCGCTCGGTGCCCTGTTACCTCAGCTTTTCCCTTCCAAAGGCTCGCCTGCCCTGTGCAAGTGCCTCAGCATTACCCTCACAAAATGCTCACCACGCTGTCTTGCCTTTACCTCGGCTTTCCTTCCAAAATGGTCTCTGTGTCCCCTCAAAATCCCCTCAGTATTTCCCTCTGAAACTCTTGCCTGCTCCCCTCTGAGGAGGCTCTGTTTCCCTCTGAGACGTTCTCCTCCTTGCCCTGAGGTACCTCAGTGTGTTCCCCCCCCCCGCCCAGTCCTCTCTCCTCTGAGGTGCCTCAGCTTTTCCTGCCAAAAGCCCTGTGCTCTCTCCTCTGTGCTTCCTCAGCTTTTCCCTCAAAAATATCCACCTCGTCCCATCTAATTCACCTTAGCTTTTCCCAACAAAATCCTTGCCCTCACCCCTTTGAGGTGCCTCAACTTTTTCCTCAAAATGCTCAAGGCATCCCATCTAAAGTTACCTCAGCTTCCCCTCGGAAAGTTCTTGCCCTCTCCCTCCTGCAAAGTACCTCAGCTTTCCCTGCAGGATGCTTCCATCCCATCTGAGTCGCCTCAGCTTTTCCTGCCAAAATCCTCACCCTCTTTCCTCTAAATTACCTCTTCTCTTTTTCCTCCAAAATCCTCACTCGGTCCCCTCTGAGGAAGACTAAGCTTTTCCCTCCAAAACGTCCCCCCGTCTCCTCAGCTTTTCCCGCTCGCGCACCCTCGCTGTCCCCTCAGCGGTACCTCAGCCTTTCCTTCCAAAACGCTGGCTCTGCCTCCCAATGGTTTCTCTTGCTATTTGAACCGCTTAGAGATCGTTTCACCCGGGAGCACCCTTAGCCGGAGCGGTTAGCTGCTACGCAGGACCTTGCTGGCACGCTTCTGCTGGGGAAGAGCGCAGACGAGTGATGTCCCTCTCTGGCACTGACCTGCTTCTCTCCAGAGAAAAAGGAGAAAGAAAAAGTAGAGCCTGACAACAGACTCAGAAAAACTCAGCTGAAAACTTCATACTCAAAAATATTTCCATGGAAAGTTGAACTGAATTTATTTCTTTGCAGAAAGTAACTGCTTTTCTCACAAGTTTTCATTCTTCCTTTCTTTTTAACCAATATAAGTTCAATTATATTTCTTTACTAACACATTTTGTTTAACAAGCATTCTGCGTTCAAAACTTTTGACAGAAGTTAAGACCCCTAGAAGAGAGAGCATTTCTGTCACTGGGATTTTGCTGTTCCCTTGTTCCACACCACCAAAACAGCCAAGTGTGCTTTCTAGAACACAAGCAGATGCATTTCCTTTGAAAAATGTTTTAGTAATAAAAAAAGTAAGCCATACAGTGATAACGTGCAATTATTAGTTATGTAGGAGGACATTTGTCTACATATGATATGTTTCTTTACACTTTTCTTGTCCTTTTTTCCCAGTGATATTTTTATTTATCTACTTTTTTTTTTCACATTGTCAAGGAAAAATTCATTAGGAGATTACAACAGTAACAGAGAATGACCAAAGAGGAATAATAATGTTAAGATCCTTTGGGACTTCATTTTGCAATTTGGCTAAACTAGTGAATTTCTGATTTACAGGGCCTCAAAATCATACCCCAAAAAATCTTAGCTTAAGAGATGTTGTTTGTGCCACATGATAAACGTCTTTTAGAAAAAGAATAGAAAAAGAATAAGGAGAGGAAATATTGAAGTAAAAGCAATTATTAAATAGGACTAGGAGATAGTCTAACACCTTGGACATTTTATCAGGATTTCAGCATGCCTCCCCCAATTCTGAAGATATATTTCATACGTCAAAGTGTATCTATAGCTTTTGTTTTGGTGGTGATTTTGCTGTCGGCGTGCACTGATGACTATCAATACTGACAGTTGTCCATATCGACAGGCCTTGAGGACTGCTTTCCAGATGTATTGCTTATTGCTAAGGAGTGACACCTAGAGGTGTCCAGCCCTATCAGTAAGCATCCATACTTCTTGATTTTGAGAGGGACATATATATTTCACTATCTGTGCTTTTTTTTTTTTTTTAATGAAAAGGTAGCAAAACATTGAAATCACTTTACTGTTTTTGAAGGTTTTGAAAGTAATGAGCAATAATAAGTGAGTACAATATGCAGATCATAAGGGAGCTTCAGCAAGAGACAATAATTAAGCACTTACTTTCTTTAGCTATATTTGAACATTCTTTCTTTAATCACTGGCTTGATCGGGAGTCTATTTTTGTTCCTTCCCCCTGTCTTACGGAGAGGCTGGTCAGGGCCGATGTGGGGTAGCTGGTCGTGGAAGTTAAGAGCATAGATTCAAGATTGCTTCAATTCTAGCAGGAGTACAAGAGAGTGTTTGGTTCTCATAACCCTAATGAGGGATTTGTTGCTGAGTTAGGCAGGGGAGACATCGTAGAGAGCTATCTGATTGCATATGACACTTCTTGTCACATCACATCTTCCATTAGCTCTGCCAAAAGCTTGGGAAGGAAAAGCTGCCTGGCTCTTTTTCAGTCTGTTTCTCTGCTGTACATTCAGATCGAAGAGCTGTGCTAGGGTGCCCTGAGGAGAAGAGGTGCATGATCAAATATTCATAGTATCATCATTGGAGGAGGACATGACATGCATATTTCCTTCCTCAGTCTCTGAAATGCGAATAACACCAGAAAATAGGAATTTCCTCTAGTATGCATCATATCAGGGGTCCCAAAAGCAAGCTGATAATTCTCTACAAGCTCGCTGTCTGCAAAACGCTCTCTCTGTAGATGTACTACACTCTCTGTAAAACGTACGCTCTCCTCTTTTAGTCTGTGCCCTGGCATTATCAGGCCAGTTTTATTTTCAATACTGCTTGTGATTCTCTCTCTCAGGCATATCTGCTTGAAAGCCACATACATATGCTATTTCTGCTACATGAGTAAAGGGCCAGATTCCCTTGAGATACTGACAAAACTCCCACTGAGAAGGTAATCGCACCTAGTGGTAATAATTCTTCCAAGAGTGCATGCTTTTGTATCACAACAAGTAACAGTGAAAAAGGTCTGCTGGATAATTTCTATAGTAAGATAAAAATTGAACAGTGAGGGGGCCACAATGGTGCAACAGCAGTAGAAACTTAAGGACAAACCAGAAAGGAGACACATGTCATAGCTGTCACATTAGGAAGGTAATAAACTCTTCCATATCTGGAAGACATTCATGCAGGTTAAATCAAGGAGTTTGAAGAAAGACTTATCATGGAATGACCATGGTGCACAGCATGAACTCGATGATCTTTCCAAGTCCCTTCTAGCACTATTGCTGTGATAACAGGTGCTCATTTACAGTAGCTCATGAGCAAGCCCAATTTCTCCATGGCTGAATGCCCACTGTGTGGGAGGATGTGTGGAAGAATAGGTCCACAACTAGATGTATGTCCTTCTTCTACTTATATTTTGTTTGCAAAGATGACAAAGGTGGGTTTTGGAAGTCAGGATTTAAGCTGAATGCTAGAGCTGGTTTGGGACAGAGATTAAATGATTAAAGACCATTAGGATTTGAAATTTGAGAAGCATTGGCTGATCTGTTTGGGAGGAACATGCAGAGCCTCCTTGCCTCTCTTCTGCTGACTCTAGCCAGTACTTTTATTCGTTTACCATGAGGGACAAAGCATTAATTTGTCTAATGTATTCTTGGAGTTTCAGATGGAAAGGAAGGGAAGAGAAGGGAAGGGAAGGGAAGGGAAGGGAAGGAAAAGGACTACTTGTCTGTTTTGAGGTACTAATAAACTGTTGAAACATATAATACCTAGAATTCAGTTGGCCTAATCCTTTGCTGAGTGACACTCTTTCAATTGGCCTTATTCCACTGGGCTTGCTTCACTTCTCCTACCACTATGAAAAAAGAGCAGATCTATTTAAAGTCAGTGGAATTACACAAGTGTAAAGAGAGATAGGAAGATTACCCACAGTATATTATCTGGGACTAAAGAGTGTCTTTAGCAGGTGTTTGCTGTATGTATAAAGATGTTAAAAAGTATTAGCCTAAGCCTTGTTTCTCAATATCAAAGCCTATTTGTACAAAGACACAGTGTGAATGAAAGAACAAGATGTAGATTTACAAGAAAAATTGAATATAGTTGCATAATAAACCAAATAGGCTGTGTTTGATGTGTTTGTGGAGTATAAAATAAGAAAAAATATCTATCTGAAGAAGCCAGATTATATACGTAACTATATGCAATTAGACTAATAGCGTGAAAAACATTACACTAGTCTGTCTGATACACTGGATTTAAAAAGATGAATTTTAGGTATTTAAAACCTGTGGAAAGTCAAATGGCAAAATCACTATGTACAAGAGGAGATGAAAATGTGAGGGATAACACCTGATGGTTCAGGAGACTATAAAAATAATTCAGACTTAAGAGACTTGCAAAAATAACTACATGATGCTAAAAAATCTTTGATTGCAGCTGACTAGAAAGTTTGAGAGCAAACTGAGATGTCATTATGTATAACAATGGCTCATTTTTACTCTGTGTGAACTTGTATAGATAGGGATTATTTCAGCCAAGACTGGAAGTGATTTTGTAAAGCAGAGATGGCAGTAACCTCAGCAGTCTATGGGATTTGCTCTTCCCTACTTTGGCCTGCCGTGTGTGTGTCTGTGTGTGTGTCTGTGTCTGTGTATGTGTGTGAAATAATCCCCTTAAGGACTCTTCTCCCCCGGTATTATCCACTATTCGGAAGAGATCATTTTCTTGTGGCTGCTTATTGCAACTGCCTCTATTACTGTTTGCAGTGTCTTGGCAGCAGCATAATGAGCATAAATAGGAAATGGCCAAACTATATAATACCTGGTGGTCTTAGATAAGTGTCTTCTGTTCATAAAACCTGGTGAGCACCTGATATTCAAGTAGCATATTTGGATTACAAAGCCCAAATTCAGACAGAGGAACAATGCAGTTTGTCTCCAGCATATTGCATTTATTTATGTATTTTATTCATTTATTAGATTTGGATTTATTGGATTTTTTTGTATTTATTTATGTAGTTATTTATTTATTGGAATATGTTCTGCTGTACATTCTACCAGTCTATCTGGTAGTTAACACCTTGGTATCCAAGCATGAGAACTGTGTAGCTCATGTTTAGCCCCTGTGACTGTGTCTTTAAGTTTTTTTTTTTTTTTTTTTTTTGATTATCTCTGCTTCACATTGTCACAAAATCACACAATAATATAAACACAATTAATAATGTTTGTTTAACTTCTTGGATTGATTCAAAGTTTGTTTACTCGGGTGAAGCAGATTATCATTAAGCAAAAAGCTAATATTTTTTAATGGATGTTATTGGAAAGTAGAAAGAGAAGTGGCCACAGGAGGATATAAATAAAAATATGAGAGATATTTCAAGGTTGCAATGACCTCAGGAGGTAGGCAGCAGTACACAAAATTGAGGAGGGAGAGATGCAAAGAGCAGAGAATAGCTCCAGTCTGTTGCCTACCCCACAGTCCAAATATACAAACTGGATGTTCAACTGCCATTTTTGCAATTATGCTCTTGAAAAAATGTGTGATAAAATCCCAGCTACATTTATAACCATCCATATTCACCTTGAGGTTGATCTACTGCAGTCTAGGGCAGCAGGCAGGGCACAGAAGGCTCAGGGGTCATTATGCAGAGCTGAACAGACTGGGTCTTCCCTTTTACCCTCTTCCCATAAAGGCAAAATTCACCTAAGCCCAAGTACTTAGAAGGGGCTGTGTGTTAGCCAGATATCAGCAAGCGCTTGCAGAGAAGGCATATCAACATAGCCAAACGCTTGAAACTTCGGCGAAAGCATCAGAGGTTGTGGGTGAACAGAGTATGAAGAGAGGCACTAGAAGTTCAGGCTGGATATGGACACTTGGAGTTGTCTCTCTCCTGTTGACAGCTTTCTTGATATTGAGACACTTACACTGGGCCAAAGTCCTGTCATGTATTGCCTAGCATGTAATGTGTGAGACAGATTCTGAAGACACTTTGTCAATCTAGATTAGTACTGATGTTTACACACCTTCACACAGTTGTTAAGTTTGTGGATGGATCAGGTTATAGCTGTATGTACATATATGTTCGGTACGTATTAGAACATGGTAAGCTTCCAAGGGAGTTCTTGCCCTTAATTTGGATGCAGAATATATATGCTAATTTTACAGCAACAGCCTTGACAATGGGCATGTACAATTTTAGCTTGTGTTTCTAATTGCAGTAACAAAGCCAGCATTGCTTTCTCCCTTCACCAAATTCAAAAGCATTGTCTGACTTAAGAAACAGTGTCCTTAAACACTTTTGAGAAGGTGAAGCCATATCACACTAACTTTCAGGCTGCCCATTCAACAAACTGGATGGTAAATGGATGAGCAGCCAAGCTCTCTGAAATGCTTCATGAAAGCTTTGAGGTTACAAAACGCCAGCCAATATTTATTGTCATTGGCATACAAAGCAATATTGCCATGATGGATACCGCTTAGGTCTTCCAAATTGGAGCATGCCTCTCCAAAATAGCAGGACCCAAAGATGTATCCTGGGCCTGAATCATAGGCTGTAGTACTTGGAATATAATTTACACATCCCAGAGAGAAAAGTAATAATCAGTGGAAGAAATGAGAATAGAAACAAAGAGAAAATTTAAAGTTCCCCACTGTGATCCTTCCAACCATAGGACACAAGAGTGGCACAGGTAATGAGTGACACTTAAAAGTATTTGGCACCTTAATCTACTTGGGCGTCTTCATAAATCTCAGCAGACACTTTTAATTGTTATAGCCTTTCTATAAATCTGACTGTAAGTGCCTAAGTCTTCTTTGAAAATAAGGCTTAGAAACCTAAGTGAGTTAGTCTTTTACAAAATTCAATCCTACAAGGAAAGTTGTTAGCATATGATTGCAGGTTTGCAGTGGGTGCAGTTGTAGCCTTACAGTTATCCAGGGCAATTCTGTGCACAGAGCTGGGGCTGACTGAACTACCTCCATCAAAATTAAAGTCTAGAGTCCCTTGTCTCTGCTTGGATGCTACATAGGTTCCTGTCTCAAGTTAGGTGTTCCATACAGAAACATGTCATATCAGTGCTGCAGTTCCACAAACAAATTATAAATATCTGAAAGTCTCCTTGGGGACAGGCTGAGGTCACTCGCTGTTCAGCTGAAACTGCTGAAGATGATCTAGATTTCCTCCGGAAGGAAATGAAGCTGTGTCACATCACAGAGGGGCATCATTTCTGCTTGGTATTTGGGATAAAACTTAATATTCTGCAACTGTAGTGTTGGATGACTGACATATTTTGTCAGACAAATACTGCATGTCTTTCCCACAAGGATTCGATCTCTTAATACTGTTTTGATGCTGGGGGCTTTTCCAGTTTCTGTTTATTAAAAAGGACTTACCTATGTTCAAAATGCTGCCTTTAAGCCAATATATCTGGTGCCACCTACAGCACTGAGGAAACATCACAGCTTCAGCACTTCGCTTTTGTAGAGCTGCTGCATGATAGAAACAAACTGTTTCCTTACAGAAATCAAACCTTTGAAGGGCTAAATGTGTTAGCTCTTCATGTGCTTCACCTGTGTGCCTTGAGCTCATTTCCAACTAACCTCCCTTCTTCTCAAAGTGTGGAAATATATCCCTGAGACTTCAGACAGATGTTGAGAAAGTCAACTGGTATATGAAAAGAACTGTGGTAGAAAAGGCAAAATGAGAACTGTGAGGTGCTAGAGCAGTGCTGCCAGGAGAGTGCTGGTCTGCAGCTGAGCACAGGAGGAAGTATATCCACCTGGTTTCACTCCTTTTTTTGACACATTTTTATTGTTACCTCTTTTCAACCTGAGTCTCCAGCCACAGCGTAGGTTCTTGTGGGATGGTTTTGTTAAATTGGTTAAATTGGTAATGAAATCAAATATTTCTCTGGAGCAATCTTGTCTATTTGCAGAATATATACAAATCCAGTTTCCTTGAGCCTGGGCAGACTTTGTTATCCAGAAGTGCTTTCTGCATTCACAGCACAAGGCTGGTTTTAATCAGCATCCTTGTACAAAGCCCTCTTTCTGAGCAGCTCACCTCTGCACCTGCTGTATTTTGAGGCTCAGATGGTGATAAGGCTTTCCTACTCCTCTGGTTTCCATCCCTTTTTCTCCCCCAGAGAACTTCTGCTCAGGTAATGGCTCCCTCCCTGTGCAGTTAAATTCCCTAGCAAAAAATGTTTGAGAGACCCTAGCTCCTGGCAGCAATGTTCCTGGCTGCCACAAATCCTTGAATGAAGGGGTCTAGACATGAGGCTGTGCCTGACCACCAACTCCTGGTGGCTCAGAGTTACCTCAAGATACAGACTGGTATGAAGACATGGATCCATAATGCAGTTATATTACTATTTTCTCCTCTGCTCTTGTAAAATCTGGCAAGCAAATTTTTATTACTTCACAGTTTGCCTTCAGAAATGAGGGTGGAAAACACACACCAAATCTGTACTCAAAAAGAATGGATTTTGGAAATGGAAAATGCTAATGGAAAAAGTCATAACTTTTCTGTGAATTTAATTTGCTAATATAACACAACCTCAGTCTTCCTTCCCAGAACATTAATTCTCATTGCTCCATCTATGATGTTAATAAAGCTTGTGAAAGTCAGTAACTGATCAGGTGGAGGAGAGAACTGGGAATGACTGTTTGCTCAATCCTAACCTATTCTAGTCACTACTTTTCTTTGTGTGTAACTCTGGTCAAGTGAAGATACTTCTCTGCCTCAGGGCAATCTTGCCTATCTGTCTGGGGAAAGGGAAGGTACGGTGTGACTGGTTTCATTGATATTGTATAAGAAGTGAACTAATATACAAGGTGCAATACATGAGTGGCAAATCTTACTGTATTGAATACTTACATATACGTGGTGACACACTTAATCCTTCTTCTAAGGGCTTTTGCTGGGAAAATCAGACATTTTTTTTGACCCATTTTATGAGCAGATTGACAGACAACTGAGCATACAACTGAATGATCATGTTGTGCGTTCACAAGTCATTTCCTAAAATGCTTTAACAAGTGTTTAATCTTTTTTTCCCTGGGGGAAAGGCTGTAGTGACTCAAAAACCAAGAATAACATAGAATGGA
The DNA here is from genome assembly GCF_028389875.1 of Rhea pennata. Lineage (NCBI taxonomy): Eukaryota > Metazoa > Chordata > Aves > Rheiformes > Rheidae > Rhea > Rhea pennata. Next base: position 8,763,082 of record NC_084671.1, on the reverse strand, counting down.
AACCAGTTTTGGAGGAAATGGGACACAGTAATTCATAATTCCAAAATAACTTTTATAAGCCTAGATGGTATCCTAGTTTCATATAACTAAGATATTGCAGATATTGAGATATGGTTATTAAAAATAAGGGCAAAATAATCTATACATTTAAATCCTTGCAAATATTTTAATAAAACAGTTTAGAATTTGATACAAAACTTTATAATACCAGTGAGAAAAGTTCCATTGATTTCAGTGGGATCTGGGTCAGATCCTGTGACCTGTATAAAATCAAGCTTATATTTCTCAGTTGGTGTCAAGTTGCCCTTTACTATTCTACTTCCAAAATGTGTCATGCTGCAGGACAACAGCTGCACATTATCCAGATTCCTCTTCCAGCTCTCAAGTGTTTCTAGCCAATATTAGCTCCTGGGCTCTGTTTTTCCGCCTGCCTGCTGGTCCTATTACTCTGCTTTGGGCTGTGATGTGCTGCCTGATAAGTAACTGATAAGTAACCAACCTCAGACCCATGCCAGATACAAGTCAATGGTTTCCTACGTGGATACTGAAAACCAGGCTATCAGAGTAAAATTTTCAGAAGTGTTGGAGTCAGTCTTTTGAGTGTGGAAGTCCCATCAGTTTTCAGCAGGGCTGAGGATTAGAAGTCCCGGCTGCAACTGGAGATGGGGTTGCAGGAGCAGAGGTACCGTTTGCTAGCTACCAAGGGTGCCTGCAGCTGTCCGGCTGCAGCGGTGCCTCGTGCAGTGTGTGCAGGATGCCCAGCCTAGCACCCATGCATGAAGGTCAGCCTGCCTGGTCTTCGGTGCATCCAGCGAGGGTTCTGCTACCTACACTAGATAGTTCAACCTTAGCTCAGGCAAACTTATACATGCTGGGATCGCACCTCCTGATGGCAGTGTAGACATACTTTTAGAAGTTCAGAACAATCTCCTCCTTAAACCTGTATTTCAAGTTCTTATTTAATATTACCTCATTTTCAAAGGTTTTTTTTTGAAAGGTGGCTGTGCTTTATTGATATTGGTTAGTTGTTGTGAAGTAGTTGAAGTGATGGAATTTTATTTTCATTTCAACATCACACACATTAGGATTTCAAAACCTGGTAATATCCCCTAGAAACAGAAGAGGGCAGCTGTTTTTTGAGAAATGAATTGTGCATTGACTGTATTTTTGAGAATGAAATAGCAGTCACTCAGATCTAGATGAAAGGGCTTTTTTTCATGAATGAACAAAAATAGCACAGTATTCTAGGACCTGTGCTAGTGTAATTAGTGTATAAAATAGCTAGACTCCATCACCTTCCACAGAGCCCCTGGGCTTCATCTGGCAAAATTAGATTCTTTGCAATTTTATTGCAATGTAATTAAAAAGTAACCAAGGGAATATAGAACCCAATCTTCAGAGATGTTGAGCATCAAACAGAATAAAAAGCACTCAGCACCTCACTGGATTAATAGCCGATTTCTTTGTTTACTGCCCAGACTTAAAAAAAAGTGAATTGTCACTCTGTACATGTGCAAAAATGTATTTAGAAAAATACGGAAAAAACAGATTTAACAAAATATTCAACACTCTAAATGTATATTTTTATTAAGAGATGTTTACAAAATGAAATTAAAAACAAATACATACATTCTGAAAAGAATGATCCTTCTGAAGTGAATTCTTGCTTTAAATCTAAAATAAGGCATTTTGTGACTTTTTAATTTTTAAAGCTTCTTTTCCCAATGAAATTAATTGGACAAGTTTGACACAGGTTTAGCACTAGGTTAGGTCCATTTGACTCCTGATTTCCTGGCAGATGTTCAGCTGAAAACCTTTTCCCTGATCTCATGCTACTGTCTGACTCCGTGGTGTCCCTGGAGTAGTGAACCTGATTTAGGTCCTGAATAGCCACAATTCAGGCAAGAGCAATACCGGCATGCATCCCCATCCATGTTGTGTATTTATATGTCAGTGTATGCAGACTGCGTGTAGACAGTATAGCCTGCCCTCATCATTGTAACACAAGGTGGCCAGTCTTCGCGCAAGAAATTTCCCGTATTTGGTCTGCGGCGTAATGCCTGTTCCACGTGCAAGGACAACATCCCCCTGTCCCCATCCCCACTTTGGCTGAGGTTGTGCTGCGTGAGCAGCTAGATCAAGAATCAGGAGCCTGGTTATATTTTTAAAGTCAACATAGCAGTCAACATAGCAGTTCACATGAGAAGAGGTACCCTTGTATCAGGCGCTTTGTGAGAAGCGTGGTTAATTTACATTCCCTGTGGGACTGGACTGCACCTGGAGGAAGGGTAGAAGGGAGTGAGGGAAGGGCTGCATCGTGTTACCTCTGCCAGCAGAGCAAAATGGTAGGCAAGACAAGTGGTGCGTTTAGACATTGAAACCGGGGAAGGCTGAATATGGACTTCACTGGACTTGCACCTCCCAGTGCATTCTTTAGTCCAGTTAGTAGGTAATTTGGAAAAATCCGGTAGTGATTCCTTCCAGTTCCTTTCTAGTGTCACTGTGCCTCTCTGGTTCTGAAAACAAACAGGGCATGTTTGTATTTGGCTTTAGTGAGGAGAATGTGAAAAGTGAATTTATATGTCAGTGTTTTTTAAATAGCTCTGAGGCAGAAACAACTAGAGACCCTTGGCAATGAAACGGTACTGACTGAAATGCTAACTCAAAAAGGCTACTCTTCTGATGCAGAAAACAATGAGGGCTGCCCTAAACTTTTAATCAGGAGCTCAACTTTTATTTGCAGTTCTTGATAAGGTAGCAACCCTTTAAAAAAAACTTCTGACAGTTCCAGGCTCCCAAAATTAATACAAGAGCAACAAGAATTTAATGGAAGTGCTAATTACAGATGCTGGAATTATTCTACTGCAGTTCAAAACCTGTGATGTGGAGAAACTCCTAGCACGGCTGGGCTGTCATCTAATTTCTATGAAGTTTTGCTGTGAAAGGTGACCCTGACTTAACATACCTTCATTCTGCAAGACGTGGAAAACTTTCCCTCTCATGACTTCAGCAACTTGCAAAGAATTAGGATCCAGACAATTAATTCCTCTTACTCTGGAGACTGTGCTACTCATACTCTTAATGCATGCCATTACCTTTATTTCCCTGATCATGATTAGTCATAATGTCCTGGGCTAACAGGCTTGGAGCCATGCTTTTCCAAAAATACTGATTACACAGATGGATTAAACCCAGCTGGCAGTAGCAGTTTCTACCTAGGTTGCTACCTGTGCAGGAGAAACAACTGAATTGCTCACGAATAAGAGCTCCTGTTTCACTGTACTTTACAGTCTAACATGTAAGGACAAACTGAAACTGGTACCAATACTTTGGTGCTGCTTCACATGGTTTTTCAGACCTCTCTGCTACAAGAGGTGGAGGTAAGGGATGGGGCAGCCTCTAGGAGATATGAGGAAGATTTCTGGGGAAGAGCCATCTCAGTCTTTAATCTATCCTAAGTGAATATCCCCAAAAGCGTAGACTTATGGAAAAGATATTTGACATTATTAGTGGATCTATTTGTGCCTTGCTCCAGAGCCAGTTTTCGTAGTAGGCTTCTACCAAAGCTCACAGAGGTGAATGGAGATTCTGACATGTCCCTGGATCCTGATGAGCTATGGATGGTGGCTTTCAGTACCATGGAGCAGACTTCCAGGCCCCAGCACATGCTGTGTTGATTGGTCTTGCACCCTTGGCAAATGACCTAGATGTTTTCTTACAGCCTTGTAGTGATGCTGTGACATTGATGGTGGTCCTACAAGATGCTCTAGACTTCTGTCCAGAAGAACCCTGTCCTCATCCTTCAGAAAGTTTATTGGCCGCATGAGCTAAATTGGAGTGCAGGTTGGCTATGTGGCAACAAACCCAGGGATTAGGGACATGCAGGGATAAGGTGGAGCTCACCTTCTCAGGTGAGTGTTGACATAAACTCTGATCTGGAGAAGGCATCAAAATACACTGATCTTCTTGCAAATCACGAAGAGGCTCTATTTTGCTGTTTAAATCAGAACACCAAGAATTAAGTTCAAAGATTTTAAAGGAGGAGCTTCTATTTTTGGCTACTAATGAGAGAGAGGAGGAAATCACAGCCCTTGGATCTGAACGTGGATCTTTCCCAAAATATGAAAAACTTCTGATCTGAGTGATTTTTTTTTTTTTTTTTTTTAAGGCTGGCTGTAAAATTTGGACCTTGATATTCGGTTCAGCTGTTGAATAGCATTAGATGATTCATCTCTTCTATTAATACAAAAAGTAATACTGTTTTTTGGTTTGTACATAATGCCTTTTGAGAAATAGATGAAGACTTAAGGGACATTGAAGAATTATTTAATCTAAGTCTTTTTCTTCAATCCTGTATTTCGTTGCATTACTGAATGATTACACTCCAGTTTCTGCCATTCCCTGGTTAATTTGGAGAAGGCACACAAAGGCAGAAGTCATTTAGTTCTGCTTCAGTGTTCTTCTCATAAGGGAAGGGCACACATCTTTTATTGACAAGTAATAAATGCCCCTTAATACAACAGAATGAAGAAGAGGGGAAAAACAACAAGCTAGTTTTGCTCTACTCTGTTAATAAGCCAAAGCCACTATCACACAAATGGCAGCACTAGCATTGAAAACTGAAGTATAGCCCCAATGATTCAGCCGAAAATCTCATTCAGTCAGAAAAGTGATGTGAATATTTCCATGCTTTCTGGTCAATGTTTGTAGAGTCATGTGCATAATGCTATAAATGCTACCAGGAAACAGTGAATCAATATGCTCCATGGCAATAAAGATGGAAAGGTTTGTGCTGTTGTAGTAATACTTGGCATGTGACATGGATTTTACAGCTGAAAGATGATGGCCTATTTTATGGATTTTTGAGCTCTTATAACACTGTGAAGACCTTGATAGAATAGAATTTGAGCATCTCCTTCCCTCCCCTCCCTCCCCTCTGCTATTAAGAGAGGGATAAAATATGTATTAATAGAGGTAAAAATAACAGTCAAGAGAAATCTCGTTGTATTAAATGACTGGGAAGGATATTTGTAAACTCATTATTTAGCTCCAGATATCACTGCAGAATAATGTTACCTCTACATTTCCCTCAAATATAGAACACAGATTGGGAATCATCTGAACCATACTCAGAGGGACCAAACCTTCCATGTCTTTGGAAATACATGCTTCAGATTCCTGGATTTGTCTAGGAGAGTAAGGGGCTGTAACCCCTGTCCCCAGACCAGTGAGCTATAGTGCAGGGAGGTGGCTGCTGTGCATGTTACATCTCTATCAACATGATGATTGCCTCTAGCCCTGATTTACAAAAATCCTCTGGCTAGTTTCCCAGGGGAAATGCTCTGGGAACAGAGCTGGCTTGGTGTACTCCTAGTTTGCATGAAGGGCAATGGAGAATCAGGCTACTTATTTAATTATCACTTGTCTGCTTAAAAACTGCTTGTTTTTCTGATTGTCTTGAGCAAATGATTGTGCTGATACCCTTTCCAAGACCCTCCGTACCCTTTGGCTGGTCAACTGAGCTGCTTACGCCTTTCATCAACTCACTCCTCTGATCAAGTGGGGGTTCTGCCAAGCTGGGAGGGCAGGCTGGTGCTTGGGTTAAACCATCCCCAAATCATGTACCCTTAATAAATACATAGTCATACTATTTTCTCTCAGGCTACTCTTCCTTTTCTCTCCCCCCCCTCTTTTTTTGCTACATCTGACAGTAGCCAGTAGTCTCATGTCCTGCTTTGAGTACAAGTTGACCTGTGCTGTGACCTTCTTTTTTATTGTATTTGCACAATATCTGGGAGGGTGGGTCATGATCCTCAAAACAGATGGAAGGAAATGGGGGCTTTGTGTCTGAACTTCCTCAAAGCACAATCTTTACTTTTTTTGCCGAGTGTTGGGGCATTAGGTAGTACTATCAGAGGAGGGCTGTCACTAACTCACACTGAAAACTACCAGTGTCTACTCAGATGCTCTGGGGGAACAGAACTTAGGGTGCTATGAGCTGGTGGATGGCAATGGGGGGAGAATGACATTTTATATAAGCATCTCAAAAGTGTCCGTTATCCACACAACTTAGCGGTTTGTGGCATCCTAATGAACATGTATTTACTGTTTGCTAGGGCTTGTAAGTTCTATTAATACAGAAAAAGTTCTGTAATACAGAAAAAGATGAGTTAACTTTCTGGGACTGTCAGCATAAAGTTCTTGCTCCTTTAGTGAAGTTCTTGATGCTGTTAAATGCAGTACGTTTAGCAAGAGGAAGCTGCATTTTTCTCAACACATTATTATTGCGATAATTTCTCCTGCACCGACAGCATCCTCAGTACTTTCTCATTATTTAGTAGAAGTACAAAAGCCTGATCTGTCTCCCATTTAAGTCAATAACTATCTTCCTTAATTAGTGTTCAAATTACTATCAGTCTCTTAACATTACTATCAATTAGGAGTAGACCTGTCGTGCCCTTGTACCATTGCTTGTTTCAGTTCTTTAAGGTGAGCATGATCTGCAAAAGCCGAGTGGGATATGGAACTAGGGCCAAACCCCAGGATTTTAGTCTGCATCTATTGAAAATCAAAGATGCTCTGAAATGCTGGTGAAGGAGGAGGAAGGAGGATGGGGCTGTCCTGAAACAATGTATCCAGCACAGCTATGCTGCAGCACCTAAACTGAGTGAATTGGCTGCTGAGTCCAGAGAGAGGCCATTTAATTGCCCTGTTTCAATCAAACAAATAACTTGAAAGTGTCAGAAATGTGATTTTATCCACAGAAAAGGGAGTCTTTCCTCCTTTTTCCTTTTGAGCTGGATTGCCAAAGGCTGTAGTGACCTTGGCATGCAGTGAACTTCCACCAAGAACTGGGCTAGGGCCCAGAAATTAAGATGTGCAGGTTTCTAAGGGCAATTACAGCACATGGGAATGAATGATAACTGGCTCAGATGCTGCGGCTTGGAAAGCTGGTGCGTAATAGTGCCGGGTTTACTCTGCTCTGTGTGCAGTACATCAAGGAATTGATGTAGATATTGAGGAGGTACAAAGAGAATTTACCCTGTGCAATGATTGATGTGTCATCACGACTCCACTAAACTACCAGACAAGTGGGATACAGGAAGGTGCAATGCAGCTACTGGGGACTGCAGATTATGTTTGCTGTGCAAGATTATTTATTATGATTGTGATCAGAAATATTTGCAGTATGTCAATCAAAAAAAAAAAAAAAAAAAAAAAAAGGAAAGAAAGAATGAGCTTTGATGAAGTTAAAACACAGAACAAATGTCCTTCCCTGCTGACTGTACCTAAGGTTTGCTGAAATTTAGCTTATCAGCACATGGTGATATTTGCTAGCAAAAACAGACTAAATGATCTAAACCCAAGCACATGGGGCTGTTATATATCTCCTATGCCTTTGTATAGAAAACTGCTGAGGACTTGGGCGTTCCGATTTTTCTCATAGTGTCCCTCCCCTTCTAAGAGATATTACCCCCCAGAAACTTCCGTTGTCAGCCATGAAAACTCAGGCTGCCACTATTTTCTCTGAACCTAAAGCCAGCATATATTACATTTGCAATATTTGAGCATCTGCCATTTTTTTAAACTACTGCATTTTATAACATCAGAGTACAATTAAATAAACCCTGTATATAGGAAACTGAGGCGCAGAGGAATGTGTTGCTTGCTGTAGATCAATAGGAAATTTGTGGAGGAACTAAGAATCTTTCCAGTTAGACTTTGGTCCTTTATACCTTGCCCCTTTCCTCTCCTTCCTTGATCAGTCCATACTAAGATCCTCCGGGCAAGGATAGTAATGATCCAAGTGAAAAAGTAACTTTTTAATCTATGCATTCTTTGCTTCTTCTGATGCAGTGAACAGGTGGATGAAAGTGTAGCCGGTGCCATGTTGCCAGAGGGTTTTCAAGGACTGTCAGCAGCTGACCTGTAGAGCTAAGACGGGGAACTTTAGACACTAATGAGACTATTAGCATTCATTTAAAGCCATAAGTATTTAAAGGAGATGGAGAGTGTTTGAGTAACTTCTGGAGAGGACTCTCAATCTCACTTATTAACTGCTCTGCAGCATATATTGAAGGAAAAGCCCTAGTTATCCCACCACTGTCCAGTGTGGGAAACATAAGTAAACAGAGATGGAACCAGGACTTTTCTTGCACAACGGAGAATATTAGTTGCCATGAAATGGCACATGAAATAGCAGCATAGTTCCACTTGCTGTGTAAGTGGATTGCTTTAGCCTCCTGAGGCTCCACTTCCCCTAGACATTTGGCAGTAACGCTGTCAAAGCAAGCTCTGGCCAGACCACTACAGAAGATCGGTGAGTACCTATGACAGGA